>NW_020837952.1:56304485-56530093 GCF_003676395.1 Aethalodelphis obliquidens
TGTGTGTGTGTGTGTGTGTGTGTGTGTGTGTGTGTCTTCCTCCCTTGAGCTCAAACATATATTTTAAATCACTAATATAGTAATCAGGCCTCTGGCAGCCTATCTTGCACACACACACACACACCAACCACTTCAAATTAAAATGGGGGGAAAAATTCCACTGCTGCTGCTTACATCCTTGCTGTATCTGGGTGACTTTTTTTTTTTTTTTTAAGAAATTTTTGTCCTGGTGAAAGTGTTGGATTGACAGCCCCTGGAGGGGCCTCTGATCTCAGACTGGGACACGTGGACATGGGCCAGGAGCTGGGGGTTTTATTAGCATTTCGCTTTTGCACACCAACCGCCCCTGCTAGGCCGTCACAATCTGGCCTAGCAGAGGGCCCCCCGACCCCCAACCGACGAGTGGTCAGATCGGCCACCTCAGAAGCACTCTGGCCAGACCACGTGCTCGGGGCCCTAACAGCGGGGAAAATGGACGCGCTGTGACGTGTCTGGCCGCCCGGCAACAGGAAGGGTTAGGTCCCCAACCTTTCCCCCACCGAAGGGTCGGGGCTAGGAGACGAAAGCGGGCCAGAGGCCGCACGTGGGTCTAACTACCGCCCGGCTCCAAGCTCCGGCCCACTCCGGGGCTCCCGCCCCAGGCTGGGCCACGCAGGCCTAGGCGTCGTCGCGTCCCCAGCCGAGCCCCCGAGGCCGTCTGCGCCGCTCGCGCCCCGCAGAGGCGGAGGCGCAGCTGCCCCTCCCCGCCCGACGGCCGCGCCCGCGCCGATTGGCCGCCCTCTCGTCCAGGTGGGGCGCCCCGCCCCTCGGCGGCTCCAGGTGCGGCGGTTGGACCCGGGCCGGGGCCGGGGCCGGGGCGCCATGGCCGAGTCCCAGCTCGGCTGCCTGGACGAGGCGCACGTGAACGAGAGGGTGACCGCGGCGCAGGCAGCCTTCTACTACTGCGAGCGGCGGCGGGCCGCCCTCGAGGCGCTGCTGGGCGGCGGCGAGCAGGCCTACCGCGAGCGGGTCAAGGAGGAGCAGCTGCGGGACTTCCTCTCCAGCCAGGAGCGTCAGGCCCTCGGCGCCACCTGGAGCCCCTACGAAGTCGCCGCCGCCGCCGCCGCCGCCGCCGGCCGGGGCAAGAGCAAGGCCGAGGCCGAGACCCCGACGCAGGCCGCGGCCGAGTCCGGCGATTCCCTGGCCTACTGGCCCGACTGCTCCGACACCGAGGTGCCTCCGCTGGAGCTGGGCTGGACCGAAGCAGCCTTCTACCGCGGCGTGAGCCGCGTCACCCTCTTCACTCACCCTCCTAAGGAGGAGAAGGCGCCCCACCTGAAGCAAGTGGTCCGGCAGATGATCCAACAGGCCCAGAAGGTAGGCCACGGCCCCCCGCCCCCCACGCCTGGCCCCTTGGACCAGGCGCCACCTCCGAGGCAAGGCCTGGGCCTGGCCGCCCTTTCCACCCTCTGGAAAATGGGGCCAGAGCCCTCCCTTCCGACGTGGGGCTGGTCAGTCCTCTGGAGAGCGTGGATGTGAACGTGTTTGGCAAATTACAAGGTGTTGGGACAGTTGCTTGTCACCATTACAGTGTCCAGAGGCGCTGGCTTTCCTCTGCTCTGTGCTTCTGCTTCCCTGTCTGGTTTCTCTCCCTAGGGAAGAGTGTGGGCTGTGGAGTCCTTTGGTAAAATGGGCCACTCAAAGGTCTTGATAATAACCTATGTGCTGCTCAGGGATTTACAAAACATATCCCTGGCCATTTTCTGATTTGATCCTCAGGCAACCCCAGGAAGTGTGGTGTGGCCTCCCACCCCAAGCCACGCTGCTCTTAAGACGGTCCCCCAGAGTCAAGGCTGGCCTGGCCCCTGGCCCCTGAAATTCACTCCGGCTCTGGGCCCAGTGCTAGAGCTCACGCAGTCTAGGATGAATTAAGGGATGTATTTTGATCACCTACTACGTACCTGACTCTGTGCTGGGTGCTTTGACAAGGCAGATCCCTGGACTTAGCAGGTCAAGAAGAAGCTCCCACTTACGGCGTCTACTCTACCTGGGGATTGAAAGGAGGTGATGTTTCCAGAGTGGCTGGTATTCTAATACTGGTGGGGCCAGTGGTTCGTAGGGCAGGGGGAAGATTTACTCTGTGCCCTTGGGTAGGGGTACCTGGGTAGGACTTCCAGATAAAATATAAGATGTCCTGTTAAGTTTGAATTCCAGATAAACAACAAGAAAAAATTTAGTATTATTCAGTATGACCCAAATATTGCATTGGGACATACTGATGCTAAAAAGTCATTCACTGTTTCTGTGAAATTCAAAGTTAATGGGGACATTCTGTATTTTTATTTGCTAAGTCTGGTTCCCCTACATTGAGATTTGTTAAGAAACATCAGCAGCCTTCGGTGCCCAGTTCAAAATATACAGCAGGAGTGGCTTGGGTTCACCATTCTGATTCAACTCAGTAACTGTGGTTGGAGCCCTTTTATCCCTGGAGGCTGAACGAGCCTAGAAAGACCGGTGGTGGGCCTCCTCTTCCTGGAAGGCGCAATGCAGGTAGTTGGCTAGATTGGCTGCCAGAAGGAAGGGTTAACTTTTCCCTGTCCATGTTTCCACCCTCCCTCTCTAAAGAATTCCAGCTTGTCTACCTGAGCGTCCTTTGTATATTGCATTCTGCAAAAGAGAAAGACAAGTTTGGACAGAGGAGGAGAAAGGACTGGGTGACAATGCTGTGCAGCAGGGTGCAGCTGGGGTCAGGGGTCAGGGCTCACGCTGTGATACTCACAAGCCTTGATTTATGTATCCTTAATATGTGCCAGCCACTGTGCTAATGATTTACCTGCATTTTTTCTTTTGCTCTTCACAACTACGGAGTAAGATGGGTATTTTCCTTATGTTTGGATTCAGAACAGTTAAGCCACTTGCTGAGCCAGGGTTCAAACACCAAAGTCCTTCTCCTTAACTGCCGTGCTGTCGGTTGACTAAACCAAGGAGCTGGAATGGAACTAGCCTGGTCACAACCTGGACTGCAGGTTGTGAACCCCTGTTACAAGAAGGGGGAGACAGGGCCCTGCCCACTAGAACTTCTGGTCCCATATGGGATGCCAGGAATCTCCTGTGTAGTGGAGTGTTCTTAACTCTTTAAGTATTTAACTACAGAAACTTTAACAACTGTGAACCGATCCAATGCATACGTAATGAAACCAGTAATTATTGCCTGAGTGCGTACCGTGTGCCGGGCACTAGCCATAGGAGGATATAAGGTGGCCTTTGCCCTCCAAGAGTTAATTCAAATGCTGGGGGATGTGCTGGAAGGAAAGCAGTTTTTGAGGCTGGATATGCCTACGCTGGGAGGGCTTTCCAAGGAATGTAAATTGCAGAGTTGAAAGGAGAGAGAGAAGGAAACTGGAATGGGCAGTTTCTCCTTAAGAGACTCAGGAGAGAGAGATTTTCGATGTACTTTGCTTAAAGTACTGGCGGAAAAGTGCCTTCAGGGACCCAGAAGGGAGTCCGTGGCCTCTCCCACGCTGGCAGAGAGGGACCAGGGGAGGTTGCTGCCGCCTGGGCTGCTGTGACCACTGTAACTGCAGGGCGGGGGCAGGGGGGACTGGACTTAAATCAAGACCCTGTGTAGACAAGGAAACGGCTGGTTCTCATTTACAAGGGCAGAGTGAGAGGACCAAATAACTGCGATTTGGAAGAATAGTGCATTTGGTCATTGGACAAATATTTCGAGGTTTACTATGTGCTAAGCACTTCAGTAGAAAACAGACATATAAAACACACCTCTGCTCTTAAATGGCCTAATAGTCTAATAAACCATCATTTTAATACCGAATGATGGGTGCTTAACAGAGGGCGTGGCAGGAGGGGCACTGACCCAGCCCCTGAACCGGGTTAGGGAAGGACCTTTGATGCTGAGGGCCTGTCTACAAGCGTGTCTGAATGCAGCAAGAAGGGTGGAATTGCACCAAGCATCCACCCATCTTTGCGCCCCAGCTCCCTTCTGACCAGCGGCATCCATGTTTGAGTCTACTGAGTAGGTTTAGAGAGTGTTGCCTGTGCTCCAGGAGCAGAGGAAAACCTACTGGCCACCCACCTTGAAGACTGACCCTTGGCCCCTGCATTCCTGAGCCCCACACTCGAGGATACCAACTACCCAGCTCCTCACTGCTTACCACAGTGCCTCCCCCAGCATTTCCTTTGGGCCTCAAAAACCGTGTCAGGCAGAGGGGAGGCCCCTGAGGTCCAGAAGGGTCTAATGATTTGTCTTCAGACCGAGGACAAGGAGAGGACACAGCTTCCCCAGGTCCCTGGTCAGAACTACCAATGACTCCGTGTAGATATAAACACAACCCAGGAGAGGGTGGCTGCTGGGCTGGGAAGCTTTGATTACCTGGGAGCTGCTGCTCTTTATTCCCGTGGCAGTGAGAGGAACAGGCCCACCTGGTTGGTGGGGGACAGAGGGGCATGGGTAGCAGGCCCAGCCCTGCCCCATCTCTGCCTGTCAATGGTGTGTCCCTTGCCTTCAGGGTCTGGCTCAGAGGCTAGCCCTTCTTTGGCTGTTTATCAAATTTTCAATCCAAAAGTGACTTTTTGCTCTCAGACGTGGCTCCTTGTTTGTGCCACGTGTGTGCCTGGCACACAGTTCGATTTAGGAGAGCCCACTTTATCCTCGGGGACTAGCAGCTTTGGAAGAGCTAAGACTCCCTCCTACACCTGTCCATCATCTTTGTAGGGCCCCAGCGGCACGGGCAACCAATGATGTCTGTTTAATTGATTGGAAACTGCCTCCTATTGGCCACCCGCCCCTCTCCATCCGTCTAGGGAAGCAAGTGTCTGGAGAGTCCCCAGTTGAACTGCACATTACCGAGGGACCCCTTTAATCCCCATTGTTCCAAGCCACCTGGCAGCAGAGAGAAGAACGCTCTAAATTGGGAGGAGGGGGGTGCAGAGGGCTTTGGGGAAAGGCTCCAGGCAGGAGACGTGGTTGGCCAGGTTAGCAGCCTTGGTTAGAGGTCTGGGCAGGTGATGGGGGTGAACAGCCGGGTACACATGCCCAGGGGATGTGGCAAAGTCTCAGAGGCTCCAGTTCACGTCACCAGGAGGCTCAGCTTTCGGGTGGCAGCCTTTGCCACTGTCTCGCCCTGTTAGCCTCAATTGGCTCTTCCCTCATTCATATACATCCAGCAGATAGCACGCAGCACCTTCTCTGGACCAGGTGCCTGCACCAGGCACCATGCTGGGCACTGGGATATTGACATGAAGCAGATTCAAAAAGAAAAAAGAAAGAGAGAAGAAACAAAAGAAACAGTTGACATATATATATGTACTTAAATATGGCTGGTTTGTGAAATCTTGAGTCTGCCGGTACATTCGTCAGCCACCTCGCAGCCTTGTTGGAGAGCTGGTCCTGCTTCTCGCCTAATACCTTTCCCCGTTCTCCTACCGTTCCACATCAGAGGCTTTATCTAGAGCTCCTGAGCTGCCTTTGAAAAGCCTGATTCGCTGTGCAGAGCAAGAAAAGGCCTCTCAGGGCAGCCCGTGACCTGTGGGTCCAACACACTGTCTCCCTCGCCTAACTCTTCTTCCCTCCCTGAGTGACCATTCCTCATGGGCGGTTATTTCCAAGGCGTGGGGCGGTTCCAGAGTCCTTGTCCCCTTGAGGCTGGCGGATAATGATGCAGCTGCAGTTCCAGGGACTGAGCACTTCACAGTCCTTCCAGGATCTTGCCTCGGCCTGTCCCAGCATCCCTGCCAAGCCCTTGGCTCTGTGGCTATTGGATTCTGAGTCTCTGTCTTTTACGCTCAGTCACTGATCCTGGGAGCTGGGGTTTCTGGGCAATGGAGACCCAGCATCACGTCAAGGACAGAGAATAGGCTCTGAAGTTGAAAGGTCTTGATTTCTGTCCTGACCTGGCTACTTACAAACTGTGTTCCTTTGGGGTAAATCACTTCCGTCCCTGGGACTCCTGACCTGCAAAATTGGAGGGCATTACCTAGATTTCTGGATGGTTTTGAAAAATCAGGAAGAAACTGTATGAAAGCAGAGGATACCAAGAAAGTATCGTACAAACATCAGTTGTCCTGGAAAGGTGCTGCCGTCGCTCTCCCCTCGCAGAGCCAGGAGGGAAGTGTGGCTGAGCTTCCTCCCAGGACTCGATGCGGGGCTGCCTGCCAGGAGATCAGAGTTAGGACGGTCAGGGGTTGCTTCTCCTCTGCAGGTTGGAGGCCCTGTGCAGGTGCGCTTCCTGTTTTCTCCTCTGGGTGAGAGGAGCAGCTCCAGCTGCCCACCCGCCCCCCACCCCGCACTTCTCAACTGCCTTGATCTGATGTGGCCGTCTGTCAGGGCGGCTCTCATCTGCCAGGGTGGCTCTCGTCTGCAGGGCTGTGGTAACTGAGGACTCAGCCAAAGGTCTTCTCTAGGATCTGCCACGGGCCGAGATGAGACAGGAAGGCACGAAGGCACGGAGGCTCCCCGGTCCCTGAATCAGGGGTCCCTGAGGGCGTCCCCTGCAGAGTCATTCAGAAGGGCAGTCTGGAAGGACTCCTCAGGACAATAGCTTGCACAAGTAGGCGCTGGGGCGTGGGGACGTGGGGGTGGGGTGGGTGGAGGTGGGGGACAGGCTGTGTTTCTGTCTTTGGAGAAGAGGGAGGCTGAGGCTTGGTTCCTCTGAAATCTGACAATTTAGGTCCCTGAACCTCTGAGGATGGGTGTTTCCCGGGGAGTTCAAAAGTAGAAGATGGGGCCTCAGTAAAGGGGTGCATTCTTCATGACTTCTTGGTCTCACGGTAGCTTAGCCAGGTTTGCTGCAGTGGTCTCAGGAGGCCAGGTCACTGCAGGGGAAGGAGTACACAGTTGGCAGCCGGGAGCCTGGGTGTCTTCATTCTTGCTCTGTCTTTCCTCCTCTACCAGGTGACCTTGGGCAAATCATTTGACCTTGCTAGGCCTCCATCTCTGCATCTGTAAAATGGGGATCATTCTTGTCTTCTTGCTTACTTTCACAAGATTGCTCTGAGAGTCCAGTGCAAGACTATATGAGACAGCATTTTGAAAAAGATGACTAATAGATGCAGATAAAAGGGATTTATATTACGAGGGGCTAACATTGTTGAAAGATAGGTGCTCTGCATGTTATTTCCTTTAATTAACTCAATCCTTAGCACCTTACAAGGGAAATGAGGTTTTCCCAGAGGCTCAGGGAAAGCACAAGGCCGTAGATCTCATAAGAGGCAAGCTGGGACTCCACCCAGGTCTGAATTCAAGGCTTGTGTCCTTCTGCTACACATGCAGTTACTTTTGGGGATTGCCCCTGTGGCCACCGCTTCCATCTGAAATTCCAGAAGCAAAGTATATTTGTTGCCAGCCAGGTTCTGGGAAGCTCACCAACTAGTTCTGGAAACAAACAAGTACAGGACTACTTTGGTGGGAGAGGGAGAGGAGAGGATTCTTTCTGCCTGGTGGCACTGGTGTCACCAGGAAGCTGGATATAGGTAGCTTCCAGGGACGTATTTGGTTTGGCCATGCCACATGGCTTGTGGGATCTTAGTCCCCCGACCAGCGTCCTCTTGCTGGCCACTTTCTGGCCCTCTGGGACGTGGGCCCTCACTGACAAACTGAGACCTTAATGGGAGACCTGCCGGCAACCCCACGCCCACGCCGCCCCATCTGTCCAGGTGCGCCCCCAGGATGCTGCCTCACTGCTTCACCTTGGCTGGTGGTCAGGTCCGCCTCCTTTTCCTCACAATGTACAGGGCAGAGCCTGTTCTGGGGCAGGCCTCCAATCTTCTGGGAGAGAGGAGCAGGGCAGAGGACCAACGAGCAGGGCTGGGTCCTGGCTGACCGCCTGCCTCTGCTCCTGACACTGTCCTGACCACACCCCCTCCCAGGCTGAGTCACTCTAGTGATCCCTGCCCCTCCCCCTCCCTCCCACCACACCTCCTACCCCAGGGGCCATGCATGACTGGTCGGCCTTAGCTGGGGCCGCTGCCTCCCCCCCCCCCCCCCCCCCCCCCCCCTTTTCTTTTCCTTCTCTGAATTTGTGGAGTCTGTAGACTTGCTAATGATCCCAGAATCTTAGCCCAGGAAAAGAGCCTATGGCTTTTCTAATTAGTGGTCTCTCTGGCCTGAGTTTCTAGTAATCTGTTGGCTCATCCCAGCCCAGCTTGTACGGTGGTCACCCTGTTGGGCCTCTCACAGCACTGGTGGGGCACGTGGGAGGCTCCAGATAAATGCTCTTTCTGTTGTGTTCTCTAGCAGTGAGTCGGCAGGAGGCAGGGTCAGGGACAGGGACCAGGGCTTCTTTCCTTTTTGTGGGTCCTTGAGGACCAACTGTGAGTGTTCTTAACTCCCCCTCCCGGAAGGGTTCGCAGACTGCTTGGAGATTCCCCACTTCTGCTCATTTACTCACCATGTTTCACACGTGCCACATTCCAGAAATATACAGGTGAATAAAATGTGGACGCTGAAAAAGAAAATAAACTGCAGAACAGGTTGGAGGGAGCGGGTCAATAGCTATTAACTGTTGAGTACTTAAATACCAGACCGTGCTCGCCCTTTTAAAATATGTTATTTCCTTTAACTTTTACAACAATCCAGCAACTTTCCATTTTACAGATGCTAAGGTCACAGGGCTGGTAAATAGTGGAGCTGGATGGGAACTTGAGATTGAGTCTGAATCCCACTGAGCTCCAGGGGCGCAGAGGCCTCCTGGGAATTGACGGCTGAAGCAGCCGGTATGGAAGGGAGGGCGGGCAGAGGGCCGGGGTGTGCAAGGCCGGAGGCCTCGGAGTGCACAGATTCACGCTATTCCCAGCGCCCCGCTCCCTGCACCCTCCACTTGCCTCTCTGGAGAAGCCCTCCCAGGCAGCATCACCTGGCTGTGGCCAGTAAGTTATCCTTGCCGCTTCTCAGAACCTCCCGGGCAAGCTGCCAACTCCAGTTGTCTTGCGCTGATTGATCCATCAAGAAATACCTCGAAGGTACTTCTCGAGCCCTGCCGTACTCTGCCCACGTAGTGTGTGGTGCTCGGAGCTCCAGGCCAGTAGCCCAAAGCAGCAGCTTATCCTAAGAATCATGTGTGTTTCCTCGTTGGGTTTTTTTTTCTTAGCAGCTGATTTATCTTCTTAATTATGTTTAGCTTTAAGCTAATGTTAAAATGAGCTTGCATTAGATAATTTTCACTAATTAACACCAACTTAGTGCAGGGGAAGTCATCCCAGAAGCATGCCGTGGGGCAGGGAAAAGCTGGCCTAGGATCTTAAAAAGAATTGCTCTTCTTACTGCCTGGCAGATCACATATGGTTCTTCACGGCTGAATTAGTTGACCTTGCTCACATGGGTACAGTCTGTTCTCTGGAGAGCCGGCCCGAGTGTCCTTTGTATCACCCCTTCATCCACCTAGTTTGGGGAATAGGTGTCAAGAGTGCCTCGTAAGGATGAGGGGTGGACAGGGAGTGAGCCCCGGTGGTGCACAGCAGAGGCGGGAACAGAGCTGGCACAGAGGCCACGGGGCCTGGGAGGGGAGGTGGCCTGGCTGGCAGAGCTGGGCTCCAGTGGCTGCCAGTGCAGGAGGGAGCCTGGTGGTTAATGATGTCTAATTAGTGAGCCTGAAACAGTGTAACATGGCCTCAGACAGCTGGGAAGCCTCAGCTGACAAAGCGCAGGTGCCCGGCCGGTGGGCTGGGGGCAGCCCGGCCTCGAGGCAGAGAACAAGACCCCAATGGTCTTGGCTTCTGTCCTCTCTGTGGGCCAGGGCTCTGGTCCAGACTGCTTCCTCAGCCCCCCGAGAGAAGCCCCCTACTGCGGAGGTACTCTTTAGACATTCACTGCGTGTCAGGCCCTGTGCAGGGTGGCATGACAGGTCTCTGCGCGCCCCCCCCTCCACCATGTGCTCAGAGAGACACAGGCCTGAGCAGGTGTGCCTTCTGGGAAGGGTACACACTGCCCTGGGGGCTGGGGACCCAGGACGAGAATGAACCTGGGACAGCCTGAGAGAGGGTGAAGCAAGGACCTCAACAGGGAAGGGATGTTCCCATCACCACAGGGAGAAGGTGGTGACAGTGTGAGTTAAGCCACCAGGGTGGGAGTTGCTGGGTGTGTTTGGAGAACGCAGAGGAGTTTATCGTCAAGGGAGGGAGTGGGTTGGAAGCACACGGAGGGTCTTTGGCCAGGCTGAACTCAGGCCGAGGGTTTGGGCAGGGAAACGGCGCGCTTAGGGTTGGGCTATTGGTTCCACCTGCCAAGAGCAGGGGACCGACCCCTAGTCTCCCATCATGCTGACGCTGAGCCCCACCCCCACCCTCCCACCGTGTGCCAGGCACTGTGGAGAGGAAGCACAGCGCCAGATGCTCTCCAGGCGTCACTGCGTCTCCGCATCCTCACAAGAACCATGAGTCAGCCTCACTTTACAGGCAGAGTTCCCAGGGGTCAAGTAACACCCGTGGTCTCACCACCCCTGTGGAACCCCCGACTCCAAAGTCTGTGCTTCACCCACTGCAGGATGCTCCTGGACTTTGGGGATTCAGCTAAATGACTCTGGTGTCCCAGAGGTAGGAGGCTGCAAGGCAGGTGGGGCAGGGCCAGGCAGCGTCCGTGGGTGTTCCCCGGGCAGTCATGCAGGCCTCCTCTCCTGGGCTTTCCTCTCCTCTCTCACCCCAGGAAGCACAGACAGGAAGCTTAAGGTAACGCTTTCTTGTCCAGTTGTTCACATCCCACCGGGGGAGAAATTGGATGGGGCCTGTTGCAGCCTTGATGACAAAAGAAAGCCTTTGACGTGTGCCGGGCGAGTTGTCTCCATCCTCCAGCAGCACCTCTCCATGCTCAGTGGCAGCCGTGCCAACTGGGTCCCGAGCCCACCTGGAGGTGCTCTCCACCCAGGCTGCAGTTTTCTTTCCTTTCTTTCTTTCTTTTTTCTTTTGGCCGCGCCTCATGGCCCCAGCCAGGGGTTGAACCCAGGCCCTCGGCAGTGAAAGCTCAGAGTCCTAACCACTGGACCACCAGAGAATTCCCAGGGCCGCAGTTTTCCTAGTGGTGCGTTCTGTGCTCGGCGTGCAGGCACTGATGCCCAGCGTCGCTCGAGGGACAGTGCACTGTACAGACTTACTTACTCTTCCCTTGATTGAGCTGCCCTTCCCCTCGGTTCAAGTTTTGACCTTCCTGGAAGTGTAGTGTTGCCTTGGCGTTAATCACCATGTTCTGGACCTGCTGGACATGGTACCAGGCAAAGGAAAACATCTCTACCTTGACATCTGGGGCTGGTGGGCAGCTCTGTGCTGCTGTCTCCCTGGGAGCTGCCTCCGAAGTGAGGCCCCTTTGTTCTGGGTTCCATCAGAGGAGAGAAGGGGGTGCCGACGTGGACCCACAGCTCACAGCAGGCCAGGCACTGTGTTCCTTGTGCCGCTGCATTATCTCATTTAAAACTCAGAACAACCCTGAAGGGACCACCTCCCCATTTGAAAATGAGGAAATGGAGACTTAGATGAAATTACTCACTCAAGGCCCCACAACCAGTGAGACTTTCTGCTTCCAGAGAGTACATTCTCTTCCCAACACTGGCCGTCACTCAAAGTGTGATCCTTCCACCACCTGCATTCAGATCTCCTGAGGGGGAGGGTGTTGTTAAAACGCGTTTCCAGGGGCCGCTGAGTCAGACTCTCTGGGGGTGGGGCCCTAGCATCTGCACATTCAGCGGGCACACCCCGCCCCACCCCGCCCCACACCGGCTGATCCTCTACAGGCTCGAGTTTGACAGCCACTGCCCTGGAGACCTAGATCGCTCGCTGGGGAAATCAGAGAAGGCGGTCCACAGCTGGGGATGTGTGAGCCGGGTGCTGGCTGGCCTGCCCAGAACTGGCTCCCCTGGGCTGCCAGACAGATGGACCTTCTGGGAGGCAGCAGCTGACCAGTTTGCCCAGGTGCTGCCCTTCCTACCCCAAGGCACCTTAGGGCTGGAGGTGGGGGCATTTGGCCCCATTCACCTGGTTTGGTGATAGCCCCTCAAAACCGCACAGCTTTTTCATGGGATTTCGTGGGCATGATCTCATCTGAAACCCCCAACGGCCCTGGGAGGCAGGCAGGGCAGGCATGGGAGGTAAAAGTCAGGCCCCAGGCTTACATGGGTAATCAGTGGGCAAGTGGGGACCGGAGCTGCCCATGTGGGTTCCCCTCCCTCCCTTCCTCCCTCCCCGGGAAAAAGTGACCATCTCCAGCACATACCTGCAAGGAGCGTGCCTGGCCTGGGGCCTCTTGCCTTTTCCCCACAGTGGCGCTGAGCGAGACGTTGTGGGGGGGGGGGGTCTTTGTCAGCAGCAGCCACGCCCACCCCAGTGCCTAAGCTCCACGTCAGCAGAGCTGGGGAAACCAGTGACCGAGAGGGTGGTATCGTCCGGCTCTATGGATGTATCCTGGTTTTGTGTGACCAGAAGTGACCTCAGGTCCTAGCCAGAGTAGATGTCCCCAGAGCCTCCCACGACCACATCATCTGGGGGTGACAGCTCTGGACTGGGGTCAGAAGCCTGGGCTTTATTTAATCCCACCTCTGCCAAGACCCAGCCGGGTAACTTAACCTTGGGGCTGGGCTCTAGCTGATACATTTCCTCCCAGCTCTGAGGTTCTGCCCATCTGGAATGTCCTTCAGGGTAGGCGCCGAGTGCAGAGATGCAGCCTGTGCCTGCACTGGAGCCTGGCCCAGGGGCTTTGTAGGGCTGACTTGCAGCCCGTGCTCCACTTGCTGGCTTGCATTCCATCACAGGGAGGACGGGTACCCTTTCATAATCTGCACAGAGGCGCTGGCTGTATGTGCTGGTGGCAGCTCTGCTTCCTGGTCTGATGTTCTTGGCGTGGACTTTGACCCCTTCGTAAAGTACTATCCTCAGTAATGGGCTGGCTGCCCCTTCAAGACCTTGGGTGGGTGGAACAGAGGAAGACCAGACCGGGGACTGGCGCTCAGGCCGCAGTCCCAAAAGGCGCCCACTTCCTTTCCCTTCTCTGTGCCCTTGAGGAAGAGCTTCAACCCTGCCTTCCAGCAGGATGGTCTAACCTGGAATCTTGCGCAGCATTCTTTTTTTTTTTTTTGTCCCTCCACCAAAATGTCTAGTCATTAATGAAATAAAAGAAGCTAGGTCCACAGCCCTCAAATAAAACAGTAGACGTGAAACACCCTCCGTGTAGACATTCATTCCACAAACATGGAGAACTGACTTCGTGTTGAGATGTCCCCTGAGGGTGGAGATTCTGAGAGAAGTCAGATGGTCCCTGCCATCCGGGAGCCCACAGCCCAGTAAGGGACAGAGCCATTCAGCAGATGTTACAATAAAATGTCAAGGAGCTCTGTTATGTACCCGGAACACAACGTGGGCAGGAAGCAGGGAGTGGTGAACAATATTGGGTGGGGAGAAGTTCAGGAAATTCTTACCTGTGTCTTGAAAGATGCGTAGATGTTTCACAGGAGTACAGGAGGGGTAGGAACAGAAGAACTGGAAACCGCCTGGTGTGTGCAGTTGTTCTCAAAAGGGGGTGGGGAGTTGATGCAGTTTTGCCCCCAGGAGATATTTATCGATGTCTACAAACATTTTTCATTGTCACCAGTGGGGGTGGCGCTACTGGCATGCTGCTAAGCACCCTGCGATGCACATGACAGCCCCCCACAGCAAGGAATACTGTCCCTGGACCCCTGGAAGTCCCACAGTGGAGAAACCCTGAGTTAGGGTAACTGCAGGTCATCCTGCACGGCTGAAAACAAGGGGCAGACGTGAGATGGTCCGAGATGAAGCTGGAGAGGAGGAAAGGGGCCATCATAAGGCCCTTCAATGCCAAGTTAAGGAGTTTGGCTGTGGGACCCACCACTTCATCAGTCTGTTGTTTTGGCAGGGTCACTGCTACGGAGAAGGAATTGGAGCACAGAGATGGAGGAGAGACTAGTTAGGAAACTATTCCAGAAGTTCAGTGAGAAATGAGGGGGGCCCGAGCAAGGGCAGCAGTGCAGTAGGAACAGAACGGAGCTGACCCAGAGAAGGTGCACAGAGGAGGACCTGCTGGCGTCGGTGGCCGATTGGATTTGGTCGTGGGGAGGAGGAGGAGGCCAGCAGACTCAGGCTTCTGGCCCGGATGACCTAGAGGACGTTGGCTTTGGAAGGGCCTCCAGGGCAGGCTGGTGAGCATGGCTCTGTGGCGAGGAGACTGGCAGTGCAGTGGCCATCCAGACTGGGTCATCCAAGCACACCAGGGGTGTCAGTCCCCAGCTGTCTTTTTTTTTTTTAAAATAAATTTATTTACTTATTTAGTTATTTTTGGCTGTGTTGGGTCTTCGTTGCTGCACACAGGCTTTCTCTAGTTGCGGCGAGCGGGGGCTACTCTTCGTAGCAGTGCGTGGGCTTCTCATGTCCTGGCTTCTCTTGTAGCGGAGCACGGGCTCTAGCCGCGCGGGCTTCAGTAGTTGCGGCACGCGGACTCAGTAGTTGTGGCTCGCGGGCTGTAGAGCTCAGGCTCAGTAGTTGTGGTGCACGCGCTTAGTTGCTCCGCTGCATGTGGGATCTTCCCGGGCCAGGGCACGAACCCGTGTCCCTTGCATTGGCAGGTGGATTCTTAACCACTGTGCCACCAGGAAAGCCCCTCCCCGGCTGTCTTGAGTAGAGTTGCTGCGGAGTGCACGGGGAAGGTGGAGTCCTTTTTATTAATTTCGTTAATCTAATGGTAGTTAAGGAGTCCAGGAAGAGAATCTGAAAAGATGGCAGCTTAATTAAAGGTAAGTGACAGATGGAGGGGAATTCAGAGGTTCCCTAACACACCCTGTTGCCCCACCCCACCGCTGAGGCCGAACATCAAAGGAGGAGATGGTAAGCTAGCCAAACACCTGATGAGAAGTGTTACAACATCAGAACTGCTTTGCCAGAGCCTGCGACAGCGTCTAAAAACTCCTGCCACCTCAAATTAACCTCTCTCCCCAGGTGCCGCACGTCAGTGGGTAACCAGGTAAAGGAGCCTGCCGGGAGGCCAGGGGATGACTTTTCCCTCCTGACGAAATCCGGCTCCCCGGGTTCTGTGCCTTTGATGTCTCTCTTATAAAACCTGATTTTCCATTTCTACTGGCAGCCTTGAAGTTAGATTTGGCCCGTAGGATCACGGGGCACATTAAACACCAGAGCGGAGGGAGTGGGGAGCTGGTTTTCCTGGGCCTGATGCCGGGGATCCTAATGTCAAGCAGGGCCTCAGAGACCAAAGCGGAGGGTAATTATCACCACTCCTCCACAACGAGATTGCAGGAGTCAGCGAGCAATTGGTTTTTTCCTACTACAGATATTTCACTGCTTAATTGGTAGTGACACAGATGGCTGGCTCTGACCAGGGCACCGCAGACCAAGCCTCCCGGAAGCAGGGCCCCTGAGGACATCTCTCTCTCTAGTCTGTGCTGCTCTCACAGCATATCCTCTGTCGGGTGGGGGTGAGGGCGAGCAGGCTCCCTGCGCTTTCAATTACAAAACAAAAGCAAGAGTGAATCCAGAAGCGCTTTCCTGAGCCAGTGAAGCCCTCCCCAGCAACATACTGAGAGTCAGCTTTGAGCTGGACACTGTGGAGAGTCTGGAAATGAGCAAACAGTAGACTCTGGCCTCAGGCAGCAGTTGGGAGCTATCAGGAGGCCTCTGAGATGGTGCGAGCTGTGTTCTGCTGGAATGAAGCCTAAAGTGGATTGTTAAAACCCTCCGTGATCCAGCCCCACCCCGTTGTCCTTACGCTACACCTACCCTGAACTGTTCCAGGCCAATTGTTTTTTGTTTGTTTGTCTGTTTGTCTTGGACCTCAAGTGCAGAGCTGATTGTGAGCCTCAGTTCATGGTCCACTGCCATTGTCAATCCAGGGAAGGCCCCTCTTATTTTACTCTCTCCTTCCCTCCCGTCCCTTTCTCCTTCCATAGGCAGCCACCCTCCTATATTCAGTGTATGTCCTTGGACATGTCCGTATCCTTGAAAAACATGCAGGGTTATTTTATGTAGTGTGTTTTTATTTACATAAATGGTATTAGGCTATAGATCTCTATCTCTAACATTCATCTTAAAAAGAACTACCCAGGTTCTGCACATGGAACTCGTTCATTGCTTCTGTCTGCTGCAGAGCACTCTGTCCGGAGCATCCCTCACATTCTCCACATCCATTCTTCTAGAGATGGACATCCAGGTTGCTGCCAACTCCTTGCTATCCCGAAGAAAGCTACAGTGAATGTCTTTGTTCCTGCCCCCTTATAGACCTGTGCAAAGATCCAAGAGGATCCCTGGGTGTGTAGCCGAGAGTAGCGTTGCTGGCTTCCAGGCATGCACAACCTTAAATCCACGAAGCTCTGCCCCTTGCCCTAGGAAATAGCTGTACCAGTGTTCCCTCCCACCCTCAGTGAATGAGGGTTCCCCTTTCCTCACACGCCAACATTTAGGACTATCCAACTTTCTAGTTTTTAGTTCATGTTATAGTTGTAAAGTGGTATCTCTCTTATCTCTTTGCTTTTTTTAAATTTATTTAAAATTTTTATATAATTTTTAAAGGTTACACTTCATGTGCCGTTATTATTACTGTCTCTTTGCTTTAATTTGAATCTTTCTGCTTACTAATGAGGTCTGCTTCTCTTTACATACTTATTAGCCATTCAGGTATCTCCTCTAGGAATTGCCTATTCATATCCTTTGCCCATTATTCTAATTAGTTTTCTGTCTTTTTCTTGCTGATGTGCAGGCATCTCTTGTGTATTATTAGTTCCTTTTGGTTGTAGACATTGCAGATATCTTCCCCCTGTCGGTTATCTTTGTCTGTTGACATCTTTCTTTGAACAGAAAATCCCTAATTTGCCAAATGCCTCTTTTAAAATTTTGTCTTATGATTCATGCTTTTGGAATCTTAAGAAATCCCATCTTACCTATGCCATGAAGATATTTTCCTATATTTCATGAATTCCTTTATTAGTTGTATCTTCTGCATTTAGGTATACAGCCTACCTGAAATTCACCTATATATGGTGTGAGGTAGGGATCCATTTTATTTTTCTGCATTTAGTATGCCAGTTGTCCCAATAGCATCTACTAAACAGCATCCTTTCTCCATTGAGTTGTGATTCTGCCTTAAAGTTAAGACTTTAAGTTAAAGTTTTATATATGTGTGTAGGTACCTATATACTTCTGGTCTCTCTATTCTGTCCCATGGTCTATTTGTCAGTTCCTTCCTATCTCAGTATCGCAATTCTTATTAATTTGGCTCTGCAGTATGTCTTACTGTCTAGTAGGACAAGTGTCCCCTTTTAGCTTTTCTTTTTCAAAATTGACTTAGCTATTTGAATCTTCATTCTTCCTCACATCTTAGAAATATTTGAACTCCTCAAAAAATTTTACTGACCATTCATTGGAATTGCATGGGATTTTATTAATATGAAGAGAACTGGATTTTTAAAACATTAAATCATGTTATCCATGAACACAATTTATCTTTTCATTTATTCAAATGTTTGTAACTGTCCTTTAATAGAGTTTTCTAAATTTCTCCATAAAGGTATTAATTCCTAAATACTATGTGCTTAAGTTGCAATTTTGAATGGACCTTCTTTTCTTTTTTTTTTAATTGGTTATTGCTGTAGTAGAAAAATGCTATTGGTTTTTGTAAGTTTTTCTTGTATCTGGCAATCTTGCCAAATTCTCCTATTACTTCTAATAGTTTTTCTCTGCATTCTGCTGGGTTTTTTTTTTTCTTTAAATATCATCCTTAAATACTGGTAGTTTTGTCTCTTCTAATCCTTCTGTCTCATTTCTTTTTCTTGTCATGTTGCATTGGTCAGGCCCGCCAATACCTTGTTGAACAGCAGTGGTGATAAGTGAATATTCTTGACTTGCTTAAGACTTAAAGGGAATGCAACTTTAAGTATGTATGTTTCATGAGGGTTTTTAGTAGTTAGGCTTTATGACATTAAGGAAGGTCCCATCTATTCCTAGTTTTTTGAGAGTTTTAATCACAAATAGTGTTATCAAATACTTTATAAAAACTTATTAAGATAATATATGATTTTCCCTCTTTGGCACTATAAATGTTATAAATTGATATGTTTCTGATGTTGAATAATCCTTTCATTTTTAGGATAACCTTATTTGATTATGCCGTATTGTATTTAATTTACTTTTTAAAAAACTGAACTATAGTTGATATGTATAATTCACTTTTAATGACTTATCCATGTCAATTTCATTTTCAAAGTCATCAACGTGTAAATATTCCTAGTCTTTTTACCATTTCTTAAATAGTAAGAATTTCTTAAAAAGTAAATATATCTGTAGTTATTTCTCTTTCTTCATTCAGTATTTTATTTGCATCTCCTCTGTTTCTGTCAGTCATGCCTGTCCTCAGTGCCTTTGCTTGTGCTGTTTTCTTTGCCTGAAATGTTCACCTCCTGGGCCCCTGGTAGCCCATGTGGTGCCTGTGCGCAGATTAGGAAAAGGCATCTCTTCCTCAGGCAGGCACAGCTCCCACTCACCCCCATCAGCCCAGTGCCTGTGTGCAGTGCACACCTGCATACCCATGCATGGCAGCCTTGCCCACTTCCCTGCTTGGTTTTATTCCCTGCTCGTTTCTTATGGCACCCAAGACTGCCCATTCTTCAGGTTTCAGCTTCCTCGGTGAAACCTTTCCTGTTCTCCCCTGGCTGAAAGTAATCTTTCAACCCTCCCCCTCCCTAAGTCCCTCCTTCTCTTCCTACCACCCCTCCTTAGAACTCACATCACACATCATTTGTGCATCTCTTAAGGCATTTGTCTCATTTTACCTTATGTCTTATTATTTTGTGCGAATGTCTTATGATTCCAACTGGATTAACCCCTTGAAGTTAGGGACTGTAGTTTGTTTGTCCTTAGATCCTCCCTCTGCCTGTGGGGCTTTGTAAATGTTACTTGTATGAATGATTGGGTATTAGATGTAAGAGGTAAGAAGGGCCTTATGTGATATTGTGTAAATGGTGTTGGGGGGTGGTCTTTAGAGGCAGAGATAATGGCAGAGCACACGTGAAGGTGATGGTGATTGTGATGATGATGATGGTGATGGAGGATACACTTATTGAGCTTAACATGTGCCTGCACCGTGCTAAACGCTTTCACAGTTTGCTTCTCTAAGCCTTCTCAACAACCCTTTGAGACAGGTGCTACTATGAGCTCGATTTTGCTGCCAAGGAAGCTGGGGCACTGATGAGTCAGCAGTGGAGTTAGTGAACCAGGCCTGGTCTGCCTGGCTTCAGCGTTCGGGCTTTCAGTTACAACGACAAGCAGACTCCTTCGACCTTACAATGGTTACCATTTATTGAAGACTTACCTACATATCAGGCATTGTTGATGCTTACAGATGTTATTTTTAATCCTGATGCCAAATGTATCAAGTACAGAGTATTCCCACTTTGCAGATGAGGAAACAGAGGCTCATCAAAGTTAAGGGATTTGCCTAAGGTTACATAAATAGAAAGTGGTTATAATCGGATCTCTCTGACCCCAAAGCACATACTTTCCTCTGCATCATGGGCACAGTGCTTGGGGCCAACAAGAACACCCTGCCTCTGGAGCAGAAGGTTTGTGTAGGAAAGTGGAGGAGGCTGAGGTCAGAAAGGCACATCCGCCTCAGGCTGCGGAAGGCCTCGCCTTCCAGGATGGATAATCAAGGCTGGCTTTTGGAAATCAAGGGTCCTGGCAGGGACCTTGATTTGAGGATGAAGTGGGATGGTCTGGACACCTGGAGGCCAAGGGAGCCCGAGCTAACTGGAGCTCTGCCCGAATATGTGCTCAGGGAAGCACAGGGCTTTGCACAGCTGCAGGGAGATCAAAGCACCCAGGTCTGCAAAGAAAGTGGTATCTGAGCAGATCTGCAGCTTGTGGAAATGGTCCATTTCATGCCTCTCAGTGACTGCAGCTCCTTGAACCTGCTTATTTCCCGAAGGCACCAGAACCAACTTTCCTCAGCCTCCTAGATCTCCACTGACGTGGCTTCTGAAGAGCTGCTGGAAAATCCCCAGGGTGGGTGGTGGGAATTTGCCAAGGATGAAGTACAAGCAGCATGGCCTACACCCTCTGCACCATCTTCATTTCCCAGAGCAGGGAGCCCATCTCCTGCTCACATGTGCTCAGAGGTGGGTGGGGATGTGCAAAACCCAGGAGTGGTGCAGATGGCATTTTTGACTCTTGGCCAGCACTTACCCCAGCCCAGCTGGTCCTCTGTGGGCCGCAGTGTGACTCTGTATGTGTGTAGTCACCACGTGCCTCACTAGTGCCCTTCCCTGTCCAGGTCATTGCTGTGGTCATGGACCTCTTCACTGATGGTGAGATCTTCCAAGACATTGTGGATGCTGCCTCCAAGCGCCGCGTGCCAGTGTACATCATCCTGGACGAGGCGGGCGTGAAGTATTTCCTGGAGATGTGTCAGGGCCTGGAGCTCGCTGACTTCCGTATTCGGGTAAGTTGTATCACTGGGACTGGGGGTGGGAGGGGGGGAGGAAGTGGGATGGAGACTGCCTCTGCCCCTCCCTCTGCCTGCTCCCCAGTTCAGGGGCCCCGGTGAACAGCACTCTCAACCCCTTTCCTTCTGTCTAAAGCCTTGCCTCGTGAACTGCTAACCCTCACTGCACGACTGGCTTACATTTTACCCCAAGGCTGCTGAGGCCAAGGAGGCAGCTCCAGCCTAGTCCCGGGCGCTCAGCCCGCAGAGTCACTGTCAGGGTTGAAGGCAGGGCTGTGTTTCTCTTCTGAAGAGCTTTGAGAGCAGACTGGGGCCACGCTGGGCCCGTCTGAGCCCAAGGCCAGATTTGCTGACTTCCTCAGGCCGTAGGAAGCAGAGTCAGGGTCCCGTGGACAAGAGGATTCATCCTCCACCCATGCAGAGACTCAGCTTAGAGCCTCTAGGGCCCCAACCTGAGTGACAGTGCCCTTCTCCTCTTCTCAACAGAACATCCGTGTCCGCTCTGTGACAGGTGTTGGCTTTTACATGCCCATGGGGAAGATCAAGGGGACCCTGTCATCCAAGTTCCTAATGGTAGACGGTGATAAAGTAGCCACTGGATCCTACAGGTGAGTTGGGCCAGGTCAGAGAAGGGCCTGGGAGGCCTTTGTTCATGGTCACAAGTGTTCATGTTCAGAAAGATGCTGGACTAGAGCCTCCACAGTCATGAGTTTAAGAGCTCTTGTCTATTCTGATAGCAAAGAATAGCCTCCTGGCCAGTCCCTTCCCTCAAACTTTCTGGCTAATGGATTATTCAAGAAAGAGGGTCAACTTTTGTTGAGCATTAAGCACCGCCTGCCTTGCATGGTCCACAACAGCTGGTTGCCTTTTGAGGCTGGAAGAGACCCGGGCACATGACACAATTAATAAATGGCGTCGGTCCTCTTATGTGGTTGAAGTCTGGGGTTTTGCAGACGCTAGGTGCTCTAAAAATTCAGAGGAGAGCTATTAAGGAATGGAATACTATTAGCAGTAGTGGCAGCTATAGGTACTACTTATTAAATGTACGTTTGTGCCAGGTACTGAGCGAAACCTTTTATATTCGTTATTGGACTTTGAGCCTCACAGCAACTCTGTGACGGTACGCCTTACAAGCCCCATTTGACAAGGCACGCAGGGCAGAAAGCAGGTTTGAATCCAGACCTGACTTCTCTTGCCCTTGCCCTACACCCACTGCCTGCTTTCTGCATTTGAGGCCAAGACCTGGACCAAGGGAGGATTTGGGTCTGTGGAGGGAGGGCACCCCAGCACGAAGGCAGCAAGGCATCCAGCCTCAGTGGTGGAGCAGGTCGGGCTGGGCAGCGGGGTTTGAGATGGGCTCACCGAGGGGCGGCTGGCAGGGCGAGGCTGCAGGCCCGGGCACATGTATGTTGCTTTTCTGTCCCCATGTTCCCAGATTCACCTGGAGTTCCTCCCATGTGGACAGGAACCTTCTCCTCCTCCTGACAGGGCAGAACGTGGAGCCCTTCGATGTGGAGTTCCGGGAGCTGTACGCCATCTCCGAGGAGGTGGACTTGTACCAGCAGCTGGGCCTGGCAGGAGGCGCTGGCAGGCTGGGCCTCAACTACTCCTCCACTGTGGCTCGCAAGCTTATCAACCCCAAGTACACCCTGGTGACGGGCAGCCACCACCCACCCGGGGAGATGATGCGCTGGGCTGCCCGGCAGCAGCAGGAGGCCAGCCGCAATGCAGAGGGGCAGGAGGAGGGCAGCAAGGGCGGCGAGTTAGCACGGCGCCTGGAGAGTTTCCTGCACGACCTGGTCACGCTGGAGCAGGTGCTGCCCCCCGTGGAGCCCATTCTCTCGGGAGAGCTGAGTCGGGATGGCAGGGTGTTCTCCCACCTGCGTGTGGACCTGAAGCCCAGACCCCAGGACGCCCTTGCCCAAAATGGCAGGGGAGAAGCTGTCAATGGGGAGGCCACCGCGGCCAAGGAGGGCAGGCGCTTCAGCAGCAGGTTCTTCAGCCGGCGGTCCAAGAGGCCCGCAGCGCCCAATAGCACGGCCAGCGCCCCCTCCCCCGAGGCCTTGGCCGAAGCGGAGTTTATGGCGGGGAAGAGGCCCAACCAGGGCTCCAGTGGCGACGTCTCAGGTGAGTCCCTCCCACTGGGCCCAGGGCTCCTCAGGCCTCTGGCCCTGGTCCAGGAGCACTGCTGATTCTGCAAGAAGGCCGCCTCCCGGCAGGGAGAGCACATCAGCTCTGGACCCTGTGGTCCTCAATTCCCATCCTGCTCTGGCCTTTGCCTGCGTGTGGCCTGGGGCCAGCCACTGCAGGCCGGAGTTTCAGTTTCCTCTTCTCTAAAAGGGGAAAGTGATGCCTGCCTCGCCCAGCTGTTCTGAGGATATGAAGTGCTCAGAACAGTGCTGGGCACGGAATAGTCTGAGACTAGGGCTCTGACTCTAGGGCTTGTTCCAGCAAACCTTGTTCCTTGCTGGATCCGTTGCCGTCAGGATCTGACCTGGTCAAACACACCGCACCAATGCCCTGGCCCACTTTTCCTTGTTTCTGTTGTAAGTAGTTTGACATGGCTCCTCCCTGTGTTTATTTGATCAGTGGTATTTGTCAGGCTGTTTACTTCTGGGAGAGATTGTTCCTGGTGGCATCTTTCTGGTTGTCTCTCTGCCTTTATCTCTTTCTCTGGAACAGTCTCCAGAGTGGCCTCTTCTGGCTGGTGGTGACAGCCAGGGCCACTGCTGGCACCTTTTCTCATGTCGGCATTGCTGAGTCAAAGGGGTTTCCATGTTGGGGTTTCTCCCTCCGTGGCTGTGGGGCTTTGCAGCGGTGAGGCTGGGCTCCCTGGCTGGCCAGGTAGGTAATGGCAGGGACTTACCTTGGGCAGCCTGAGTGCTTCCAGAATTCCTGTGTCCCTCAAGGCCCCAGCTTTGACCTGACATTGGCTGGAGTGCAAGTCTTCCCAAAGACTGATGCCCCAGCCCTGCTAGAGAGCCTGACGCACTCAGTCTGCGCCTCTTAAAGTCAGGACAGGCCTGGAGTCTCCGAGAATTTGGGCACAGCAGCAGTGCCAGGGCTAGAGCTGCGCCTGGCCAGGAAGCATTTACTGAGCGCCTCCGTGTGCCGAGTCCTTCACCAGGTGCTCTCTCTCTCACTTGGCCCTCACAGGAACCACGGAGGTGGCAGATGGAAGCTCAGGGAGGTGAATTAAGTGGTCCCAGGGCACAGTAAGTGATAGTGGGGCCGGGACACAAACCGAGGCCAGGGCCCGTGTCCTGTCAGGGAGGGGTAGCTGGGCCCGGCCCATTCCCCCTGGGCTCCCTGGCTCCCCCAGCTCCGGATGCTTCTGCTGCCCTGCACCTCTTGTTTGGAAGAAGGGTTGCCATGGTGAACACCTGGCAGGGAAGAGAGGGGGAGGGGCGAGCCCAACCACAAAAGGGGCTCTTTCCCACGTCCTGACTGGAGGTGAAGTAGAAGCTTTCTCTTCCTTCAGCCCCTCACCCTGAGGTGCTGTTTCCATAGAAACAAAAGGCCATTGTCTTATCCCTTCCTGCCTCCTTTAGGGAGTCTCAGCATCAGATTCCCCTGCTTGGATGACTTGAACAGGTCACTGACACTTCCGCTGCTCCCTGAGTGTTTGCATGGGGTGCCAGGAGCCAGCCAAACAGCCAGGGACAGTGCCCTGTGCCAGCTCGTCTCCTGAGTGCCTGGCACCCAGAGAGAGAGAGTCAGAGACAGAGAGAGAAGGGCAAGTGCAAGAGTGCAGCGGCACGCACGAGGGATGGCCCTCAAGGTCACCCTATTCCTGCTCCATCATAAGGAAACACACAGCGTGGCCTCGTCCAGCACAGCCTCTGTGTACCTGGATGGGCATCCAGCCCTGAGGGCCTGGAATTCAAGTCCCTTAAGAGACCTTTCCTCTCCCTTCTGCTTTCTTCCCTCGAAGGCAGGGCAAGAAGCAGAGACTCCCCTCCCCAAAGCCCCTTTTTGTGGCCTCCAGCCTCCCAAACATTTGACTGGTTTAGTGCCTCCTCTCAGGCAGCAGAAGCTTATCAGCAGGACTCTGTGTGCCAGAGGGTCATGTTCCTGGCAGCATGGGGGTCCCCAAGGTTGGAACGAGCAATCCTAGTACACTGGGCACTGTCATCTGGGAGGAAGTCACTTTAGCTATTCCCTTAGGGCCCCATCCAGGGAAAGGATCCCTGTCCTACAGTGAATCCTACGGGGACCGTTCAGAGCATCATCAGAACAGCCATCGGATGGATCTCAGCTCCCAGTACCTTGCTCCCCACACCTTGGACACATCCTTTCACCTCCCCGGGGCTGTTTCCTGGTTGAGAAGAGGAGGGGTTGATCCAGGGAGGGTTCAAGAGGCCCCTTTGAGCTCTGATTCTGACTGTCCTTTCTGTCCCTGCTGCCCTCTTGTCGAGGGAGAACCCAGGCCGATGACAGGGTGAGTAAAAGAGAGAAAAATAGGAAAGCTAAGAGCTGACGGCCTGTGCAATTACTTGATAAGAAGTACATAGTTGTCAAACAGCATGCAAATTTTTGCAAACCCAAGTGTGGCCCTTGGGAGAACCTTCAGAAATCCCCTCCTTTGGGTCTGGCAGGCCAGCCGTGGGCGGCCAGGTGGTTTGAAGGCTCACAGCGCCCCCTACTGGTGGGAGCCGAGCACCCTCTCCTGGTTTTTCTCTCAGCGAAGTCCTTGCTCCTGCAATTGGCGCCTTTCCTGAGCCGGCCACCTGTGCCCATCCAGGAGCTCGGGACTCTGGGGCAGAGATCCAACCTCAGGGACCAGCAGTCACTGGAGAGCCTTGTCAAAAGAGTGAGGAGTCTGTCCCGCTCGGCTGGGCTCAGGAATCTGCATTTTAAACGAGCACCCCGATCGTTTTCCCACACAGGGGTCCTCAGAGCAGCAGATTAGGTGACAGGGCTCTGCCATCGGGGGCTGCCAGTTTGGGGGAGGGGGTTCCAGGTGATGTCCTGAAACCCCTCCTGGTCCCCCTGGGGAAATCCCTGGGACAAGGCCCACACCCTCGTGCACGGTAAGAGGAGGAAGAAAGGCACAGACTTTGGCTGAGCACCTGGCGTGTGCTGGGTAGACACGGGGCTCAATGCTCTCACCCGGAACCCACAGCCACCCTGCCTGATGACGTTGTTTCAAGACGAGACCCCAGAGGTGCAGAGAGGCGAGGCCCTGTGCCCACGGTCATGAGTGAGGAAAGGGCGGTGGGCTCTCCTGCCTCCCAGGGCCTGCCAGAGCGTTATGGTCATCTCTGGAAGGTTAGGGTTGACACCAGCTACCTACGTCTTTAAAGGCTGTTTGGAAGGGCCAGAGGCCTGAGTACATGACTGACTCCCCGCCCCCCACCCCACCCCCGGTACAGAGGAAGAGGAGAGTGCCTCTGGGTCACCACCTTCCGAGGGCCCCTGAGCCCACGCTTCTGTTCCCAGAGTTCTCTGAGGTGACTGCAGCCACAGTTGCCTTGCCAGAACTCTCCCAGGTTCCCCTGAGTGGTGCGTGGATGGGCCACCCTAGCTGGCAGTGTGGTCTGGCTCCTAGCGCTGTGCTCGCTGGCTCCTGGATTTGGGAACTTCAGACTTGCCTGTGTCATCCCTGGGGTGGAGGTCTCAGATCTCTCTCCTGGAAGGCTGGGCCCCTGCCTGGGATGGAAGGCTGGGGAGGTGCTGCTGGGGTTCAGAGCTCCATAAGGGACCTGTGGGCCTTCAGTTCCAGGGTAAGCCTACTCAGCAGCTGTCTTGCCAAGATGGAGTACCAAAACTCAGTGTCGCTCCTGAGGTCAGACCCCAGCTGATGTTCTCAGGCCATGCTCTGATTCCATGAACCTGAGCACTGTTACCAGCCAAGGTCTCGGTCACATGGCACAGAAGAGGGGAGCTGAATGGGCATCCTTCGAGGAGCTGATCCCACTGGGCTCCAGAGAAGAGGCAGGCGTCCTTAGTCTCGTTGGCAGATGTCAAAATCCCCTGCCCTGCTGGTCTCTCGGGCCTGGCTGGGGCTTCCATCACCATCTAGGTGAGTGAGGGCACGTACGTCACCCGGTCACCACCCACTGATGCCACTGCAGTTGCTCTTGTTATTAGATTGGTGTGAACCCTTACGTAGCTTGCTGCTGCCTGATCGTGCATTGTTTTCGACACATGTCTATCTGTGCGGTGTCTGCTCTGTGCCAGGCACTGTCCTAAATTCCTGGTGTAGCAGTGGACAAAGTGAGCTTGCCCCTGCTCTTATGTACTGGGAGGGGGACAGGGACGGCAAGGACCTTCTCCTGAAGAGTGATCAGGGAAGGCCTCTCTGACAAAGGGGCATTTGAGCAGAGACTTGAATGATGGGAAGCAGAGAACCATGTGGACATCCAGGGGAAGAATCTTCCAGAAAAGGGGAGTGTGAGGTCCTGAAGCCTATAGGGAGGTAGAGCTCACTGTCCTTGTGAGCCCTCCACACCACTGTCCCCTCTCCTGCCTGCCGAGCCGGACCAGCCAGGTCCTGACCATCGGACCGGGTCCCGATGCTCCAGGCCTTCCCTGAGGCCGCCTCTCCTCCACTTCCCGCCCCCATGTCCAGTCTCACTTCTTCCTTTGAAATTTGACTTTCTCTCATGAGCCTCCTTTGGGCCGCCCGTGCCACATACACTTTGTAAAAAGTAGAAATGTGGGGCTGTTGATAGATTCTCCTCCACTCATCTGAGCAGGTGTGATTGGCCACAGCGTGTGCTGCAGGCGGCAGCGGGCTCCGGTCTGTGCGCCGCGGGAGGGGTGGGCTCGAGGGCTTGGTCCTCAGCCCGGCCTCCCGTCAGAGGCGTGGAGGTGAATTCTGAGCGAGAGGCCCGTGTCCAGGCTCGCATCCAGCCTCAGAGAGTGGGTGGGAGTGTGGGGAGCTGGCCGCAAACCTGCTCTGCCCCGGCTGCCCCCAGCCCACGCGGCCACTCCTCCCTGGCCTCGGGAGCCCAGAGGACTTTTCTCACCTGCCTCCAAAATTCTGCTGTCTCTGGGGAGAAACTCGGCATCTGCCCAGTAGGCCAAGCAAGTACAGCAAGCCGCTGAGGACAGGAAGTGGGGACGGACGTGTCCTGCGGCAGCCAGGGGACTGCGGCACGGGAAGGGCAGCGGAGGCAGCCTCAGCGCCCCAGGAGGCTGGAGGCTGACCCAGCTCCGGGCCCTTGGAGCCACAGGGAGGCAGGCATCACCGTCTGGCTCCCTTCCCACCTCATCAACGCTCTAGCTGCTCTCAGAACGGCCTCCAGGGAGGCTCAGCTGGACCCGCAGCAAGTCCCGAGGCCTGGGCCCCACCGGCCGGGCAGGGAAGGGCCCTACTCAGGCCTGTTCAGCGTCTCTCTTGCTAATGGCCCGGGAGAGGAGGCCAACACCACCTCCGTGAAATTCACAGCTGAGGTGATACCGGAAGGTGGTGTGAGTGCCGGGAGATGACCCTGGCCCTGGCGGTGTGGAGAGGAACCGGCAGGAAAGAGGTCAGCGGCCGCCCAGGAGACAGCGGCCAGCGCCCCAGGAGGACTCCCCGCAGCAGACACGAGGCGCTGGTCTGAGGGCAGGAACACAGCCAGCCTCTGCTTGGGGTGTAAAGGCAGTGGACACGGATGGAAGGGGCCTGGGAAGAGGAGAGCTGTGCCTCCACCTCTTTCTTCTTGGTGAAGGGTGTGCCCCGCGCCCCTAAGCCTGGGGTCCGCGCCACCATGCCTGGCTCCCTCCAGGTCAGCCTAGTGGCCCCTCCTGAGGCACCGCTTTGCCCCTTCCACGTCGGCGGCCTGAGTGGTGGGAAGAGCTGAGGTGGGGCTCGGCAGAGCAGGCAGTGGCGCAGGCGCTGCCCAGCTCTGGGGGCTACTGGCCCCCCTGTCCCCCACTGTCAGGTCGGGCCGAGGATGCCCCCTTGCGGCAGGGCCACGCTGAGGGTCACCGACAGTGACTGCGGTCGCGCTTGTGAGCTGTGACGCAGCATAGGGTATTAGTAACTGATGAATCGCCCCGCTGAGGTCAGAAGATGGCAGATCCCTGATGCCCCAACCAGTGGTGGTCTTGCTGAGGCTGTCAGGACAGGGAGAATCTTTCCTTTTGCTCTTCTGAGGACCTACTGACCTGGCTTCAGCAGCTTGGGAGGCAGACAGTGACCCAACCACCCAAATTTGCGGTGTGGGCAGTGCATAGTAGAGGGGCTGGAGGCCAGCCCAGGGAGCACTTTACCTACATCCTCCCTCGCCTGTGTCCCTTGTCTCTGCAGGTAAAACAAGTTCCAGTCCTGCCAAGGCCAGCAATTGTGTGATTTTGTGAGCTGCGGGCCAGCTGTTGGCAGGACCTGTGGATGCCCCCATCCTGTCCTGTGGAGACACAGGTCAAACCCTGCACCGATTTGCACATCGGACGCCTAGTGGCCTCCTGCCCCAGCAGCCTCCATCCTGGCCTCAGGGACCCTGTATCCCAGATGTGAGGGTCTGCAGCATCTCAAGACAATCACACGCCTCCACAAGACTGTCGTGGCCGGGCAGGGGGGATCACCCTTTGTTTACATGAAGTGGAAGCTTGACTAGTGTCTGCTCTCCTTTATGCCCAGCCCCCTCCCTCCACTGGGCCAACCTTGCCCTGCAGGCCCCCAGATGGGGTGAGTCCATGTCTTTCTACCTTAATGTGATGGGGTCTCCGGGGCAGCCCCAGCCCCCTGGCTTCTCCTTCCCTGGGCTTCCTGGTGCTGCTGGTCCCCCAAGAGGTTTGGTGGAACAGAAGGGACGAGGACAGGGCTCTGAGCCCGGGATCCAGTCTCGCCTGAGCTTCTGAACTCAAGGTGGAAGATGCAGCGAGGACGGCTGGGGCTGGCTGCTGTGGCCGTCCTGGCGTGGCCTTCCTGGCGTGGCCGTCCTGGCCTGTCCCTCAGGCTCCTGCAGTAGACTCTGAATGCAGTAAGGGCAGAATTTGACCCTGCCCTTTTGAGAGCCCTTGTGCTGAGGTCTCCTTTCCCTCCCCCAGCAGCATCCTGGCAGGCTCTGCCCTGGGTGGTCCGGGCCTCCTTGGCTATCGCCTGCTGCAAGCCCATCTGGCAGTTTTGCTCAGGCCTTTACCTGAGGCGACTCCCTCCCGTTTTTTGCCTTGAGTTGCAGCCCAAAGTAGGGAGAGAGAGAGCCTGGCTGATGTTTTGGTGGTGCTGGAGGCTGGGCCCTGTCACCAGGAGTGTTTGCCCTCCTCCCACCCCAGAGATGGCCCTCAGTCCCTTCACCAGCCAGGACTTATGTGCCTTCTCTAGTTTTATGTCAGCCAAAGACCAGGCTTGGCCTCCTGCCAAAGTCAGACTGGATTGAGGAGCCTGAGCCTCCCTGGCTTCTTAGGGACCTGGCCTAACTGCCATGACGCCAGGCCAGGAAGACCAGCTGAAAATCGCACACCACCCCCTCTTCACGCATGTGACTGAGAGGACCTGTGGAGAGAGTTCTTGAATGGACGGCCGGGAAACTGCCGAACCGCAGGCTCTGTGGCTGGCTTTGCTTCCGGCCGGCGGCTGGAGGCCTGGAGAGCCGGGGTGGCTGGCCTTGCTTCCGGCGGGGGGCTGGAGGCCTGGAGAGCGGGGGGCTGGCCTTGCTTCCGGCCGGGTGCTGGAGGCCTGGAGAGCCGGGGTGGCTGGCCTTGCTTCCGGCCGGGTGCTGGAGGCCTGGAGAGCTGGGGTGGCTGGCCTTGCTTCCGGCCGGGGGCTGTAGACCTGGAGAGCTGGGGGCTGCAGTGCCTGAGAAAGCACCACACTCAGCCTCCTGCTTCTGAGCCAAACTCTCGTCCTCACACCTTTCCTTCTGCAAAACCCTGGGGCACCAGCAGCACCTTGGGGCGGGGCCCCGGTGCCTGCTAGCGCCTGACGGGAGAGGGAGCAAGGGGACCAGCGAGCATCCTGAGAGGAGCCTGGCCTCCCCGCTGGGTGGTGGGAGGGGCAGGGGAAGGAAGGGTGAACCTGGTTCTTGGGGGGTGAGGGACCCTGACCCACCTCCATGAGCGTCTGTGAGGATTAAACCCTTGCTGGGAAGTGCTTCCTTATGCACTAAGGCCTGGCGATGTGGCCCTGCTTGTTCTGGAGGGGAAGGGAGAGGGAGGTGGAACACGAGGGGCAGGGGTTACACCTCAGCTCAAAGTGTTTGGGTGGAGAGAGCACTCTTGGTGAGCAGAGTGGACACCTCTGGGGCAAGTGGGGAGGCCAAAGGAGGGGACCAGCTCCTAAGCGATTGTGCCTCGCCTGCGAGAGAAGCAGGCCCACGTAATCCCTTTCCCATCTCCTGACCCAAAGCAAGCCCGGTTCCTCCCCTGCCTTCACATGCAGGAGGCTCTGGACTGGAAGTTCCAAGTCGCTGCAGCCTTGAGCCTGGCTGGCCGTCCTGCCCCGGCTTCTCCCTGCACCAGCGTGGGGTCATTCTCACTCTTCAGAGAAACCAAGCAGGATGGGAGACCATGTGTTGAAAAGGAAGCAACGCAGTGTCACGGGAAGAGTGCTGGCCTGTGAGGTGGGGCACCTCTCCCCTTCCTTACAGAGGTTTCAGCGAGGTGGTCTCTGACCCCCTCCAGCTCTAAGATGCTCGGGAAGAGACGAGAGTCCAAAGGTGGCTGAGGATCCTGAAGACCTCAAATGCAGCCTGTCTGCCTGAACTCCAGCCCCTCCGTCCTGCCTCTCGGCTTCTCACTTTTTAGTGCGTCTGCCCTCTGTTCCAGCACTTTGCACATGCTTTGTGAAACAGTCTCTCTGTCATCAAATCTCAAGGGGACATCTGGCCTTCCCAGTTGGATGGCAAGTTCAAGGATGGATCATGCCCTTGGCCCCTCTGCAGCAGCTTCCACAAGGCTGGTAACATCAGAGGGGCTCCAGGAGGAACAGGGGTGGAACAGTACTCTGGGTGCGGGGCCTGGCTTCGCTGGTCCCATCTCACCCCACCACCAAGCTGCCCACTTTCTGAGTACGGCCTCTGTAGGTTGAGTGCCAACAAATGGCACAGCTCCTTGAGAGGCCGACCTCAGATGAGCAGAGGCACTTGAGGGCTGAGACCCCAGGGCTGCTGCCACCCTAGACCTCGCCCCGTAGGAGCAGGAAGCCCAGGACCCCTGCACGGAGCTGGGAGGCTTTCCCATGACATTGGCAAAACTTCCCAGTCTCATTGTCAGCTGTCCTTGGGGTATGGTTAGCCCTAGCCCTGATCCTTCAGGGGTGCTTCTGAGACCGCCTCTGCCAACAGCAGTATCCCGTGCCTGTTTGGACCCTAATAGAAAAGCTGGACCACAAAGACAGCCTTGAGATATGGAGGAAACGGGCCCGGGGGGAGGGGAGGGGTTACGGGGGAGACTTTTTTTTTTTTGCTATGATGCTTTCCTCTTTTTAATTTATTGAACACCTACTATATGCTAGTCACCGTGCTAGATGCCTCCCTCAGTCACCTGCAGGTTTCAAACTAAGAAAAGCTCGGGAAGAGGCCCTTTACAAAGTTAACAGAAAGTTCTCCTGCGTATTTGGAGATGGAGCCTCACGAAGTTGTGTGATGAGCAGCTTGGGTCTTACCACCCCCGTTTTTCAGATGAGGAGGTGCGTTGTTCTCCCCAAATCCTACAGCACATAAAGTGCAGATCTAGCCTGCCCCCCCAACTCAGGGTTTCCTGCCTTCAACGCCAGTGACACTTCAGATACAAAAGTCTCTGTGGGAGGAGAGGCTGTCCTACACGTGGTAGAATGTTTAGCAGCGCCTCCGGCCTCTTCCTACCAACTACCAGTAGCACCCCTTCAGATGAGACCGCCAAAAATGTCTCCAGACATCTCCAAGTGTCCCTGGGGGGTAGAATCGCCCCAGTTGAGAAAGAGCTCTTTGCATTGAGCCCTGAAGGGCCACGGGCTCCTGCCTGAGCTGCTTTCTGTGCTTACATCCTGCAAAACAGTTCTCTTTGACTGATCTCTTTGGCCCAGAGAGGCTGGCTGACTTGCCAAAGATTTTGCTTTCTGTGACCGACACAATAGCATCTTCCGTCCTTGTTCTGGTTACCTTGCTTAGCTCTTGCCCGCCTTGGACTCTGTGGAACAGGTATGTTTATATGCACACATCTGTCTTACTCCACCCAGAGCCCTGCCACGTTTCCTCCCAATCTGTTCCCCTTCCTTCAGTCCCAGTTAAAGTCCTACACAGAGAGTACCCTTGGACATTCCCGTGTGTGCCCAGCAGTGTCCTCACCTCAAAAGGCAGCCAGGGCCGACGGTAGAGAGACTTCCACGCTCCTCAACGCAGGCCAGGTGGGGATTGCTACTTGGGGTACCACAACCACGTTCCGTTCTGACAAAGCCCCCTTAGCAGCTATTGAGCCCTGCCATGCACCACACATATAGTTTATCACCTGGCTGTGCACCACCGTCATTCCTCCCTGCCTGGAGGACCCAGCGGCTGTCCCTGTGATTGTCTGCACTGCTGTTCCAGTGGCAGGAGGTCTGGTACAGAACAGGCATCCCGGGCTCAGCGAGCTGAGCCAAACCAAGCTTGAGAGGACGCGCACCTTAGGAAAGGTTGAGAGGTGGCAGGCGCAGATGTGAGAGTGTTCTCAGGGCGAGTCATCGTTGGATCAGCCAGAAGGCTTTGAAAAGTTAGGCAGGCCTGAACTTCTCACCCCTCCTCGGCGAAGCTTCTGCCTTCCCAGCTCCGAACCGAGGAAGGCCCTGCTTCTGACAGCTTCTGCTGCTTCCTGGCACGACAGATACCCATTCTGTGCCTGGAGACCAGGACACTGTCTTTCCGCCTCACTATCGTATCCACAGTATCTGCTTAATAATGACTCATTAAATGATTGAACACTTGACAACCATGTGATACAGGGAATAAGTCAGGCTAATCAATGTGGACGGTGTCAGAGGCTCTGCCATTGATCATAACCCTTTCACTTTTGTTCCTGACTCCTGAAATTGTACATGGAAGCCAAACAGGATTTAATTTCTTAAGGACTTTGAAGTCCTTCCTCATCAAATCCTTTCCTCCAGGAAGGCTTCTCCTTTCAGTGCGTGTCCTCAGCAGACAGTCTTCATCTCCCAGCCACCCGGGTCTCCAGGCCTCTCTGGCTGCTCACGGATGACCCTGTCCGCATGCTTCTTTCAAAGGCTAGCACGAAAGCAGGGGAGGAGGAGATGGGCCTTGAGGTAAGGAAATCTGTCCAAAGTCACTCAGCAAGTCATGAGAAGGGCTAGAACCTGGTTATCCGGACCCTCTAGGAGGGCACTGTCACTGCATCATGTGGCCTCTCCAAGTGACAGCCAGCTGGAGACAAGTTTTCATCAGAAAAGTGGCTAGAAGGTAGGCACTGTCTGCAGCCACTATAAAGCAGCTCTAGGAACAGATGTCCATGTCATAGGGATAAGCTAGGACCTGCCACAGAAGGCAGCAAGTGTGTGGGGAGCCTGGAGGACGAAGGGAGGAAAGGGCAAGACAGGCAGTATGCCTGCAGAGGCTACGGTCCTCTGGGCACGAGCAAGGGAAAAGCACATCCCATCCTGTGCTGAGCCAAGAACCGTGCCTGGTGACCCTTATTTCCTGAGTGCAGCATGGACACCCTGGCTGGTCTCCTCCTGGAAGGCCTTGGAAGTTGGGCGATTGAACAAGGAGAGGCACTTCACTGCAGTACTTGGAAGGCTTTATACATTTGTTCACTCAGCAGATACTGTGCACTAGGCCTGGGGATGAACGGTGAGGCAGGCCATCGCGGATTTAGGGCAGCGGCGGTGGGAGCGGGGGTGGGGGGGGTCAACCTGCTTGCTGTGATCTTAGCTGAGGCTTGCAGCAGCAAGAGGACAGTGCAGAACGGGCAGGCTCGGGCTGGATTCCCCACTCCGCCACATATTAGCTAAATGACCCTGTAAGCTGCTCCACATCCATCCAGGTAAAATGGGGATAATCCTGGTACCACCCTCAAGAGGCCCTGGGGAGTAAAGCCCTCAGCACAGCGGCTGACGTAGAGGAGGAGCTCTGTAAAGGCTGCTGCCTCCGTTGTGTTACATGGGGGGTTATCACTTCCCTCTCGGGACATTCTCTTCTGGATTCTCTACCCTGCTCCCTCCCGGTAAAATGGCCACTTTCATGTCCAGTACTTGGCACACCGGCCTAAATGCTCATCCACCTGGAAGAAGTTAGGAGGCCCAGGTTTTGAAAGAAAGATGGAGAAAATTCCCAGAGATGCCACTTGTGAGCCCTCGGCTCAGCAGGGCCTGAGTTACGCCGGTGACCGCTGACCCCCGCGGCCCCCCCTCAGCTCTGTAGGTCTGTTATCAGGGGGCCTGGAAGAGGGCCACCGCCTTATCCGGTTGTGCAAAAGCCCCAAACTTTTCTTGACTGATAGTTTTGGGTAAAAATAAACAATTTTTGTGTGTTTGGAGACTCCTTCATATATAAAATACGAATTAAACCCAAACCAAACAAATAGCACATCAGAAAAGCCTGCCGACCCGCGCCAAGCCACCGGGCTAACGAGCCAGTCCTGAACCCCCGTGCGGCTCCAGACCCTCCTCAGCTTTCTTCCAGCCCTTTCCGCGCACTCGCCGGCGGCGACGACAGCCGGCGTCTCCCCGGATGGACCGGGAGGAGCCCCAGGACCGGCGCGGGCCGGGGCGCAGAACCCGAGGCTGCGGGTCCCCGCGGAGCGCGGAGCTGAGAGCACGCGGGGCGATGCTGACACCTGGCGGCCGCTCGCAGCGCCTTGCTTTCCTCCTCAGGGTAGAGAAAGAAGGCAGGGCCCGCGCTCGGCAAACTTTCTGTAAATGGCCACATAGTAAATGTTCTAGGCTTTGGGGACATGCGGGGTCTGTCACGACCGCTGCTGCTGCTGCAGCGCTAAAGCCCACCAGTACGATGCGAGTGAGTGGGCGTGGCTGTTCCAGTGAAATTTTGGGGACGCTGAAATTTGAATTTCGTCTCATTTTCGTGTGTCACAAAATATTATTCATCTTTTAATTTTACCACCCATTCAAAAAATATAAAAATCATTCTTGGTCAAGAGCTGTGCAAAAACAGGCAGTGGCTGGATTTGGCCTGCAAGGCCGCTGGACCCCCGGCCCCCGGCCACTTTCCTCCAGGCTCCCAGCACTAACCCCCAACTGTCACACCTGGGACCCTTCCCTACTTTGCCACTGTCCTGCCAAGAGGACTCCCCCAGTACCCCACCCTCAACCAGACTGCTGCCGCTGAGCCCTCTTCCTAACAAATTCTGGAGTTGTTAGTTTTCACCCATGCCTATGAACAATCCCCATGGCCAGGCCGGGGCTGGGCCTGACTCTACACAGGGTACTGAGAGGATTTAGGGGGAAGGAGATGTGGGTCTGGCTTCTCTGTTCCAGAAGCCCCTGAGAGGAAAAGGGGCTTGAACTGAGCTTTGAAGGGAGTGTAGACCTCGGAACAGGGGACAGAGAAAGGGGCATCCGAGGGCTGGCAAACTCGCTGAGGAAGCAATGGGCATAGGCCCGCTGAGAGGCTACCAGGAAGTCCTCCTGAGGGGACCCCCGGGAGGGAACCATTCTTCACGGTATGAATCTCACAACTACTCCAACCAACAGGTGTAAATTTTCTCAGCCCTACCAATTAAAAAATGCGACCTCGGACAGTTACTTAACCTCCCTCTGCCTTAGTGTCCTCATCTGTATCTACCTCATAAGATTGTTATGAGGATTGAGTAAGTCAATACCTATATAATTACAGCAGTGCCTGGCACTAGGGCCAGCTTCATGGGCATGCAACTTGCGGGCTCCCATGGGCCCTGCACCCAGGAGGCGAAGGATCCCACATTTGGTTTAATGCTCTGCTGTTGCTGTCTTGAAATTCTTAACAATTTTGGAACAAGGAGCCCCATGCTTTCATTTTGCACTGCCAGTCCTGCCTGGCATAGCATGTGTTTACAAACTTGAGGTTTTATTGTTATCTTAGAGTCTAGAATAACAAATCGGCTTCAGTACACTTACTTTAGAAATGAGGAAACTGAAGCTCAGACAGTTTACGTGACTTGCACACGATCGATCACACAGCAAGTGGCCTGCAGAATGACGGCTGGGGACGGAGAAATGAAAATCACGATCTCAGAGGTGAAGGCAGGACAACGACCCAGCTCTCCACCCCCACTCCCCACCCCCCACCCCCCACCACGACAGCCCCGGAAGGCAACATAAGGAGAGGAGAGAGAAAGACTCCATAGAAGGAGCTTAGAGAGAGAGGGGATATGAAAAAGAGCATGAACAGTTGTAGAGGTAGGAGGGGAGCTGGCTATTTTGAGGAACCAAGAGAAGATTTTCAGAGTAAAACATAGTGGTGAAGCCATGGAAACAAGGACTAAGAAAGTCTCTTGGATGTTGGCCACAAAGAGGTCATAGCTGAGCTTAGAGAAACGAGTTTCAGTAGAGAGTTAGGGCTGGAAGCCAGGATACGGAACAGCAGTGGTGGATATGGCCACAGGGCATTATTTAAGACACTGAGAAAAGGAAAAAGAGGGGAAAAGGGCAGGCAGGCAGGAAGGAAGGCTATTTTGAAGAGGGTGGGAGAGGAGCCAGATCCCAACTGGATGCTGAGGAAGGACCATCAGAGGCAGTAATTTAGCCAGGAAGAGGTGCGCCTCTTTCCCTGAGTCTGTAGGGAAAAGAGCATGGGGTTGAGCTCATAAAGGCTATGAGGGCGACTGTTCATTTGGGGGCTGGTTGTCTCTCCAGCGGCACTGTGGCAGTTCCGACATAGACGCCTCTGGGAAACATAACAGCATGGAAAAGAGCTGACTCATTGGAGGCAGAGGGCCTGGGTTCAGCTTTGAAGTTATTAACTGTGGCGACCTGGGGCAAGTTAGTCAGCCCTTCAGAGCCTCAGTTTCCCTACCTGGAAAATGGGGATAACCATGGTTGTTGTGAAGGTTAACTGCCATGATCCATGTAAAGCCCTCAGTACAGTGTCTGACACACATCGGTGTTCACGAAAGGGTAGCTCTTATTAACAGCACATCCGGTTCTCCTGTGAACCTCCTGGGGGTCGAGCATTGGCCAGCACACAGGAGGGGTCCAGTGTTTGCTGCTTCGCTAGGAGCTTTTCAGGAAGTGTGGTTGTAAGAAATGAGAGGTGGTTTAGAGGCAGCACAGCTTCTGTCACAAGGGCTTTGTTGCACAATAAATGCTACCAAACGTAATAAATTCTTATAAGCGTGTCCTCTGTAATCAGCACCCTCTAGAAAGTTCCCCTCCCCCAGTGCTATTGGCCTTGGCTGTGGCCACACCCACTTCCCAAGTGAGCCAGATCAGCTGTCAGCTGTCCTCTTGTCTTCTGGATTTAGTTCTTTGACAGGGAATCTTCCCATGATTATAAGTTTGAGAACCAGAGACTGCATTATAAACACTTCCAAATGTCTCACAGAAATGAGAGGCCAGCGCAAAGGGTAAAGGGAGTTCTCCTGTGCCACAGAAATCAGAGCTGGAGCCGATCCAGCTGGCTATGTCACCCCAAGCTTGTGGGTCATTGCAGAATTGTTTGCAGAAATTCCCCTTGTATTGGATTTTGTCCAGGCCAATGCAATGTGTTCAGGGATCACAGAACAATCTCTCAAGGGAAGAAAGGAAGGCCTGTTGCTTGGAATGGCTTAGAGCACTTTTGGTAGCCATCCAAGGCAGCTATCACTCATTAAATCTGCCTTCCCCTCCAGCAAAAAGCCAACTGTATAGAACACCACATATAGAGCTCTAAGAATAGTATAGCGCTCCAAGAACATACTGCACTTGGCCTGCATACGAGTGTGCAGGGCTTGGCGAGTCTTTTTACTCTCAAAGCTGGGTGTGTTGTAACAAACAAACACAAAATATTTACCGCAAGTAGAATGCAGAGAAGAAACGAGAAAGAGAGCAAAGGAGAGCACCCTAGCATGTCATTCTTTGACCTGGGCTGCCTTTTCAGGGCAGGAATGGACTCCACAGCCACCAAAGCAGCCTGTAAGCCCTCGGGCAGTGAGTACTGCAGCCCCCTCTCCTCCCCACCATGCACTGACTCCACACTAGGCTGAGCAAGCCCCAAAGTCCTGTAACAGGTGATGATCTGTCATTTGCTGCGACAGGAAGTTGAAACCATCATCCTCCACGATAAACATTTAGTTGATTTATTGGCTTTCTTCCCGCAAGTATAGAAAGTGAGAACAGGTTCCATCCAAAGCTGCAGTTCTGAGCAATGAGAGCTATCAAAGTACAGACAAGACCCTAAACCACACCCCACTGTTGTTGGAAGAAATCCATGTGCGGGTCTATTCATAAAAGAGTCTGGGGGCTTCCCTGGTGGCACAGTGGTTGAGAGTCCGCCTGCCGATGTAGGGGACACGGGTTCGTGCCCCAGTCCGGGAAGATCCCACATGCCCCAGAGCGGCTAGACCCGTGAGCCATGGCCGCTGAGCCTGCGTGTCCAGAGCCTGTGCTCCGCAATGGGAGAGGCCACAACAGTGAGAGGCCCGTGTAACGCAAGAGTCTGGGAAGATACTCTCCTTAATGGCGGTTGGCTCTAGTAGTGGGATTTGAGGGAGATTTTATTTTCTACTTTAAAACTTTCTGTATTGTCTGAAATCTTTACTCAATGTTACTTTTATGATCAGAAAAACAGCAATCTTATAGGAAGCACCGGCTTTGGCCACTCCTGGATATTCCTATCCTGCTCCCTGGCCCTAGAGAGCGAGCGTTGCAGGTCACCGCACATCCCCAGTCTCTTGCCTAGGTAATCACAATTCATCCTTTAGTTCTTGTAGATGTCACACCTTCAGGGTAGCCATCTTTGTCTCTCCAAGATTGAGTCCCATGTCCCTCCAAGCCATCTGCACTGTGTTTACCTGTTGGTCACCCCCACTAAATCGAGGTTCCTAAAGGCAGACGTGTTTTATTCATCTGTGCAGCCTCTGTACCTTAGGAAAGTGCCAACTAGCTCCATAAATATTTACTGAATAATTATTTATTGGGGGAACCTTATATAATCAGAGCAATTCGAGACATACAAAAATGAAAAAGAAATCATTTGTTTTCAAGGAACTTTAAACTAAGTTGGGGAGACAGGTATGTCCAACAATTAAACTATAAAAACTAGTTTAAGGGTTAAAAATAGAGTTACAAACAACCAACTATGAAAATAAGGAAGTTTTGGGACACTGACCATTTCTCATTCTTTTTGTTTTCTGGTTCAGAATCCCCATATTGGAATGCTAGTATGGGGTATGTAGTTATAAGGATTCAGGTTCTTAGGACCTTTCTTAGAATTTGACTCATGAATTTTCTTCTGTCCTTCTGCTGGCAGTTGCCCTAGGAATACCTGCCATTTAATCTTAATTGATGTTTGTGAAACACTTATCTTCCTCTGCTGAAAGGCTATAAGTGTTGAGCACTATTACTGTGTTACAGTGGTTGTTTTATTATTAAAGCAGTGCCAATGCGGTTACACAACAGCTTGGATCAGGAGAGGAAACAAGGGCAGTGATCCCACTGAAGCTACAGGGGGTGGGGATTTGGGATGGTAAAATGTTAATTACCCGAGACGGAATGCAGGCTATCGTCCAGCACTGTGCTCCTGGAGATCATTTCAGTCCCAGAGCCTGGGGCCGGCTCTCTGGCAGTGGGTCCTAAGCATTCTGCCCTCCCCTGGCTGGAATGTTGGATTCACTTTGCTGAAAGCGGCCACAAAGAATCCAATGGCCACAAGCCAGGAGCACTTGTCTTGCACAGCATCAGGGGCTACTCTGGAAGCTATCCAGGAGCCGAAGGGCTGTTCCGTTTGCATACAGTAAATTATTTATTTCTAAACCGATTTATTCTTTTTCTCTCTTTAGATTCTCTTCTTGTTTCTGCCTCTTGAGGACTCTCTCAAAAGAGAGTGAGCTGGAGATGGATGGGTGTGGGTCAGGAAAGTAGGCTTGAAACAGAAGGCTGGTAGAAGTGTCCATTTATTTATAAAGCCTAGAAAATGAACATAAAGGTAGATAGGCTTCTGGTCAGGAATCACCAAGACTGTTTAATTCAGGGTGGGGAGGAATGGGTGCTGGAGAAGAGGATGCAGTGGAGGCAATGACAGCCTATTCCATAGCTTTAGTCCCCAGCAATGTCACCTCCAGAAACTGAGGAATTTAGGTTCTGATTGAAAGCTTTTGAAGATGTTGGGTTAGCTGATTGGGTACGATTCTAGGCTAAGGGAAAGGCACTAAAGTACAGTGAAAAGAGCGAAGGCTCTGGAGTCAGACAGACCTGGGACCAAATGCTTGCCTACCAACTACATCCTATCTAGGTGACCTTGGGCAAATTTCCTAACCTCTCTGGAGCCTCAGTTTCCTAACTGTAAAATTTAGAGAACGTAAAACTCACAGGTTCAACCGATAGTCCTTGTAAAGAACTCTGCATGGTTGGCACAAAGCGGACATGCAATAAATGGTAATCGTTACTATCGTCAACCACAGGCCAAATGATGGGAGTCATCCAAACTCCCTAGCAAACAATTAACCACAGCACAGCGAATCCAGATCTGACCGACGCGCCTATTTGCCCAATAAGGTACCAGGAAAGAACTCAGTGGAGACAAACCAATGGCATTAGCCCTTGTTGTTGGACGGACTTGCTTGCTGTTCCACCAATAGTTTGAAGATTTGACTAGGGAGTGACACGCTGACAGTCCAATGATTCACAACGAGCCCACACTCAGCACTTCGGCGGGGATAAATCAAGGAGCCGGGACGTATAGATTCCGTTAATTGGCAGTACTGGACGGAGAGAGGAGGTTAGGTGAAACAGCGCGAGGGCGAGGCACTAATGAGCTAATAAAAGGAAAAAGACGATGGTTGCGCCAAGTGAGCTCGGCCGCCATCATGCTCTAGTTTCCCCTTCGCCTCTCCGAGTCCGCGACCGAGGAAAAGGTCTCTGGGATGCTGAGGGGGTGTGTCCCCGAATGATTGGCGCAGACAGCTCAGCCAATCGTAGCTCGTCAAACGGAACGCATTTGACCAATGAGGGGCGACGGCAGCTGGGAGAAATTGGAGGGGCGGAACGGCAGCTTGACGGGCACAAAAGCCAGCCAGTGAGGGCCGGCAGCATCCTCCCTGCGGCCAATGGAGTGGGGCTCTGGGCGGGCCCCCGAGTGTTTGTGTTGTGGTTTTGGGGGAGGGAGGCGGAGGGGAAAGTTTGTTTATTTTGTTTTTAGTTTCTGGGGTCCCCGTGTTTCTCGGAGGTGAAGCGGGAGGGAGTGACTCCCCCCGAGCCCCTCAGTCCCTCTACTACGTCGCCTCCATAGCCTGCAGAGAAGCGGGGACCGCGCGCATCGCGGCGCATCGCCTCACAGCGGAACGCCGCGCACTTGGAGCCGGCACGGCTCAGTGGTAAGTGAGGACCGACGGCCACCGCCGCCCTTCCCCTCCCCCGCTCACCGCCCAGTCAGAGCTGGCCGGCCGGGTGGGCGAGGACGCCCGCGGGAGCGCGCGGCGCGGGGTCGGCCTGTCAAGCTGAGGCGCACCGTGTGCGTGTCCTCGCGAGTGAGCGCGCGCGGCGGGGAGAGGGCCGGAGGGGCGTGAGCGCGCGGGGTCGGCGTGGGTGGCGGCGTTGGGCGCGCGCCCCGCGGGGCGGGCGTCTGGTGGGTTTGACCCCGGGGCTGGGAGGGACGCGGGCGACATCCGCTCGCGGGGAAGGGGCGCCCCGAATGGCCGGGCCGGGACCGGCAGACGAGCGCGACTGCGGGCGTCACGCGCCGGCAGGTGTGAGCTGGGGGAGGGCTTCCGGGTGGGCTGGTCGAGTCGAGTTCGCTTCCCGTCGCTGGGGGACCTCGGGGCAGAGAGGGGTCCCCGCGGAGAGCCGAGGCCCGCGGAGGCGCGTCGGGGCCCCTGCCTGGCGGTGGCAGAGGGAGGCGGCAGGCCTCGGAGCCTCCCGGTCCCCACCTGTGTGCAGGACCTGCGTGACGGAGTGAATGCGTTCCCCTGCTGCCGCCCCCACCCCTCCCCCCAGAGCCTTGCGTGTGTGGCCACCTTCGAGAGGCGATTCAACCTCCTTGGGGAAAGGAGGGCGAGGGGAATATCAGCGGACGACCAGCCCGAAGTGTTTCCTGCATTCCCTGGTCCTGCGCCCTTTGGTTTCAAACTAGTGGGTTTCCACAGTGGGCTTAAATCCACTGTAGTGGCTGAAGACACCCAGTAAAGGTAGCCTCTTGTCAGGCTTCTTAAGGACCAGCACATGCTCAGTTCTTTGGGCACCGAGAACTAGTCTGGGTCTTTTCAGGCTGCTTGCTTTCTCATGTATCTTTTGGCTGTTTTATTACTTTTTAGCGTCTGTGCTGGAGGTTGAAGCGAGGGATAAGGTGAATTTCAAGTTGGCCATTTGCTTACAATATAAGCAAAATTATACAACAAAGTTGGCCAGAGATGTTTCCCCATGGTCAGTGAGTAAAACGTCATTAATTACTGCCTCCCCCCCCCCGCGCCAGCAGTTAAGCAAACAGAAATGGGATGTATAGAAATCTTACATCTTAGCATTTTGTGCAGGTTTAACAATAGAGGCTATTTCCTTCGTAGTTGTGGGGAATTTCAGTAGGATGATAGTTTCCTATTGATTTGGAGAAGCATCTTGGCTTTGAAACTATGTTTATTCTTTTGGTAGTGTTTTGTAAATGCCTTTTAAAAAGCAGAACTTTTAGAACATTGACAACTCTACACGTGTGCAGTGTCCCACTCGGTATGTAGTAGGAGAGATGTGAATGTAGTAGGTCCATACACTAAGGCAAGTATGCAGTTCGCAAATCAGACTGGCTTGTTCCTCTTGGGATGCCGTGATGATAATAATGATGCCTTTATAGTTTCTTAGTTGTTGACTGTTTTTAAGTGCTTGTCCCAAACATCATTATTTGAGCAAAATAGTTCCTGATAGGACTTAAGGAGAAAAAATTGCCAAGCTGCTTTTCTAAGGTAGCACAGAAATGTCATGCCCTTGGGGAAAAAAGATTATTTTTTTCTCATTCAAATGGAAGCACTTAAAAATGTTTTAAATCAGAACAATATCATTTCTTCAAATGGTAGTAATAATGTTAAGCTAACTTTTTTTTTTTTTTTTTTTCGGTACGCGGGGCTCTCCCATTGCGGAGCACAGGCTCCAGATGCGCAGGCTCAGTAGCCGTGGCTCATGGGGCCAGCTGCTCCGCGGCATGTGGGATCTTCCCGGACCGGGGCACGAATCCGTGCCCCGTGCATCGGCAGGCGGACTCTCAACCATTGCGCCACCAGGGAGGCCCTAAGCTAACATTTTTTGCGTGTTTTGCATATGCCAACCTGTTTATATTTTTACCTAATTCTTACCTTAAGCCTGCGGGGTAGGTATCATTACTGTTTTATGAGCCTCCAGAAGCCACAGAGCTAGGAAGTTCAAGGGCATCGGTTTAGTCTTAAGTCTGTTTGGTTTCAAAGCCTGTGCTTGTCCCATTTTGCCCCCTAACTTATCCAGAGGAAGAAATGCAGAGTACACTGAAAAGCAGAGAGGGATGGAAAAGGGAAATGCGACTGATGATTAGGTTCCCCATACCTAACTTAAGAAACTCATTCTTAGTTTTTAGAAATTAGGAACATTTTTACTAGTGTTACATCTAAGCTTTGCTTTAATTTCCTCCTTATTTACTTTTCATAAAGATAAATTAAAATGTGTTTAATTCAGAGGTCAAGGCTTTCAGAGCCCTTCGTGCAGATCACTCCAGTACCTTTGCTGTTGTGATTAATCCTGTGTGCTCTTCCAGGGCCCAGGCGTTATTCACTTTTGTATCCAGCAGGGTGCTTACTGTATAGTAGGAGCACAGTAAATATCAGTTGACTAAGGAACAGAGTTAAAAATGTCATGATTTCGGGTTCATTTTAGCAGTTTTAGTTCAATGGGACGATAAGAAAGTGAACAGCTCATGTGCAAAAGGCATGTTTTAGAAGAATACTTAAATGGAGCAATTCATAGAGTCTGGGAAGTTTGGCTCTGCTAGTTTGCTAATCTCCCACTTCTCATCTGTTTGAGCTCCTGTGCCATTCTGTTCTTCCTTTCACCTCCAGAATTCTAACAGAGGAGGCTATACTGACTGCTTCCCTTCACTACTTAGTCATCCTTGAACCTTTGCAGCCTGGCTTTTAACCTCACCACCACTCACTGAGGCGTTTTCCAAGGTTGCCATTTAATTTAATGGTTAAATTTCCCAGAGCATCCTTTCGGGCTTTATCCTGTTCTGTGCTGTCTCCCTGTAGCTCAGTCCTTTTGACTACCCCACCCTTTAAAAACATTTTTATTTTACTTTTAAAATAACATATAATAACAATGACTTTTAGTGTGTGTATGTTTCTGTGAATGTTAGTACATGTACAGATACATGTGACCATCACCATAATCAGGATACAGAACAGTTCCATCACTCCAAAAAGACTCACTCATGCTCTTTCCTTTTTGAGAGCCCTTTTTCCTGACTTCCATCCCAGAGAGAAATTAACTCTAAGGATCAAACTCAGGCTCCTTTTGTTGTCTTTTTTTTTTTCTCTTTTTCTACTCCTTGAAAATGTTATTCACTTTTGGGATTTAAACTATATCACTTCTGTCTATTAACCTGAGGATCCATGCCTCATCTCTCTTCCATTCTCTAAACAACATCCATATTTACCTGCTGGAATTCTTCCCTAGTCTTTCATACCCAGTATGTTTAGAGTTGTGCCTAACTTTGCCTCCCAGCTAATGGCTCCCAAACCAGCTCTTCCACCAGATTTTTCTATATTTTTTGGTGGTGCCGTCCTTCTCCCAGCCTTGGAACCCTGGAACACTTGAAGGGCCTTATATTAAACTCTTACCCCAGACCAGGTATCCTGCTACTCAGCTACGAATGCTGGGTCCTGCCTCTTTGCTGCCAAGCCGGCTTCTGTTTAGTAGGCTGAGCAGAGCATAGGTGGTTGGAACACTTAGAACCCATCAGGATTTCCCTGGTCAAAACCCCTCACGGCTTCCCGTTGCACTCAGACCCGTTTAGGATTTTATTTTTCATCCTTTGAGGCTTCGCAAGATCTGGCCTCTGCCTGCCTCTCCAGCCTTCTCTCACCTTTATATGGCCCACCTGCCTTCCTGACATTCTAACTACACAGCCTTTCTTTCAATTCTTTGAATTACCCAAGCCTTTTCCAGCCGTAAGGTTTTTGTACATACCACTCTCCTGGCTTGGGCTGTTCTTCCCCCTTAGTCTTTACCCACCTGACTTCAGGGTTCAGATGAAATTGTCACTTCTTCAGAGGGTCTTTCCTTTATGACCTCATCCCATTACTCCCATCCACCCTTAATTAGGTCTCTCAGAGCTCCTGTTCTTTCTTCATAGCTCTCACTACAGTTTGTGATTCAGGACCACGTCTGTTTTGCTTCCCATGCCTCCAGAGCCGAGCCAAGTGTCAGGCATACCGCAAACTCTCAGTAAATATTTGCTGGCAGTGTTGTAAGTCTGGGCTTTTGCTTTCATAATTTATCGCTATCTTGTAGTTTCTGGTAGCCTTGCTTTCTACTTCCTACCTTCTCTGGACTTGATCCCACTGGTGGAGGTCTTGCCACATAGAGATAGATCTGAAATCACTAAAGAGAACACCGATTTTGTTCTCTTGAATTGCACCTCCGCCTGGGAGCCTTTACCACTGAGCCAGTTGAGGTCTAACCTAAACCTAAACCAGGGCTGGGCTTGCTAGTCCACTGAGCAGTGCACCTTGGTTATCCAGGCTCATGTCAGTGCTTGCAGCTGTTACTCTTCCCTCACCTCACCCTGCTCTTGATTTCTTCCTCCTCTCTACACCCAGCGTGGGACTTCTAAAGACCTTGTATGCTTTCCAGCTGAGCCTGCTTTACCCTTTGACATTTGCTGGCCTTTTGACATTGACAACTGCCTCTAGTGTCTTGAAGCTAGGGATTGCCCCCACGCTAGTCTTCCTGAAACAGTGCTTTGTTTATGTTTCCTGTCCCCTCCCCAAATCTACCACAAGCACCTAAGTTTGAAAACATTCAATAGTGTTTCATTGCCTCAAGGGATTAAACTCCTTAGCTTGTTGTTTAAAGCTCTCTGGACTAGCACTGTGCAGGAGAAATAGAATGCAAGCCACAAATGTGAGCCACACATGTAATTTTAGATTTTCTAGTAGCCACATTAGAAAGGTAGAAAAAAAGGGTGAAATTGATTTTCATAACGCTTTATTTACTTCAGTATATCCAGAATATTGTGTAAACATATAATCAGTAAAAAAAATACATTGAGGTGCTTTACATCCTTTTTTTCATGTGAAACTCTGAAATCTGGAGGATACTTTTCATTTAATACATCTCAATTCAGACTAAGCACATTTCCAGTGCTCAGTAGCTGCATGTGGCTAGTGGCTACCATGCTGGACAGCACAACTCTAAACCATGTCCTCAACACAGATGGAGGGCTATACCTGGGTAATTGCCACCACTGGCTTTTTGGTAACTCTGTTCCCCTTCCCTACAACCAGCTCCTTATCCAAATATGCTAACCTTCCTTGCTGAGAAACCCGGAGGATCCTAAGACCATCCCTAAACTTCAGTTCTCACCATCTCCTCTGAGCCATTTTAATGTTAATTTTTTCGTGTCATTGTTTTTTCATATAGCAATTATTTATCAGTTTGTATTATAATCAGAGGTAGTGTTAAAATATTTAATAACTGATAAGGCATAGGTATAGGTGCCTGATGAATTAGAACCAATGGCAACTGTGTTCTCATCTGTGCGGACCTGCTGAATTACGGCTCTTATTGTCCTGGGCTGTGTTATTCTTGGCTTCCTCCATAAGACTGAGTTCCTTGAAGGCAGGCTTTTGTCCTGCTCATTTTTGCATTCCTAAGATGGCTCCTTACCTGGCCTGTAGTAAGCAGTCTGTAAATATGTTAAATCAATGAACAAATGCTACCTTGTATTTTGTTTTATTCTTTCTATGTGCTACGTTTTATCTTTCCAATTAGAAACCAAAATATAAGTTCTTTGAGGACAGAGATCATGAATTATGAAGGACTAGATGGCGGTTTCTTGATTGTCTTCATAGGAGAATTTCTTCTGAATGAAGATTTGCTTTAAAAAAATAACTATGTTTAGATATTGTTACGGGTTTTCAGGCTGGGTCAAAAAATGAGGTTTGACTTTAATGATACTTTCTTTGGTGGTTTGTAAGCTGGCTTGGAAAGCAGCTTCAAAAGAAGAGCTCCTTGGAATTAATGCATGCTCTTCCAGTTAGGGGCATGTTTAGTTACTGGAAAGGCACTGAACTAGAAGTTGAAAACCTGGGTTGGTTTGTATCGTAGACATATGCTTGAGTACCTACTGTGTTCCAAGTACAGGAATGATTGAGAATTCAAAAACTAATAATATGAAAAAAATGCAGCTTTAACACAGAGATGAAATGATTCATTCTTCCTAGGAAGATTGAGTTCCTCTCTGCTCCCTTATACTTTCCTCATTTCTAGCATGGACTACACTATATAGTGTTTCTAGATCTGTCTCTCCCATCAGATTGTGAGTTTCTTAAGAGCAAGACTGTTGCATTCATCTCTGTATGAATGCACACACTGTACTGTGCCTGCCATATTGTAGGCACTCAAAAGTTTGTTGAATAAATATCCTCAAATAAATTTGTTTTGAAGAACCTTAGTTTTTTCTTTTGTAAGTAGAGAATTCTCTGCCTCAGAGAATTGTTGAAACTGCAGCAGGAATAATCGTTTAAAACTACATATCTGTTCTGTGTATGTTATACCTCAAATATACAACATTTAACTGAAAAACAAGTGTAACTGGTCACATTTCTCCCCTACTTAAAACTGTTAATGAGTCCCCAAACCCTGCCATCTGCCCTCTGGAATATAAACTTCATGAGAGTAAGCACCTGTTCTGTCTTGCTCGCTGAATGCCCAGGGAAGACCCTGCCACATTTCCTGTCCTCCGCTTGGTTGCCTATACTCTTGCCACACCGACCTTCTGGTTCCTGAAATGCATATTCCTCCCCACTCAAGGTCTCTTCCTTGCACTTGCTATTCCCATGGTCTGGAGGCCTCCCACCCCAACCCTAGTTGATGCCTCTTCAATCCTCAGAGCCCAGTTTATATGTCACTTCTGTAGTGACTTTCTAAGCATCCCCACCCCAGATTAGGAGATGTGCTGCTTTTAAAAATTCAGAGCACTTAATATAGTTGTAATTAAGTAATCATTTAATTTGTATATTGTTTTCCCCGCTAGAAAATAGCTATGTGAATAAAAATACTTTTTAAAAAAAATAAATTTATTTATTTTATTTATTTATTTTTGGCTGCGTTGGGTCTTCGTTGCTGCACGCGGGCTTTCTCTAGTTGTGGCGAGCAGGGGCTTCTCTTGTTGCGGAGCACGGGCTCCAGGCACACGGGCCTCAGCAGTTGGCTTGCGGGCTCTAGAGCGCAGCCTCGGCAGTCGTGGCGTACGGGCTTAGCTGCTTCGCGGCATGCGGGATCTTCCCGGACCAGGGCTCGAACCCGTGTCCCCTGCATTGGCAGGCAGACTCTCAACCACTGCGCCACCAGGGAAGCCCCATACCTTGTCTGTTCTGTTCACTTTTTTTTTTTTTTTTGCGGTATGCGGGCCTCTCACTGCCGCGGCCTCTCCCGCCGCGCAGCACAGGCTCCGGACGCGCAGGCTCAGCGGCCATGGCTTACGGGCCCAGCCGCTCCGCGGCATGTGGGATCCTCCCAAACTGGGGCACGAACCCGCATCCCCCGCACCGGCAGGCGGACTCTCAACCACTGCGCCACCAGGGAAGCCCTGTTCTGTTCACATTTTTATCACCAGTATTTAGCACTGTAAATTGCACATAGTAGGTCCTGAGTGAATATTTTTCAAATAAATTAAGAACGAGAACTAAAAATAGAATTAAAAAAAATCATTTCAGGGCTTCCCTGTGGGAGAGGCCACAAGAGTGAGAGGCCCACGTACCGCAAAAAAAACAAAAACAAAAACAACAACAACAAAATCATTCTAATGGTTTAAATAAATAAAATATATGGGGGCAGGGAGGGGCTTTCCATTTTAGATTGTCTCCGGGTTCTATTTTTTTCTTAGTTTCTACTTGTAATAGGTAAACATTTTAATATTACAGAAAGAATATTGTAATGAAAAATTTTAATTTGTCTGAAAATTTTATGTGGTCATTGTAGAGTTTTTTTCTGTTGTTGTTTTGGCCATGTTGTATGGCTTGTGGGATCTCAGTTCCTGGACTAGGGATTGAACCTGGGCCACGGCAGTGAAAGCCCGGAATCCTAACCACTAGGCCACCAGGGAACTCCCCACTGTAGAGTTTAATGAGTATCTTTTTAATCCTTCTTAGTAAAAATAATCAGAATGGTTATTCCTTTGAACAATTTTTTTATATGGTCGGGACTCACATGACTGCAGTTTCACTGAACGTTTGAGTGCACACCATGTGCTGAATGCTAGGTTAGCAGCTAGGACTACAAGGATGGGATGAGAAGAGATCTTTGCTCCCGAGGAGTGCACAGCGAAGTGGGCAAGGCAGACACATACACAAATGAGTGCCATTTAGTGCAATAAGTGCTATAGTAGGCATATAGGGGAGGGGGCAGGGGTGAAAAGGAAAGTTGTCCACACGACTGGAGGTCCAGAAAGCCGTTCCAGGGAAGGTGACACTTCCAGTAAGTCATAGAGGAAGGGCATTTCAGGCAGAGCGAACAGCCTGCACAGAGGCCCGAAGGAGCTCATTTAGTATGTGGAGAAGATGGCACAGTGGTGTGCTTTTATAAAGCTGGCGTTGGGGTACAGGGCCAACAGCTGACTTACAGGCTAACCGTGTCATGTCAGACTCAGACTCTTAGATTACACTACATTTCAGAACTGGAAATAATCTTGGAAATAATGTTGTGATTCCGTACATTTGAATTCATAAAGGCATTATAAAGTACCATTCAAAGAAGCTAATCATAAACCAGAATGATGCTTGTTGCTTCTAATTAATATAGTTGCTTGAGTATAGTACCTGTAACCATGCAGATGATTTCAGGTGGAGTTAGAAAGCAGTAACTCATTTAAGCTTATCTAGGAGTGGAGAGTAAAGGGAATGACCTCCAGATTGCCTGAGGCGAGTGCTGATGCACCTCACAGGGCCAGATACTGAACCAGTGAAAGGGATGAAATCAGAAAGGATTACCCAGAAGGACCTCCAGGTACATGGACTGGGAAAGACGACTTCTACAGCTTGAAGTTTTAATTTTACTTATCTGTAAGTCTTTAAGTGGTTCACTGAACCAGCATTAGTTTAATTTGATTCTCAACTAAAAGTGAAGAAAGGAAGGTTCATTGAATGGAAATTTAGTCCATTTTCATTCATTTTATACCTCTTTAACAGCTCTTTGCTTTCATGTCCCCTTCCATTTCCTCTTTCTCAGCCCTGTTATTCTTAAGTAGTGCCTCCTTTTCCCTAATTCACCTCAACTCTTGCTATCTTTCATTCTATTATTGTTTTTAAGTACAATTGTGAGATGTCTGTACTTTGTTGGCTAACCAGTGTTTCCTCAGATTTTCATATTCAGAACTTGATAGTTTTCAGAATGAGGTGATTAAGCTCTGGTAGTGCTGATCACATTCAGAAGATGATAATTGACCTGTTACAATGTCGATTGCTACAGATTTCTGTGTGTTTGTTTATTGACCTACATTACAAGGGGCTAAGGAGATAATGGATGGTAGGGAAAGTGATAGCAGTGAGTGTAGTTTAAGATGTTTGGAAAAGAAAGGAAGGAGAAAATGGGAAGCAGGGTGAGGTTGAGAAGGCACAATATCTTAAGGCAAGATAGAAAATCTGTTTAAAAGGTGTAGGAATGAGACAGGAGGGAAGAGGGCAGGGCAGAACCTTTAAAAGAAGGACTTAGCTATTGAGGATGTAACGTAAACTGGTTAGAACTGATTAGGCCCAGGATGGCAGCAAGATTCAACTTCCAGTAGCCCTTGAGCCTCGTTATACGCTCATTGTAAAACATGCTAAATGACACACCCATGGGCACCATGACAGTTCTGAGGCTGACCATAAAAGGGCAAAAAGTAGGTGGTGGCCCAATTCCTGGAAGTCCCCGCCCCTTCCCCCCAAAATAGTTGGACTAATCCTCCCACTCATTAGCTTATGAACCCAGTCCATAAACACTAAGCACCCCATATTTGGGGGCTGCTCTCGCCTTTTGAGACGGCCCACACTCTGTCTGTGGAGTGTGTTTTTCCCTCAGTAAACCCGCTTTCACTTTCCTGTGGCTCACTCTTGAATTCTTTCCTGTGCGAAGCCAAGGAGCCTCACTTGGTGGCCTGTCCCAGGAACCCGCCCGAGACCTGGGACATGACCATCCTCTCGTGCCCCGTTTTCCTACAACCTCTTTACAGAGGATACTAATAAATCTATTTCTTCCCTGTCACTTTGCCTCTCGCTGAATTCCTTCTGCGCCAAGTCATAAAGAACCTGAGCTTCATTAAGTTCTGAGATGAGTTGTGTGGTTTCAGTTGGAAGATTGTGGGTTCAAGGTGCAATTTCAGGAAGGACCAAGGAGAGTGGAGTGATAATTGATAGAATTTCCTCAACTAGAGAAGAGGGAGAAGTCAAGATTCTCTCTTGGATACCGTGAGCCTAAAACAGTTTATACTACTTTGTTTTTTTCTGTGGCACTCAGCAGAATGATTTGCATATAGTAGGTGTAAGCAGTCTAAGAGATAAATCCACAGGATTGAAAGGAGATATTATTTTTGCTTTTGTTTTGTTTTTGTTTTTTTGGCCACGCTCTGTGGCATGTGGGATCTTAGTTCCCTGACCAGGCATCAAACCCATGTCCCCTGCATTGAGAGCGTGGAATCTTAACCACTGGACCGCCAGGGAAGTCCCTGGAAGGAGATATTGACTGTAACTTTAAACTTGTTCCAGTTGCCAGATAATACTATCTGTGATTTATGACAAATTAACATGTTTGTTAATCCTGTATCTTGTGACCAGTACAGTTACATTGTATTCTTTCCCTAGAAGGGTTAATTACATGTATACATTTAAAACGTACCACAGTTTTTATAATGCTTTCTTGGTATGTCTTTATTTTAAAACGTAGTAAGAACCTCCAAAAGTGGAAGAGGTTCAGGCTTCCTAACTTAGGCCCAGGTCAGTATGTTGCAGGAAAATGGGACACATGAGGATGGTCATGTTCCAGGTCTCAGGCAAGTTCCTGGGCCCGGCTGCCAAGTGAGGGTCCTTGGCTTTACACAGGAAAGAATTCAAGAGTGAGCCATAGTAAAGTGAAAGCAGGTTTATTTAGAGAGATACACACTCCATAGACAGAGTGTGGTCTGTCTCAGAAGACAAGAGCTGCCCCCCAGTACGGGGTGGTTAGTTTTTAATGGGCTGGGTAATTGCATAGACTAATAAGCGGGAGGATTATTCCAACTATTTTGGGAAAGGGCCAGGGATTTCCAGGAATTGGGCACCACCCACCTTTTGGCCTTTTATGGCCTCGGAACTGTCATGGTGCCTGTGGCTGTGTCATTTAGCATATGCTAATGCATTACAGTGAGCACATCTGAGGATCAAGGTCTAATAGACCTCGAATCTTCCACCATCTTGGGCCTAGTAGGTTCTAACCAGTTTTTGTTGTGTCCTCAATGGCTGTGTCATTCATTTAATGGTTGTGCCCTGCCCCTTTATCTCCTGTCTCAAGTATATCAAGGGAAATGTCTTGAGCATCTTCTGGGTTCTGATGTGGAGGAAGGAGTGAAAGGTCCTCCGAGGAGCTAGATGTTTTTCCTTCTGTGAAAATCTTGCTAATGGTGTATCATGCTCAGTAATATCCCTTTCATGAGGAGGTATTTTACCCAGATGTATATCTCTTTGGGACTTCTAAGTGTAGAACTCTCTACTTAAGATGTAGCATGGGCAACAGATTTTAAAATAAACCTTCAACAGCTACTCTTTTGTCAACCTTATTTTCTCTATAAAAGTTTTATATTTTATACCAAAATGTTTAAAATTTATGATGTTTTTATTTTGCAGTTTGGCTCTATCCCTTTAAACAAAAGGGCACACTGATTATTGATTCCCACTTAAATCATGCAGGAAAAGGTCTCTTTATTCCCCCATATTCCCAATATATGGCCAAAACCCGGACCCAAAGGGGAAAACATTAGTTTTAAAACACCAGAGAATTAGTGAAAAGGCTCTTTGTGGAAATAACAAAAACAAAACAAGAGAATGAAAATGCAAAAGACATCACATTTCAAGCCAGTAAGGGCTGGTTTGAAAACTTTAAACAGGGGACCCTGTGCCCCACACACAGCTTGTGAGGCGGCCTCAGCACATTGTGACATCACCCTACGCTTCCCGAACCTGCCAGAGCCAGGGCTCCACACTGATGCAGCGTGTTTGCTTTTGAAGCAGATGCCCTCTAAACTTTTATTTACTGCACTTAAACATGTGTATTTAATGTCATTTTCTCTTGTTTTCCTTTCACCTCCTATTTTTCAGACCTTGGGTTTAGCATTCAGGGTGCCTTTCAAAAAGGTAACTCTGGAGGCCAGAGATGGGCCTCTGCTGCACCTCCCTAAATGATTTGTTCACTCAGTTGGGTCCCATCATTGGTAACCATCCTCCCAATACCTGAATCTTGAAATCCGGAAACACTGAATCTTGAAACATTGCCACATCTTTCAGCTCTTTTCTCTATGGCTTTGGACTTCGAGCCTCTCATTTTCATTTTCATGCCACCATCCTGCTTCTAAGTCATCCTCAGCCTATGTCTGGATTATTAAAATAGCTTCCTGTCAGTGATCCTATTCCTAGTTTCTCTCCAGAAAACATTTCCAACATACACTATTTTCTTTTCCCTTCTTGATCAACCTTTCTTATTCTGTGAAATCCAAACCTCTCTGTCTGAGCCAGATCCTTTAATGCTTCCATCTATCAACTATCATTCCCTCGTTTTGAATCTTTGCCTTCTCCCCTACAATCTTTTCTCTGTATTTTATATGATTTTCTTCTCCCTTTTTGTCCCCATACTTTATAAGGGCTTTACGTAAAATATTCTGCCTTGTTTCTGGATTCCAAACCATTTTCCTTCTCACTCTTAAAAAGCATTCTCTAAACTGTCTTCCTAGAAGTCCTTCATTATTTTTTTAATAGACTTATTTATTTATTTATTTATTTTTGGCTGCATTGGGTCTTCATTGCTGCACGCGGGCATTCTCTAGTTGCAGCTAGCGGGGGCTACTCTTCGTTGTGCTGCACAGGTTCTCATTGCGGTGGCTTCTCTTGTTGTGAAGCATGGGCTGTAGGCGTACGGGCTTCAGTAGTTGTGGCTCACGGGCTTAGTTGCTCTGTGTCATGTGGAATCTTCCCGGACCAGGGATCGAACCCGTGTCCCCTGCATTGGCAGGCGGATTCATAACCACTGCGCCAGCAGGGAAGCCCCTGGAAGTCCTTCATTATTAAAGACCTCTTCATTTAGATACAGTGTTTTATTTATTTATTTATTTATTTATTTAGCTGTGTTGGGTCTTCTTTGCTGCATGCAGGCTTTCTGTAGTTGCGGCAAGCGGGCCCTACTCTGGTGCGCGGGCTCTCATTGTGGCGGCTTCTCTTGCTGCGTAGCATGGGCTCTAGGTGCGCGGGCTTTAGTAGTTGCAGCATGTGGGCTCAGCAGTTGCAGCACGTGGGCCCAGTAGTTGCAGCACGTGGGCCCTAGAGCACATGGGCTTCATCAGTTGTGGCGCACGGGCTTAGTTGCTCTGTGGCATATGGGATCTTCCCAGACCAGGGATTGAACCCGCGTCCCCTGTATTGGCAGGCGGATTCTTAACCACTGCGCCATCAGGGAAGTCCGATACAATGTGTTTTTATTGATATGATTGTGACTCTAATCAATCAAATAAATAAAATTTCATTCATTACTTCTAGTGGCATTTTTGTAGGTCATTTTGGGTTTTTATATACACAATTATATCATTTACAAAGAAAGACAATTTTACTATCTAATCTTTGAGTTTTAGTTCTTGCCTTATTGTATTGGCAAGACCTCAAGTACCATAATAGAAGTGATATAACCAAATAACAAATGTGACGAGGATGTGGAGAAAAGGGAACACGCTTGTACACTGTTGGTGGGAGTGTAAATAGGTGCACCCACTGTATAAAACAGTATGGAGTCTTCTCAAAAATCTAAAAATGGTACTACCATATGACCCAGCAATTTCACACCTGGGTATATATCTGAAAAAAAAAAAGAAAACACTAATTTGAAAAGATACATGAGACTTCCTTGGTGGCCCAGTGGTTAAGAATCTGCCTTCCAATGCAGGGGACGAGGGTTCGATCCCTGGTCGGGGAACTAAGATTCCACATGCTGTGGGGCAGCTAAGCCTGCATGCTCTAGAAACCGTGCTCCACAGCTAGAGAGCCCACGTGCTGCAACTACTGAGCCCACATGCTCTGGAATCCACATGCCACAACCAGAGAGCCTGCACACTGCAGTGAAGATCCTGTGTGCCGCAACTAAGACATATACGATGGACTACTACTCAGGGATAAAAAAATAATGAAATTTTGTCATTTGCAACAAATGGATGGACTTGGAGGGTATTATGCTTAGTAAAATCTCAGAGAAAGACAAATGCTGTGTATATATCCACTTATAAGTGGATTCTACAGAAATAAAACAAAATAGTGAATATAACAAAAAGAAACAGATTCACAGACATAGTGAACAAACTATGTTCCAGTTACCAGTGGAGGGAAGGAAGAGAGGAGGGGCAAAATAGGGGTAGGAGATTAAGAGGTATAGACTACTATATGTAGAATGAGTATGCTACAAAGATATTGTGCAGCAAAGGAATATAGCCAGTATTTTATAATAACTATAAATGGAGAAACATGTACCACAATGTTCATTGCAGCACTATTTACAATAGCCAGGTCATGGAAGCAACCTAAGTGTTCATCGACAGATGAATGGATAAAGAAGATGTGGCACATATACAATGGAATATTACTCAGCCATAAAAAAGAAATGAAATTGAGTTATTTGTAGTGAGATGGGTGGACCTAGAGTCTGTCATACAGAGTGAAGTAAGTCAGAAAGAGAAAAACAAATACCCATGCTAACACATATATATGGAATCTTTAAAAAAAAAAAAACAGTTCTCATGAACCTAGGGGCAGGACAGGAATAAAGACGCAGATGTAGAGAATGGACTTCAGGACACGAGGAGGGGGAAGGGAAAGCTGGGACGAAGTGAGAGAGTAGCACTGACATATATACACTACCAAATGTGAAATAGATAGCTAGTGGGAAGCAGCTGCATAGCACAGGGAGCTCAGCTCAGTGCTTTGTGACCACCTAGAAGGATGGGATAGTGAGGGTGGGAGGGAGGTGCAAGAGGGAGGGGATATGGGGATATATGTATACATATAGCTGATTCACTTTTTTATACAGCAGAAACTAACACAACATTGTAAAGCAACTATGTTCCAATAAAGATGTTAAAAAAAAAAAGTGATACAGATGGGCATCTTTGTTTTTTTCCCAGACTTAGAAAGCATTGTACCATTAAGTGTGATGTTAGCTGTGTTTTTCCTAGTTACTCAGCTGAATACTCTAGGGGTTCCCTGCAGATCTCTGGAGTTGTCTCTGTGCAGTCCTCTCCTCTCCAGTACTATTGTGTACTACAAACTCTAGCCCCCTTGGACTTCCCAGAATCTCAGCTTCCATCTCCTCAACTAAGGGAGGTCTCTGAGTTCTACCTGGGTTCCCCCTCCCTGTGCTTTGGCCTAGAGACTTTCCCTAGACAGCAAGCTAGGACAATTATAGGGCTCACCTTGTTTGTTTACCATCTCTCAGGAATCACTGTCCTTCCTTACCTGATGTCCAATGTTTTGAAAACCATTGTTTTGTATATTTTGTCCAGAATTTTAGTTGTTTCAGGTGCAGGGGTACATCTGATCCCTGTTAACTCCATCTTTTCTGGAAGTGGAAGTCCTGCCTTTTCTTAAAACATCTGAGGAATTATTTAGGAGTTGCTTCCAGAGTATGAGATATTCTTTGGAATTTCCGTAGGGGAAAATCTTCATTCTTTCAGGGTGGGTTTGATTTTAGGCAGCAACCAAGAGTCTTTTTTTTTTTTTTTTTTTTTTTTTGCGGTAGACGGGCCTCTCACTGTTGCGGCCTCTCCCGTTGCGGAGCACAGGCTCCGGACGCGCAGGCTCAGCGGCCATGGCTCACGGGCCCAGCCGCTCCGCGGCATGTGGGACCTTCCCGGACCGGGGCACGAACCTGAGTCCCCTGCATCGGCAGGTGGACTCTCAACCACTGCGCCACCAGGGAAGCCCAAGAGTCATTTTTTTTAAAAAATTAATTTATTTTATTTTTGGCTGTGTTGTGTCTTCGTAGCTGCATGGGCCTTCTCAAGTTGTGGCCAGCGGAGGCCACTCTTTGTTGCGGTGCGCGGGCTTCTCATTGCGGTGGGTTCTCTTGTTGCAGAGCATGTGCAACAGCTTCAGTAGCTGTGGCTCGCGGGCTCCAGAGTGCAGGCTCTGTAGTTGTGGCACATGGGCTTAGTTGCTCTGCAGCATGTGGGATCTTCCCGGACCAGGGCTTGAACCTGTGTCCCCTGCATCGGCAGGCGGATTCTTAACCACTGCACCACCAGGGAAGCCCCCAAGAGTCATTTTCAAGGTCTGGTTAAATGATATGTCTGAGTGATACTGTTTGGGGTCCAAAATGATTTCAAAGTAATGAGGCAAATTTCCTTGTGCCATTTGTAAACCGTTTAGCAAAATAGGAGTTGCAAAATTTTTTCAGTTTATATTTACAGCTGGCACTTAACTGCTTACTAAAGCTTTCTCACATTGTTTTTATGTGATTCTCTCTCTCCAACTTGATTATAAACTCAATGATATCTGGATACTTTTGTACATTTCCTCAGTATACCGCAGTCTTAACTGCGGAAGCTTCTTAAATCATGGTAGTCAACTAATTTTTGTGTAGGGAAACTAAGATCACCCTGTCAAAATATACTACATGATATAAAAGGATATAAAGTTGGATTTTGATACCTGTACAGCATTATTAATGCATCATGATTTAAAGTTATTTGTGTAAGATGTTGAATTCCGGTAGCATGAGCACGCACGTATCTGTATCTGTCTTACACTGTAGGAAATATGTGAATGATCTAGTTCACAAAGATGCCTTGAATCTGGATCTGTTATGTAATTAACCAAGGAATATTCTTAGAACCTAGTAGATTGGTATATACACTACATTATATGCAACCTTAATCACTGAGTATAATTCTTTGGGGCGGAGGTAAAATTCTTTTCTCACAGTCTTTGTTTTCTAGTACCTGAAGGTCCCATTAGTCCCAGCCCCACCCCTCCATTAGGAAACAAGGACTTTTAAAACATATTCTTAATGGATTAAAATCTTAGATTTTTAGCTTTCAACTAGATTTTCTTTAACTTTGTATTTTTAGTTAACTGAATTTATAGCTTTACATTTCTTTTATAGTAAATCTTATAATAGTGAGTTTGGAAACTCTTTTACTTACAGGATGTCCTCTTGGCTTGCTCTTTATCCTTGATGTTCCGGTATCTTTTTGTTGTCTTTTTTTTTTTCCTCTCTTCTTTCCTTCCATTTCTGTTTTGTTTAAGTAAAAGGGAGATTACATTGGGAAATTTTTCTTTTAAATTCTTATATGTAACATGGACTTCTAAGATCCAAATTTACTCTGATGTTTTTAATTTTTATTTTTAATTAGAATTCCATATATCAGTGATGTTCTCATATGTACTATTTCTGATGGCAACATTGTTATTTTTCTTGGATAGTACGAACCACAATTTAGTAAATAATACTTGTAAAGATAGCATTATCCTTCATTTCCAGGATGTAGCAGTGACCATTTTTGCTACTAATACTGCTTTAAGGAGTTATTTTGAGTTAGTTTTGAGTTAGTTTTGAGTTATTTTTCAGTCTTTAGTTTCTTTGAGTAGTATAACTTTGTGAGTGCTTCCTTTGGACAGATATAACTTGGGGTTCTTCTCTACCCCACACATTTATTAAAAGGGGTTTTATCAATCAGTGTGATACACCAGATTAACAAACTGAAGGATAAAAACCATATGATCATCTCAATAAATGCAGAAAAAGCTTTTGACAAAATTCAATACCCGTTTATGATAAAAACCCTCCAGAGGAAAAAAAAAACCCTCCAGAGAGTAGGCATAGAGGGAACCTACCTCAACATAATAAAGGACAAACCCACAGCCAACATCGTTCTCAGTGGTGAAAAACTGAAACCATTTCCACTAAGATCAGGAACAAGACAAGGTGGCCCACTCTCACCACTGTTATTCAACATAGTTTTGGAAGTTTTAGCTACAGCACAGAGAAGGAAAAGAAATAAAAGGAATCCAAATCAGAAAAGAAGAAGTAAAGCTGTCACTGTTTGCAGATGACATGATACTATACATAGAGAATCCTAAACATGCTACCAGAAAACTACTAGAGCTAATCAATGAGTTTGGTAAAGTAGCATGATACAAAATTAATGCACAGAAATCTCTTGCATTCCTATATACTAATGATGAAAAATCTGAAAGAGAAATTAAGGAAACACTCCCATTTACCATTGCAACAAAAAGAATAAAATACCTAGGAATAAACCTATCTAAGGAGACAAAAATTGTATACAGAAAACTATAAGACACTGATGAAAGAAATTAAAGATGATACAAACAGATGGAGAGATATACCATGTTCTTGGGTTGGAAGAATTAACATTGTGAAAATGACTATACTACCCAAAGCAATCTACAGATTCAATGCAATCCCTATCAAGCTACCAATGGCATTTTTCACAGAGCTAGAACAAAAAGTTTCACAATTTGTATGGAAACACAAAAGACCCCAAATAGCCAAAGCAATCTTGAGAAAGAAAAACGGAGCTGGAGGAATCAGGCTCCCTGACTTCAGACTATACTATGAAGCTACAGTAATCAAAACAGTATGGTACTGGCACAAAAACAGAAATATAGATAAATGGAACAGGATAGAAAGCCCAGAGATAAACCCACGCACATATGGTCACCTTATTTTTGATAAAGGAGGCAAGAATATACAATGGAGAAAAGACAGCCTCTTCAATAAGTGGTGCTGGGAAAACTGGACAGCTACATGTAAAAGAATGCAATTAGAACAATTCCTAACCCCAAACATAAAAATAAACTCAAAATGTATTAAAGACCTAAATGTAAGGCCAGACACTATAAAATTCTTAGAGGAAAACATACATACATACATCATAGCAAGATCCTTTTTGACCCACCTCCTAGAGAAATGGAAATAAAAACAAAAAGAAACAAAGGGGACCTAATGAAACTTAAAAGCTTTTGCCCAGCAAAGGAAACCTTAAACAAGACAAAAAGACAACCCTCAGAATGGGAGAAAATATTTGCAAATGAAGCAACTGACAAAGGATTAATCTCCAAAATTTACAAGCAGCTCATGCAGCTCAATATCAAAAAAAACAAGCAACCCAGTCCAAAAATGGGCAGAAGACCTAAACAGACATTTCTCCAAAGAAGATATACAGATAGCCAACAAACACATGAAAGAATGCTCAACATCACTAATTATTAGAGAAATGCAAATCAAAACTACAGTGAGGTATCACCTCACATGGTCAGAATGGCCATCATCAAAAAATCTACAAACAATAAATGCTGGAAAGGGTGTGGAGAAAAGGGAACCCTCTTGCACTGTTGGTGGGGATGTAATTTGATACAGCCACTATGGAGAACAGTATGGAGGTTCCTTAAAAAACTAAAAATAGAATTACCATATGATCCAGCAATCCCACTACTGGGCATATACCCAGAGAAAACCATAATTCAAAAAGACACATGCGGGCTTCCCTGGTGGTACAGTGGTTAAGAATCTGCCTGCCGGGCTTCCCTGGTGGCGCAGTGGTTGGGAGTCCGCCTGCCGATGCAGGGGACACGGGTTCGTGCCCCGGTCCGGGAAGATCCCACGTGTCGCGGAGCGGCTGCGCCCGTGAGCCATGGCCGCTGCGCCTGCGCATCCGGAGCCTGTGCTCTGCAACGGGAGAGGCCGCAACAGCGAGAGGCCCGCGTACCACAAGAAAAAAAAAAAAAAAGAATCTGCCTGCCAATGCAGGGGGCACAGGTTTGATCCCTGGTCCAGGAAGATCCCACATGCCATGGGGTAGCTAAGCCCGTGCGCCACAACTACTGAGCCTGAGCTCTAGAGCCTGCAAGCCACAACTACTGAGCCCATGTGCCACAACTACTGAAGCCTGCATGCCTGGAGCCCATGCTCCGCAACAAGAGAAGTCACAACGAGAAGCTCTCGCACTGCAACGAGGAGTAGCCCCCGCTCACAGCAACTAGAGAAAGCCCGCACACAGCAACAAAGACCCAATATCGCCAAAAATAAATTAATTAATTAAAAAAAAAGACACATGGGCTTCCCTGGTGGCACAGTGGTTGAGAGTCCGCCTGCCAATGCAGGGAACACGGGTTCGTGCCCCGGTCCGGGAAGATCCCACATGCCGTGGAGCGGCTAGGCCCGTGAGCCGTGGCTGCTGAGCCTGCGCGTCCGGATCCTGTGCTTCTCAACGGGAGAGGCCACACCAGTGAGAGGCCTGCGTACCGCAAAAAAAAAAAAAAAAAAAAAAGACACATGCACCCGAATGTTCATTGCAGCACTATTTACAATAGCTAGGTCATGAAAGCAACCTAAGTGTCCATCGACAGATGAATGGATAAAGAAGATGTGGCACATATATACAATGGCATATTATTCAACCATGAAAAGAAACAAAACTGAGTTATTTGTAGTGAGGTGGATGGACCTAGAGTCTGTCATACAGAGTGAAGTAAGTCAGAAAGAGAAAAACAAATACCGTATGCTAACACATATATATGGAATCTAAAAAAAAAAAAAAAGGTTATGAAGAACTTAGGGCAGGACAGGAATAAAGACGCAGATGTAGAGAATGGACTTGAGGACACAGGGAGGGGGGAGGGTAAGTTGGGACGAAGTGAGAGAGTGGCATGGAGTTACATACGCTACCACATATAAAATAGATAGCTAGTGGGAAGCAGCAGCCACATAACGCAGGGAGCTCAGCTTGGTGCTTTGTGACCATCTAGAGGGGTGGGATAGGGAGGGTGGGAGGGAGACGCAAGAGGGAGGAGATATGGGGATATATGTATATGTATAGATGATTCACTTTGTTATACAGCAGAAACTAACACACCATTGTAAAGCAACTATACTCCAATAAAGATGTTAAGGCAAAGGGTGGGGGGGGGTTACTGCTTTCATGTCCACCAGTTGTGAAATGAGGTTCCTGTTTGGCTGCATTGTTCCTAGCATTTGCTAGTTCTGTATGTGAGGGAGAGTCGGGGAGGGAGGGAGGATTGGCGTACAGTTAAAAAAAAAAAAAATTAACAAATTTTATTTCACCTAGATACCAGGGTTTAAAATATAGTACTGTACTTATGTTTATTAAAATGTTCATTCTACCCCTATTTTTCATGTGAAATCTTCTAAGTTACTCTTCATTGTAATTAATGATCCTTAGTAGTCTTATGTCTTAGTTCTTGCTTTACTCTGGCTTTATAATTTTCTTTCTATAATAGAGACCTTTGAGTTTTGCAAGCTTTGTTATTATTTGTCATTTAATCATATATTATAATAGAATTGACACATAACTGGGCTAAAATATATAATTTTCCTTACTTGTACATGTTCTGTTCCTTGACTTTTATTTTGTATTCTATTCTTTGGTAACTACTTGGATTCTGTGACTTCTTTTTGATTTTTATTCTTTTAATTATTTAAATCGGTGCTTGTTAACTTTTAAAATCTGTGTTCCTCTATGATACATTTATTTATTTATTAATAAATTTATTTATTTATTTTTGGCTGTGTTGGGTCTTCGTTTCTGTGCGAGGGCTTTCTCTAGTTGCGGCGAGCGGGGGCCACTCTTCATCGCGGTGCGCGGGCCTCTCGCTGTCGCGGCCTTCTGTTGTTGAGGAGCACAGGCTCCAGACGCGCAGGCTCAGTAGCTGTGGTGCATGGGCTTAGTTGCTCCGTGGCATGTGGGATCTTCCCAGACCAGGGCTCGAACCCGTGTCCCCTGCATTGGCAGGCAGATTCTCAACCACTGCGCCACCAGGGCAGCCCCTCTTTTGATACATTTTAAAAAAATCTTATGCTCTTTGTTTTGGGGGTTTTTTTAAACATAAAAAGAAAAATCAAAACATATTGACAGAGGTCTGCTTTTTTAACTTTACTATCTTTACCCCATTCTGATACCACACTCCTGTCAAAGGGTGATTTTAATGTTGCCTTCAGAGAGAGGTTGACTTAATGTTGAAGTGGTATAAAATATTCTAACTAATAATGCAGTTATAGCATTATAGACATTCAGAGTAGAATATTTTAATAGTGATAAGTTTTAATTAAAAATTAATTAGTTCAAATTAATTTATAGGAATATTTTTAGAAAGAGATATATATTTTGATAGAGATGGACAGGACTATTTTAATAAAAACCCATGTTTAGGTTCATAGTCCCTTACTGGAAACTCTAAGGGCCAGCTTAGAATTCAGAATTTTTTTTTTTTTTTGGAAAGCTTATAAGATACATTTACTGTATACATGTAACGCCCCTGCAGTCAGGGGTAGCACTTCATAGTCAAATACATTAATATTTCAGTGGCCAAAGCTATGACTATTCTTACTTTAGTGGGTAGACTATAAATAGTCTCATGTCAGTTCAGGTCAGATTTTGCTGCCAGTTAAATTCAGATCAAGTTTTGCTACCAATGAATTATAGAAAATTTTTGATTCTCAGAAGTTTTTGTGGATTTTGGAATTGTGGCTAAGGGATTATGGACCTGTATTCACTTTCTTAGCTCTAATATTTGGTTACTTTTGTTACCTTCAGAAAATGAAACCTGCTTTCCTTTTTTTCTTCTACAGGATATGAGATTAAATCTGTTCTCTCCAGGCCAGTTAATAGAAATTAGGACACCTCTTCACAAAGCTTGATACCTTAGGCAGCTGTCACTGTCACATGACACTTCCTCCACTTCACTGGCTTTATGTTGAGAATCTCATCGTTCTCGTCTCCATTCTCCTTTCGGAGTGCTTTGTGGTAATAAATAGTAAGGAAAAGAGATTTAAAATGTGCAGTACTTCACGTAATACATATCCTGTCTCACGCACAGTAAGGTTTCAGAAGGAACAACATGTTCTCTGAGGACCAACCTTTCCTACTATCAGCTAATGTGGTAGCTTAAAAAATAAATCTTTCTGAAAGGAATACATGCTTATAGTAAAACAAAAATCCAAATGGTACAGAAGAATAAATTAAAAGTAGACGCTTTCCCCTGCCCTACAGCACCCTTCACCCAATCAGCTTTTAACCATTTGTTTTGTACCTCTTCTAGGGGTTTGGATCCTTTTTAAATTTTTTTTTTTTTTTTTTAGTTCAGACTTTCCAGGGGACGGTTTGGGAAATTCTGATTAGGTATTATAACCCAACTTGGACTGATTTTGTGTTCATTGTATGCTAAACTGTGGTTTTCGGTTCTAGGTGGCCTGTGTAAATTTTATTTCTAGAGGTATTTGTTCAAACTGCATAGTTTTGAAATGTTAGACACATGTTTTAAATATTAATTGTTCCAAATTGCAAATGTCTGAGTATTATCCACACATAGGAGTAAAAATTCAATGACTTATTGATTTGCTTAGCAAAATATAATTTTTTTTTAAAAGTCAAAAAGCATGCATATATTTGACAGTGTGCACTTTCAAGGAACACTTACGTTTAAGAAGTAGGGTGTTGGCTCATTGGCCAAGTCAGTAGTTCTCAAGGTAAGCATATGGGCAGTGAGATGCAGACGGTCCTAGCAATTATTACCAAGAACATTACTGAAATTGTTTATGTTCTTAAATCCATGATAAATGTAAGAGCACAATACATCTAAACATGAATGTCCTTCTGGGGAAAGTGTCAATTTTTGTTTTATATGGAATCCAGATTGTTTTACTGTTTAGTTCAACAAACATTTATTGAGTACTAACCATGTCAAAAATTGGCCTTATAGTAATGAGATAAAAATTGCTGGGACATTCCAGGGGACTGTCCAGAGATTGTTAGAAAAAAAAATTGAGAACTACTTTTCCCAAGTCATGATGAGGCTGTTAGATGTATACCTTTGTAAATGAGGACGTACCTAATAAGTACTGGCTGAAATTCAACTTAAGGTCATTCAGTTTGAAGTTACTTGGTGCAGATCCCTAAGTGGTACTTCCCTCATCCTACCCATCCCACCCCTGCTGCCTCACATTCACATACACACAGAGTCTGGGTTTTTTCCAGTTTTTGCGCTTGGCACCATATATATGGGACAGGAGGGAAAAAAATAGTCATTGGTGTTCTAGGTTGCTTGTTTGCCAGTTTAGAGCCTCAGACTCCTTGTTTTTGCCAGGTACATATAGACTGCTTTTTTTGTTAAGGTCAAGGACTCTCTTAGTTTTTGTCCTCTTTTGGTGGAGCTTTGCTAGGATTCAACACTCTGCATTGAACAGGAGCTACTGTGATGTGACTGTGAATTGTGGGAGCCAGACGAGAGATTTCTAAGTACTTTTTGGCAAAGCTTTGGCTCATGGAGTGTAAGTTGCCTCTTTCCTTTTAGTGTGATTTTGGAGGGAATGGGAACTGGGGTCTGTGACATTTACAAGAGCCTCTAGTCATTAATTGAAGGAAAAAATGCTGGTTGATGAAGGGAAATGACTATAAAATGTAGCAGAAATAAAACTATTAAGTAGGACTAACATAAAATAATAAGCAAAAGTTTGCTATAAAGTCAGGCAAGGAAAATAGTCTCAAGTTGTAAAAAGCCAATTAGCAGATTAAAGAATAAAAAAAGTCAAATTTAAAAATAGAGCTGATTATTTTAAGCAGTTAAGTAGAGCTTAGAAGAGTAATAGAATTGCCCTCTCTGATAGGAAATAAGTCAAGCTAATAATTTAAGAGTAAATAAAGGATATAAATATGGAGAAACTTTAGAGTATATGAAACCAGTACATTTAAACATGGTAATGTATTTGTTATTATGAATTTCAAAAAAGGTATAAAGATATATTAGGAGTATGCTTTGTAGCTAATGCAGATTCTAAATTTTATGTGCATAATTAAGCTATTTGGATTTTCTATTTTTGTCTTGTTTTGGTAATTTATGTATTTCAAGGAATTGCCTGTTTCATCAGAATTGTTTAGGTATTGCCATAAAGCTGCTCATAACATTCTTTTATTATTATTTTAATGCCTGTAGGATTTGTAGTAATGTCCCTTCCTTTCTTTCTGATATTAGTAATTTGTGTTTTCTTTCTTTTATTCTTTAGCTACAAGTTTAACAATTTTATTGATCTTTCCAAAGAAGTAGCTTTGAATATCATAGATTTTCTCTGTTGTTTTCCTGGGGTTTTTGTTGTTATTACTGTTGTGGTGGTTGATTTCCAGTCTTTATTATTTCATATTACCTGCTTTGGATTTAATTTGCTCTTCTTCTAGCTTCTTAAGGATGGAAACCGGTCATTGATTTCAAACCTTTCTTGTTTTCTAGTAGAAGCATTTAACACTATAAATTTCCCTCCTAGCACTACTTAGCTATATTCCATAACTATATCTCACACATTTTTATATATCATTTTCAAAATATTTTGTAATTTGCTTTGTGATACTTATTTGACCCATGTGTTACATATAAATTTGTTTCTTACTTTCAACGTATTTCTGGATTTTTTTGTTACTGATTTCTGATTAAAAATTATATCGTGGTCACAGAGCACATATTATATGATTTCACTCCTTTGAGATTTGTTGAGACTTGTGATAGCCTTCTTTAGTGAATGTTCTATGTGTATCTGAAAAAAATACATGTTCTACTGTCCTTGGGTGTAGTATGCTATTAATGTCAGTTAAGTCAAGTTGGTTGATAGTGTTGTTCAATCTTAAATATCCTTACTGATTTTCTTTCTACTTATTATATTGATTTCTGAGAGGAGTGTTGAAATATTCACCTGTAAGTATGGATTTGTCTATTTCCCCTTTCAGTTCTGTTCATTTTTACTTCATGTATTTTGAACCTCTGTAATTAGGTATATACACGTTTAGGATTGTTATGTCTTCTTGGTGAATTGGGCCCTTTATAATTTAAAATGTCTCTTTTATCTCTGGTAATATTTCTTGTCTTGAAGTCTACATTGTGTAATATTAATATCTTCACTCCAGCTTTCTTATGACTAGTGTTTGCATGGTATATCTTTTTCCATCTTTTAATTTTTAACCTATCTTTGTCCTTTTTTAAAAATGAGTTTCTTTTAGACAGCAGATAGGTCTTGTGTTTTGTTTTGTTTTGTTTTTAAATCCAATCTTACCATCTTTGCTTTTTAATTGAAGTGTTTAGCTCATTTACACTTAGGTCATTTTCAAAATGGTTGGATTAAGTCTGTCATTTGCCTCTTTTCCTGGTTATTACTTTTTTACTATTTTATTTCTTCTGTTGGATTATTAGCTTTAAATCTTTATTTTTATTGTTGTTGCTCTAGAGTTTAAAATATGCATCTTTAACTAATACTATCTGCCTTAAAATAACATGGCACTTCATTGATTGTGTAAAAACTTTATAAAGTACACTTTTATTTTCCTCTTATATCTTTAGGCTGTTGTTATCATACCTTTTACTCCTCCATATGTTATTAACCCCACAATTCATTGTTACCATTTTTGCTTTTAGTGAAATTTTAAAAATATGAAAAAAGAAAACTCTTTTATATTTAGTCTCATATTTGCCAATTCCAGTGCCCTTCATTCTTTTGTTTAAATCTGAGGTCTCATTTGTATTAATTTTCTTTAGCCTGAAAGGCTTCAGCATTTCTTTTTTTTTTTTTTTGCGGTACGCAGGCCTCTCACCGCTGTGGCCTCTCCCGTTGCGGAGCACAGCCTCCGGACGCGCAGGCTCAGCGGCCATGGCTCACGGGCCCAGTCGCTCCGCGGCATGTGGGATCCTCCCGGACCGGGGCCCGAACCCCTGTTCCCTGCATTGGCAGGCGGACTCTTACCCTCTGAGCCACCAGGGAAGTCCCGGCTTCAGCATTTCTTGTAGAAAACATCTGATGGCAATGAATTCTGTCCTCTTTTGTTTGTTGAAAAATCTCTATTTCTCCGTCATTTTTGAAGGCTATTTTTGCTGTCTAATTTTAGATGGCCAGTTTCTATCTTTCTGTACTTGAAGATGCTGTTCTGTTGTCATCTTGTATTATTTCTAATAGGAAGTCAGGTGTCATTCTTAGCTTTGTTCACCTGTGTGTAATTTGCCTTTTTTCTCTGACTGCTTTATAAGATTTTCTCTCACTGGTTTTCAGCAATTTGATGATGACACTGTGTCCTGGGATGCTTTTCTTGGGATTCTTAGATCTCTGGGCTTAGAAATTTCAACAAATTAGGGAAAGTTTTAGCCATTATTTCTTATTTTTTCTTCCTCGCCCCACATACTTTTTCGGTCTGAAATTGCACATAAGTTAGACTACATATTGTCCTACAGGTCACTGGGGCTTTGCTCATTTTTTTTTAGTTAATAAATCTTCTTTTCTGTTGTGTCTGTTGTGCTCTTCAGCTTAGCCAATGAATTTTTCTTTTCGTCTCTAGAAGTTATGTTTGATTTTTTCATCTTTTATTTCTTATTTTGTTGATGCTTTTCTTTAAGTTCTTGAACACATTTATAGTAACTGTTTTAAAATCAGTACCTGCTAGTTTTATCATTTTGGTCATTTCTGAGTCTGTTTCTGTTAACTGATATTTTTTCTCCTAGTTATGGGTCACATTTTCCTGCCTCTTTGCATGTATAGTAATTTTGGTTTTTTTTTGGATGCTGTATGTTGTGAATGTTACATCACTTGGTATCTTGATTTTGTTGTCTTTCTTAAAAGAGGGTTAAGTTTTATTTTGGCAAGCAGTTAAATCACTTGTGGGTCAGATGATTCTTTCTGGGTTAGTTTTTAATCTCTTACGGTGTATCTAGCACAGTGGTCCCCAGCCTTTTTCGGCACTGGGGACTGGTTTCGTGGAAGACGATTTTTCCACGGATGGGGGTGGGGAGGAGGGATGGTTCAGGCAGTGATGCAAGTGATGGGGAGTGATGGGGAGCGGCAGATGAATCTTCCCTTGCTCTCTCACCCGCCGCTCACCTCCTGCTGTGTGGCCTGTTTACTAACATGCCATGGACCTGTACCGGTTTGTGGCCTGGGGGTTGGGGACCCCTGATCTAGAGTTGCCTTTATTCTAGGCTTCCGAGTTTAGCCCTCTACTAAGGGTCTCTGCTGCATGCTTGGAGTATTCATTGAAGTTTCTCCACTCTGGCTGATTGAAACCCATATGTCTCCCATCTGGGTATCAATTCTGGGTATTGTTCAGTTTTAAGCTCCCTAATTGTTGGGTTTTCTCTAATAGTTTGTCTTTGCCTGGCCTTATAGAATTTCACATTCAGCGGAAGACTCAAGGAGACCCAGTCATTTAGCCCACTGTGCTCTGCTTGCATTCTTTCTCCCATTGCCACAGTCTGGAAAGTGCCTCCAAGCAGAAAGCTAGAGCCTTCATAGGACTCACTTCTTTGGTTCCCTTCCATCAGATATCACAGTGCTAACTGTTGTTCAATGACAGAAACAATTGTTTCATATATTTTGCCCAATTTTCTAGTTGTTTTTAATAGGAGGGCAGGTATGGTACTAATTGCTTAATTATGGCCTGAAGCAGAAGTTGAGAGATACTGTTTTTTATCTTCAATTTATAGATAAGGAACTCAGGGCCCAGACACATTTAAGGAATTCTTCCTGCTGCGCTCCTTTAACCAGATGGACAGTCTTTATGTTTGCCTCTCTAAAGGCATATAACTCACCAGCAGCCACGTTGAGCCCTGTCTGCTCTAGACCTGGGGTTTGGCCAACTTTTTCTGTAAAGGTCAAATAGTCAATATTTTAGGCTTTCTGGGTCACATAAGATCTATGTCACATATTCTCCTTTGTTTTCTTTTACAACCTTTTAAAAATGTAAAAGGTTAAAAAAAGAGCTAATGGGTCATGCAAAACCAGGCCATGACAGGATTTGACCGGTGGTTCAGTTTACTGTCCCCACTCTAGACAGTCCCTTAATACCTTGGACTTTCCTAGTTCCCCTTACCTATGAAATCTCATATATTCTCTATCCCATTCCCTAGGGAATAACAACAAGATTTATTCAGCTTTTGGTTTGGGGCAAGCATATTCATCATTATTTCAATTTTCAAATGAAGAAACTATGACATAGAGAGGGTAAGTTCTGGGCACACAGGTAAGTAGCAGAATAGAGACTTACTTAGACTTAAATCTGTCTGATTTTAAACATTCCCCTCCCACCTCCCATCTATAACATTTGAAGCTATGTGCTGTACTGCCTCTAGGACTGACAGAATAGCTAATTTAGCTTTGAAAAAATGTATGCTATTAGTCGTTAATAATGGCGTAAGGTTTTTCTCATTTATGAGAATTACAGAATCATGGCCCTTCATGGTTGGAAGAAACATTAACGATATCAAGACCAGACTCTTGCCGAACTTAGAATCCCTTCAACAGCATCCTTGTCAGTCATGCTACTTTCATTTAAATGCCTTATTGCCTCTGTGAGCAGCCATGAGTTTTTGTCTTGCCTTCTGGAATAACCCAGAACAAGCCTGTTCTCCACATGAAAGTTTCTTCATATGCCCTTCCTTTCAACATTAACCAGATTTTTTTCGTCTATCCGTGGTCTTACAAATATGATGTTCACACAATAGAAAGGAATGGGCTACTGATACGCAGAGCAACATGGCAGAATCTCAAAAACATGCAGAGATGAAAGAAGCAAATAAGGTCCATACAATATGATTCCATTTATATGAAACTCTAAAAAAGACAAATCTTTAGTGACAGAAGAGAAATCATTGGCTCCTTTGGGCTAGATGTGGGGTGAGGGGGATTGACTGGGATGAAGCACAAGGAAATTTGGGGGATGATGGAAGTGTTCTGTATCTATATCTTGATGGTGGTGGTGGCACATGGGTGTATAAACTCGTCAGATTTCATCAAAATGTATACTTAAGAGGGTACATTTCAGTGTGGACATATCTCAATAAAGTTGATTAAAAAAAACAGAGTTCTCAGAAATGAGCATGGTGCTCTAGCTGTTGTTTCACCAGTACCGAATGTGATAGAACTATTACTTCTCTCCATCTGGATACTTTGCATCCTATTAATAATTTACCCGTTCTAAGGAACTCCTTCGTATTGTTGGCGTACATTAAGATCATACTTCACTAAAACCTTTCATATGTTTTATTATCAACTCAGATATAACTCTTCGTGCCTACTTTTATAATTGATTCTTAAAATGCATTCTCTGTACTCTCAGAGCACTCTGTTCATAAACAGCACTGTGATCATAGCATTTACCTCATTCTGTTGTGCTTTTTCTATTTCAGTGTCTACCTCTCTGACTAGACAGTGAGCTCCCCCTGCAGAGCCATAGTCCCTTTTGTATCTCTGGATCCTAGTATAATAACTGGGTGTAACAGGTACTCAGTAAATGTTGTTTGTTTGAATACTAATGAATGAAGGAAAACACTTACTCTTCAGAACCCATCTCTCAGATATATCTCCTCCAACAAGTATTTTCTGATTTTCTGCTCCTCAAAGCTAGGTTAGATGTTTCTCCTGGCTGCATCACTAACCCTGTGCTTATCCATCACAGTATATATTATTGTGTTTTTCATATTTCAAGGATATTCGCTGTACTATTATTTATAGTAGTAGAAAATGGGAAATAACTTACCTGTCCAACAACAGGGAAATGGTTAATTATGATTCATTATCAGTGGAATCTATACTGTCATTAAAATAATATTTTTAAAGACTTCTTAAAAACAAGGGAAAATGTTTCTGATAAAATGGTAAGAGAAGAGAAGATGCAAAAGGCTATATAGATTCTTAGGTTTAAGAAATGTAAAATTATGTGTGTACACACATGGAAAAAAAGACTAGTAGGTTATAGATGGTAGGAGTGTTTATCATTTCGTAAGGGAATTATCAGATATTTTATTCTTTCTTTTTCTTCATCTTTTTTTTTTTAACTTTTCAGAAAATATGTTACTATAACCAGGATAAAAAGCTATTAAGAATATAATTTAGAGGAGAGGGAGACATGACAGCTAAGTGTAATGAGGGACAGAAAAAGGACATTAGTGCAGAAACTGGGGAAATCAGATTAAAGTCTGTAGTTAATGTATTGTAGCAATGTGAATTTCCTAGTTGTGTATCATGGTTATATAAAGTGTTAACATTAGGGAAAGCTGTGTGAAAGTGATATGAGAACTCTACACTATCTTTGCAACTCTTCTGCAAGTCTAAAATTATATCAAAAAGTAAAAAAATACAATCGAGTGTTAATAGGATTATAAACTCCTTGAGGACAGAGAATGGGTCTTGTTCACCATGGCATACCTTGGGCTGTATCAGGCATAAGTAGATGCTTATTAAATATTGGGTTGGCCAAGAAGTTTGTTCAGTTTTTTCCATAAGATGACTCTAGTAGTGCTTAGCTGTCTTTTAACTTCATTCGAAACAATTTAGTTAGATTGTATTGTGACAGCTGTCATATCAGGGTACATTAAAAAAAAATCAAAATTGGTGAATTTTTGTGTAGCCATTTTAATATTGACGATGGAAGAAAAAAGCAGCATTTTCGGCATATTATGTTTTATTATTTCAAGAAAGGTAAAAATGTGACTGAAACACAAAACAAGGATTTGTGCAGTGTATGGAGAAGGTGCTGTGACTGATCGAATGTGTCAAACGTGGTTTGCGAAGTTTCGTGCTGGAGGTTTCTCACTGGACGATGCCCCACTGTCGGGTAGACCAGTTGAAGTTGATAGCAATCAGATAGACATTAATTGAGGATAGTCAACATTATACCATGGGGGAGATAGCTGACATACTCAAAATATCCAAATCAAGCGTTGAAAATCATTTGCACCAGCTTGGTTATGTTAATTGCTTGGATGTTCGGGTTCCACATAAGTTGAGCGAAAAAAACCTTGACCGTATTTCCATATGCAATTCTCTACTTAAACGTAACAGAAACGTTCTGTTTTTGAAGCAAACTGTGATGGGCGATGAAAAGTGGATACTGTACAATAATGTGGAACGGAAGAGATCATGGGGCAAGCAAAATGAACCACCAACAAGCACACCAAAGGCCCGTCTTCATCCAAAGAAGGTGATGATGTGTATGTGGTAGGACTGGAAGGAAGTCCTCTATAATGAGCTCCTTCTGGAAAACTAAACGATTAATTCCAACAAGTATTGCTCCCAGTTAGACCAACTGAAAGCAGCACTCGATGAAAAGCATCCGGAATTAGTCAACAGAAAACGCGTAATCTTCCATCAGGATAACACAAATCTCATATTTCTTTGATGACCAGGCAAAAACTGTTACAGCTTGGCTGGGAAGTTCTGATTCATTCACTGTATTCACCAGACTTTGTGCCTTCAGATTTCCATTTATTTCAGTCTTTACAAAATTCTCTTAATGGAAAAAATTTCAATTCCCTGGAAGACTGTAAAAGGCACCTGGAACAGTTCTTTGCTCAAAAAGATAAAAAGTTTTGGGAAGATGGAATTATGTAGTTTCTTGAAAAATGGCAGAAGGTAGTGGAACAAAACGGTGAATATGTTGTTCAGTAAAGTTCTTGGGAAAATGAAAAATGTGTCTTTTATTTTTACTTAAAAACCGAAGGAACTTTTTGGCCAACCCACTATTTACTAAATGAACGGATTGAGGTGAAATTGTATATTTTCTCAGTTTCTGCTATTCCAATTATTTTGACTCAAGTTTCAACCTCTTACGGTGACATTGCATTTCTAAGTTGTCATCACCCATTCATGCAATAAATTTTTCTTGAGTATTTATGACGTATAGTATTATATATAATATACTAAGCCGCACAAGCACTCCAAGATAGTCCCCTGGCACTTGTGAGGTAATGAGGAGGTCAGATCTATACAGATATTTATAACAGAGGGTGGCTGTGATAAGCACTATGTGAGGAGTGCCAAACAAAATATCACGAAGGTGGAGAGAGCCTAGGGAGCCTATCCATTTGGGAGATTACTTACTGAAGAAATGCGTATTCGAGGAAGTGAAATTTTGAATTTGCGGTGGTGACATTCTACCATCACATATCAAGAAGAGAGGTGATATATACAATGGAATATTACTCAGCCATAAAAAGAAACGAAATTGAGCTATTTGTAATGAGGTGGATAGACCTAGAGTCTGTCATACAGAGTGAAGTAAGTCAGAAAGAGAAAGACAAATACCGTATGCTAACACATATATATGGAATTTAACAAAAAAAAATGTCATGAGGAACCTAGGGATAAGACAGGAATAAAGACACAGACCTACTGGAGAACGGACTTGAGGATATGGGGAGGGGGAAGGGTGAGCTGTGACAGGGCGAGAGAGAGGCATGGACATATATACACTAACAAACGTAAGGTAGATAGCTAGTGGGAAGCAGCCGCATGGCACAGGGATATCGGCTGGGTGCTTTGTGACCGCCTGGAGGGGTGGGATAGGGAGGGTGGGAGGGACGGAGACGCAAGAGGGAAGAGATACGGGAACATATGTATATGTATAACTGATTCACTTTGTTATAAAGCAGAAACTAACACACCATTGTAAAGCAGTTACACCCCAATAAAGATGTTAAAAAAAAAAAAAAGAAGAGAGGTGAATACCTTTATCTTCAGAATGTGGTCTTTGATTGAGATATTTGGGAAGAGGAAGCCCTTTCACTGACTTGAGTCATACTGGGAGAACCAGCCCTTCCCTTTCTACTTGTTCCTGAAGGCCAAGGGTCAGGAGAGGAAAGGAGTGGAAAGGAGAGGTGGAAGAAACCAAGAGGAGTGGAGTAGCCTTCTCCCCAGGACTCCATTACATCCTTGATGTGTATTTAGAAGCATGAAGAGTTGTGGACTCCTGGTTTTTATATATGAATCTATATTGTGTAGTTCTAGTGGTTATTATAACAAAGATTGGTGGGATATTTTGTAGCATTCCTATAGATTTATATGTGTGAAACACCGTATATGGTGTACTCATTCACCATTCCCCAAGTATTCACTGGGTGGTTTACACAGGAAGGTGATCCCATTCAGTTCCCACTGCAGGCTCCCTGTGGGAGAGGAGTCTAGGACTATCATCATTGTCAGTCTCCAGGTGATTGGATTGCATTTCAGAGAAGTTAAATAACTAAGTGAATAGTTCGGTACCACACAGCTACTATGTGGCAATTTGTAGAACCCATGTCTTCCTCCTCCAAATTAAATGCTCTTCCCAGTCTGCCTACTAGTTACTCAGACATTTTGCTGAACATACATAGTTTTTGAGAGTTAAGTGAAATACTAAACAGTTTCAGTTGCTGACCTTATTGAACCCAGTCAAGAGGTTAGGTCAAGGAAATAAATTCCTTTCCAACAGGAGACTAAGCCACTCCTTTTATACCACTTATATGCTAGAGACTTTCTATTCCAGTCTGTTAAGAAAGTAACAGTCTGCTAACCTTTACCCTGCATACCTTTTTTTAGAATAACCATTAGATGTTTTCAGTTTTGAAAATACTGTGATTCAGTATCTGGCATTTGCCAGGCTGCAAGAGGTCTTCATTGCTTTTACTTTGTATGATGGGAATTGAACATAAATAGCTTAAAAAAAAGGAATATTTTTATTATACAAATAATAAATATTTATTGTAGACAAATTCAGAAAATACACATTGTCTGTTACCACTGTAATCCCACTACACTGAGATAACCACTGTTTACATTTTGGTGATGAGTTTCATATATACTTTTTTCACAAAGTGAGTAATACAATATGTGTTGCATTGAGATCTGCTCTGTCCATTCAATATGTATTGTGAACCTCTTTCCATGTCAATACATAGACTTCATTTTTAATGGCTATATTCTATTATATGGATATGTAATAATTTCCCATACTGATTCTAGCTTATTCCCAATTTATAATTATTATCGACACCATTGTAATGTGTTTGTACATCTGGCTTTGCATAGTTAATTAGCTAAATTTCTATAAGGAGAATTGCTGGGTCACAAGGTATATGTGGCTTTTTTTAATGCTTTAAAAAGACACTTTGTCAGGCTAAAGGTAAAGTTTAGATATACAGTCGACCTTTGAACGGCATGGTCCACTTATACATGGATATTTTTCAATAGTAAATACTGCAGTACTACCTGATCTGCAGGTGGATGAATCCATGGACATGGAGGGTCCACTATAAATTATTTGCAGATTAACCCCCTGCATTGTTCAAGGGTCAGGTGTAGTAAGTGGAAACTTCTCTCATGAAGTGTCCATACTACTTTACTACTTGAAGACTTTTCATTAAAGGACTTCTCCAGTCTGTTAATGAAGTTATTTATGATTAATCACTGATTAACTGCTATTGAAAATCAGTGTGTTCCTTTTAAATGAAAACTTTTATCAAAGGAAGATCTCTCTTTTAAGCCTCTCCCTCAGCCTAGAAGCTCTGGTATGTTTCTAGGGAGTTTTTGCAAAGTTCCCCAGGTGGTTCTGACTGCTTTGGACCAGTGCTTTGGGTCTTTTGCAACAGAGTGAACTTGATAACCTTCATTGGGGTAAGCAAGCCACATTAGTCTGCCACCAGAACAAAGTTCCTTTGAAGTTTCCTGTTTTAATTGAGAAATGTGTATAGAATTTATATTCTATTCCATAAAATATTATTTTGTTTTAAAAAGAATTTTATGGTTTTGTTATTTAATCCGAAATCTAAATGAATTTATTTTCTTATATATGAAGGAAGGGGTTTACATGATTTTTTTTCCCAAATGGATAACCAGTTGTCTCCATGGCATTTATTAAATGATTTATCCTTTCTCCACTGATCTGGAATGCCGTCTTTATCATACACCACATTCCGATATACATGTACATAGGTCTGTTTCTTTGTTCTATTTGGGAATATATTCCTCTGTGAGGACCATGCTGTTTTAGTAACTATGGCTTTGAAGCATTTTTATTAGCCAGTTATTTAATCCTGTAATAATAAACAATGACATTGAAGATCTCACATCTATACCCCAGCTACCAGCCTCATCTCTTGCCACTTACCTGTAATATACTCCTTCCATCTCTGGCTGTATACTTCCCCAAGTGTTCCTTACTTTATCAGATGGCCATGCCTTTGTGCAAGTCATTCCCTTTGCCTGCCCTCTTCTCCTAACGTGGTTAATTTGTCCTTCAAGATCCATCGTAGGTTCATCTTCTGTAATTCATTGCACTCAGTTTAAAATAATAAAACAGAAGAATCCTTCAAAGTGTCCTGGGTATTCAGTGCTCCTTTAAGTGCCTGCATGCTTTTTCTTACATACTGCTTCCTCACACTGCATTACCTGGCAATTTCCTGCTTAAACTTTCAGGCTCTGCTCAGGGGTCACCTCTGGAGGAGCCTTTTTGCTCTATCATCAGAGTTCCCTGCTTTCTTCCATCTTGCCTTGTACATGCCTCTATTGTAAGATTTTTCATAGCGCTCTATACGATAGTATATATCTGGAAGTAGTGCTGTTTAGTAGCTTGGTTTTATTTTTTTATTTATTTTTAAAATTTATTTGTTCATTTATTGGCTACATTGGGTCTTCATTGCTGCACGCGGGCTTTCTCTAGTTGTGGCAAGCCGGGGCTTCTCTTTGCAGTGGCTTCTCGTGGAGCAAAGGCTCTAGGCACGCGGGCATCAGTAGCTGTGGCATGCGGGATCAGTAGTTGTGGTTCGCAGGCTCTAGAGCGCAGGCTCAGTAGTTGCGGTGCACGGGCTTAGTTGCTCCGCGGCATGTGAGATCTTCCCGGACCAGGGCTCAAACCCGTGTCCCCAGCATTGGCAGGCGGATTCTTAACCACTGTGCCACCAGGGAAGTCCCAGTAGCTTGGTTTTAGAATTAAATAGCCTAAGTTCTAAACCTGACTTTACCACTTTCCAGTTTTGAAACCTGCTATCAGTTATTTAACCTTCATAAGCCTCGGTTTCCTTAGGTGTAATTTGGGGATAATAATAGTCCCTTCCTTATAGGGTTGTTTTAGGACTAGATGAGAGAATACTTCTGAAATGCTTACCCAGTATTCAGAACATAGGTGGCCCTGAATAAATACTACTTCTTATTATATCTGTCTCCACTACACTTTGTTTAAGACTGTCTCTTATTTACCTCTGAAACCCAATATTTAGCCCAGAACCTGGCAGGGAGTAGACTGATGAATAAATTACCAGCTCAAAACTCTCCCCTCCTGTTTCACTCTTCTCAGTGGCACTGTCGTTGCCTTTAGAGTCATCTTTAACTTTTGTTCTCATTTACAACAAGAAATTCGTTGTGTATTTATCATGATCCAGGCACTGTGTAAGGCCCTGGGTGAAAAAGAGAAAAAGATACTGTCTCTATCCATCGGAGCTTACAGTATAATAGGGGAAGTAGTTTAAAAATAAAACAAAAATACTAGAGTCTGTAGGCTCATTTTACCATTTGCTCTACCTTTGTTTATGGTTGTAAATTTTCAAATTAAGTTTTAAAGTAAATACATGAATATGTGTAATTATTAAATGTTATGTGCTATGAAGAATAAAGTGGTCTGGGGAGTTTATATTTAAGCTGAGACTGGAGATTGAGAAGGAGCCAACTAGAGGAGAGGGTGTTTGACCAGGGAGTAGCATGTACTGTGTTATAGGAGAGCAAGTCTTAGCATAGTCAAGAAATTGAAAGGTCAGTGCGTATTAGAGCAGGGACGAATGGAGAGAGTTGATGATAGTGAGCAGATAAGCAGAGTCCATATCACATGGGATTTTGAAGACCAAGAGGAGGAGTTCAGATTTTATTCCTGTTACAGTGTGATGCTGTTGAAGACTTGTAAGTATGGAATAAGCTGACCTAATTTACTGTTTTTTAAATGTGTCTGTCAAAAAGATTGGAGGAAAACATAACCATACAAAATCTATGGGATGCAGCAAAAGCAGTTCTTAGAGGGAAGTTCATAGCGATACAGGCCTTTTTCAAAAACAAGAAAAATCTCAAATAAACAACCTAACCTACCACCTAAAAGAACCGGAAAAAGAAAAACAAAAAGATTGGAAGGAGACAAGGATGGGAGCAGAGATGCCAGTTGAAGCTATTGCAGTAGGCAAGAGATGATAATAGCAAGAGAGAAGGAGAAAAAGGAACACATTTGAGAAATATTTTGGAAATAGACTCAGTGGGACTTGTTGGTGGATTAGAAGTGGGAGAGGAGGGAGAGATAGGAATAAAGATTTATGGCTTGAGAGCTGTATATTGTGTTATTTATTGAAATTTACTAAAACAAATGTTTTGGGAGGAAAGTAAACAGTCAAAATTGATTATATTAAGTTTAAGATGCTTTAAGGAATCCAAGTGGAAGTGTCAAGTAAGTAATTGAATATGGGAGAACTAAAGTTCCAAAGGAAGTTCCATGCTGCAGATAGAAATTTGAAAGGTTTCACTGTAAGGATAATAATTAAAGCCGTGGGAATGGATGCTGCCATTTAAGGAGAGAATAAAGGAAAGGGGGCTTGGTATTAAATTCTGAATTACTTAACATTTAGAGAATAGGTCAGAGAAGGATGAAGATGAGAAGTAAGAGTCGTAAAATACAAAGAAGGAAAACCAGGGACGTGAGATGCCACAGAAGCCCTGTATCCCTAGCCAATGCCTAGAACAGTGCCTGACCAGGGCTAGTGTTCAGTAATCATTGGTTGAATGAAATCAAGAGATTATTTCGAGAAGGAGGGAAAGGTTAACAGAATTTAGTGCTGCTGAGAGACCTAGTAGGATGAGGGCATAAACTATTCATTGGATTGGTGGGATAGATATTGCTTGTGATGGAGGCAGAAGTCATATTGGAATGAATTGAACAGAACATGAATGGGAGGTGAGAAAGTGCAGATAGTATTTATTTACTTAACCACTTTAACAAAATTTGGCTGTGAAAAGAGTAGAGAAATGGAGTTGTACCTGAAGGGGAGTATGGGGTCAAAGAAGAATTTTTGTTTGTTTCTTAAGAGGGGACATACTAGAGCTTAAATCTATTATATAGATGGGAATGATCCAGGAAAGAGTGAGTGACAGTTGGAGGGAAAAGGGGAGATAATTATGAGATTGGAGTTTATGAGTAGGGAAGAAGGGAGGTGATCAGGAGTGTAAGCAGAGGGATTGTTCTTCAATAGCAGGAGGAGGGTCACGTCTGTTGAAACGGAGGAAAGAAGGGAAAACGCGCATAGATTCACATAGGTTTATACAACTGGTCATGAGAAGATGATAAATTTCTAGTTTTAGGCTTGTTTAGGTTCTCAATGGAGAATCAAGGACATTAGCTGAAAGAGATGGGAAGGCTGTAAAGGAGGGAAAAATGGGTAAGAAAGAGCTTTGTTGGAGAGGGGAGGAATTAGAAATCGAGTTTACTAGTGAAATCTAGTAGGATTGCCAGCTAAGATTGAGTGCCCATTTAGTGACTTTGAATTTATGGTGAAAGTAGTCTTCCTAGTTGAATGTTTTTTCATCAATATTCCTGGTATGGAGAAGGCAGTTTCTTGAGTTCTGGAATTATGGAGTTTGAAAAAAAGAGACCTTGGAAGAGGATTGAGGGTTCTTGCAAGGGAGTGATTATAATTTTTAACTATGAAATCTAAGCTAGATAAAGAGAAAAGGTTGGGAGAGGGAAGATGGGATCAAAGGAATTGAAGGTCTTATGGCAATTGAAGAGTCATTTTCATGGGGCACTTGAGCAAGTGAACTAGAAGGATCAAATAGTGGATTGAATTTGGTGTGACAGGGGGAGGATGTGGCTGAGGCAGAGGAGGGAGAAGGTCCTTGGAGCTGAGCAGTTTACAGAACTGGGAGGCAAGGTGTTTGCCTGGGTTACCCATTTGGATGCTGAGGTTATGTTGAATGTGATGACTAAGTGTGCTGGAGAGTTTAACACTGTGACAGATGTGCTAAAATATCAGAGAGTGATAAGTGTTCTGCAAATAATTAAAATTGGACTCTGGGATAGACAGCTTCTTCAGACTGGGTGGCCAGGGAAGGCCTCTCTGGGCAGGTGACATCTATGGTCAAATCTGACTGATCAGATGATGAGTGGCGAGAATACTTCTGGCAGAGGGAACAACTAGTACAAAGGCTCTCTAAACTGGATACAAACCCCTCACTTCTGAGGAACAGAAGGGAAGCCAGTAAAGCTGGAGCTTATTCCACCAAAAAAGAGTGAAATGAAATGAAATGAGGTTGAAGTGCAGTAGGAGGGTGAAGGGTTTTGAAACTCACAGCCTGGAGCTTATGTGCGGTAATGTGGTAGCCAGCCTCCAAGATGGCCCTGAGGATCCTCTTGAGTTCATGCTTTTGTGTAACCCTCTCTCACATTGAATAGGGCTAGCCTGTGTAACCAATGAGATATTGAAGCAGTGATGGTATGTGATTTCCAGCGCTAGGTTGTAAGAGACATTGCAGTTTCTGCTTTGCTCTCTTAGACCACTCATCTGAGGGAAGGCAGCCTGCCATATTGGAAGGACATGTAAATAGCCTGTGGGAAGGTTCACATGGAGAGGAACTGAGGCCTCAAGCTAACAGACATCATGTGAGGGAGCCATTGTGTAAGGGGCTCCTCCAGCCCCAGACAGACCTTCAGGTGACTGCAGCCTCTCATGTGTATTTCATTCGTGAATATTCTGGTGTATATGTCTAAAAGCTAAGGACTCATTAAAAAAAACACACAAGCGTAAGCATAATGCAGTTATCACATCTAAAAAATTACTAATTCCTTAATATCACATCAAAAAATCAGTATTCAGTTTTCCCCTGATTTTGTAAATTTGATTGGTTTGCATCAGGATCCAAACGAGGACCAAAGTACCATTTGGTTAATGTTTCCTAAGTCTTTTTTTATCTGTAGGGTTCCCTCTCTTCTTCCCCACAATTTTTCTAAAAATTAACTCGATCATGTGTCCAGTAGTTTCTCACCTTCTGGATTTTGCTAATTGCATCCCCATGGTGTGCTTAACATGTTCCTCTAGTATTTCATGTAAACTGGTAGTTATATCTAGAGGCTTGTTCTAGTTCAGGTTCTTTTTGTTTGGCAAGAATACTTTATAGGAGGTGGTGTTTACTTCCATTAGGAGGCATAATAAGCAGTTGTTGTCTCATCTTACTGTGATGTTAACAGGTATTAAAGATCAGTGCCTTGCTGTGTTATTCTATGTTGCAAAATGGTGATATTCTAACTCTGTCATTTGTCTTCATTAATTAGCTGGAGAAACTTTCCCATATCACCTCTGTGGTTAATCTGAGGTACACTTCATTCAGGAAAGGCAGGAAAAATGCTTGATTTCTTTCCCTTTACTTACCAGTTTTCAGAATAATAAGTTGGTTCTCTAGCATCATCCAAAGGAGACCAATGAGTTTGTTTAAAAATAGTATCATGAACTCATGGATTTTTAACATATTTGATATATGTGAAACCATTGCAGTGATTATTTTTATTGATGCTTCAGATTGTCCCATTTTTAACTAGTGGGAGGAGGCTCTTCAAGTTGACTTCTGAAGGCTTTTTATAGATAACATCCTTGCTTTTTGATATGTAAGATGTCTGGGGCTTATCTTGTACGTTTTCTGTCCCAGTTCTGAATCAGATGTTTCTTTGCGGAGCTCTGGTTCCTTTCAGTGGTAAAGGCTGTATGTGAATTTTGGGTGCTTGATCATGTATATCACACTTTTTAATAGATGCTAATCAGAATGTATAAAGAGTTCAAAAAAGGTCTTCTTTCACTTTGAGTTCAAATGGATAGAAATGCTATTTTTCTTAATCTAAGAAATATGGAATGTTTTTGTTTGTTTGCAGGAAAATAGGAAAATGAAGGCTTTAGATAGAAAAAAATAAAGTTTTAACTTCTCTTTTAAATTGTGTGTCCTTCTTCTGCCATACTTTATTCATTATGTCCAGTGAAGAGAAATGCTAACAAGCTTTTCATATTTCTGGCTACATAAAATGAGGTAGTGTTTAAAGATTATCATTATAGCTTTTGGTTTATGTATTTCTTAAGTCTCTTTTTATCTCTAGATTCCCCCTTCCACAGACACATTTCTCCCACAGACACATGTCTTCTTGGCATTTTTAGGAGGGTATAGTATTTTATTTTGAAATTTTTTGCTTTATCATAATACTCTTGGCTTATGCTACATCACTAGTGAAAAAAGCAGTTTTTGTGACAGGCATAAGGAAGCCTCGTTTCTGGATATTTTGATCATTAAAACTCATTATATATAGAGAGGGAAATGAATTCTACAATTTGAATGATTATATATTTAAATTATAAATCAAGTTAGAGGAGAATGAAATACTGCCCGCCTTATGAGAAGACTCTGGAATACAGATTTTTTCCCCATATTTAACAATTTGATCCTTCCCTTTTCCCCAGTATTCAGGATCTAGCTCATCAGTTTTATATATGATGCATTAAACTTTTCATTCACTCATTCATTCATTCATTCATTCAACAAATACTCATTGAGCACCTACTCTACACCAGACATGGTACTAGGAACTGGGAATGAAGAAATAAGCAAAGCAGGGAATTCCCTGGCAGTCCAGTGGTTAGGACTTGGTGCTTTCACTGCGGTGGCCTGAGTTCAGTCCCTGGTTGGGGAACTAAGATCCCACAAGCTCCGTGGCACAGCCAAAAATAAAGAAGAAAGAAATAAGCAAAGCATTTGCTGACCATCACAGAACTTTTTATCTTGTGGGAGAAAGACGGTCAAGCAGTCACATTACTACATATGTAGTAGTATGTAGTAATACCAAACCCTGATAATTGCCTTTTAGGAAAATATAGGGAGCTGTAAGAGTGATACACAGGGGGATCTGTCTCGGTCTGGGAGGTTAGGGAAGGCCTCTCTGAGAAAGTAACATTTAAGCAAAGACTGGATGGAAAAGTAGGAGTTGGCCAGATGATCATTTGGAGCAAGAGCCTTCATGTAAAGGGACTCACATGTGGAGGTACTAAGGGAAGAAGGAGCTTGAACCCTTGGAGGAACTGAGGAAGGCTGGTTTGCTGGAGACAGAGAGGAAGGCAGGGTGGTAGGAGAGAAGCTGGAGATGTAGGCAGGCCTGGGTCTTGCAGGGTATTGTCGGCCTCATTCTCCCCTAGAGATCCAGAAGTCCAGCCACTTAACCATCGGTGACCCAGACTCAAAGGCCCAGGCAGGCCTCCACATAACACTTCCCGGGACCCGTTGGTCCTTCTCCTGGGAGAGTATGGGGAACCTCTGAGTTCAGCTTCTCTCCCCCTACTTCTTGAGGGTCCTTTCTTTTTTCTTTCTTTTATTTTAATTGAAGCATAGTTGATTTACAATGTGTGCTAGTTTCTGGTGTACAGCAAAGTGATTCAGTTATATATATATATATAATATCTATCTACATATATTGTCTTTCAGATTCTTTTCCATTATGGTTTATTACAAGATACTAAGATATTGAATATAGTCCCTGTGTAATACAGTAGGACCTCATTGTTTATTTTATATATAGTAGTTTGTATCTGCTAATCCCAAACTCCTAATTTATCCCTCCCTCCTCCGTTTCCCCTTTAATAACCACAAGTTTGTTTTCTATGTCTGTGAGTCTATTTCTGTTTTGTAAATAAGTTTATTTGTATAATTTTTTAGATTCCACATGTGATATATGATATTTGTCTTTCTCTGTCTGACTTCACGACGTATGATAATCTCTAGGTCCATCCATGCTGCTGCAAATGGCATTATTTCATTCTTTCTTATGGCTGAGTAATATTCCATTGTATATACGTACCACATCTTCTTTATCCATTCATCTGTTGATGGACACTTAGGTTGCTTCCATGTCTTGGCTTTTGTAAATAACGCTGCTATGAACATTGGAATGCATGTATCTTTTCGAGGGTCCTTTCTTAATAAGGGAATAGTTTAAAAATTATTCCTGCCTACTTTGTACCTAAGAGTGAAAGAGATTTTATTATAAACAGAATTATTTTGGACTGATCTTCAGAAACCTTTCCTCCAACAATTGTACCTTTAAAATTTTTTCATGTCTCATCTGATCCTCACAGCAAGTGTATAAGGTAGATATTTATTATTTTCCTCATAATATATAAAAGGTACTGAAGCTCTGAAAAATTAGACAGTGCCCAAGGTCAACTTAACAAGTAGTACAAGGACTTCCCTGGTGGTCCAGTGGCTAAGACTCTGCACTTCCAGTGCAGGGGGCCTGGGTTCGATCCCTGGTCAGGGAACTAGATCCCACATGTTGTAACTAAGAGTTCACAAGCTGCAACTAAAAGATCTCACATGCCGCAGCTAAAGATTCCGCATGTGGCAACGAAGGTCCTGTGTGCCACAACTAAGACCCGGGGCAGCCAAATAAATAAATAAATATTTAAAAAAAAAAAACAACAACAACCAAGTAGTAGTATAACAAACAGTAACTGGATACTATATCTTCTAACTACAAAACCAGTGGTCTTTGTGCTCTGTTCCTCCCTTCGCTTTGAATGCGAGGGCTTCTAGCATATTTTGATGTTAATATTTGCATTTTATGTTTTTTTAAATTGAAGAATAAATCATAAAACCTTAGAGAGGAAGGAAGGGAAATAAGGTAGAGGGGACGGGGATAGGAGCAAGACTGCTTTGAGTATAGTGTATTTGTAGATTTGACTCCGTGCAGTTACTTAAATATTATAAGGCAAAGTTAATTTTCTTTAAAAAAGCAATCCTTGAAAATTGAAAATAACAAGAAACAAAGAACCTAAAATTTAAAACTTAGTAATTTGAACGTTATATCCTTAATGGTATATACCCTAAGGACAAAAAAAGAACTGCAAAAAACAACAGCAAAACAAGAAAACCCTTCAAGTGTACCCGTATATAATTGGCGATGATCAGTATTGTCATTCAGAGATTGTTGTGTGTGTATTGTCAGATAAAGTAAATGAGTACTTATGTGATATTTTATCATTTCCAGTGTTGTTGAGACTCCGATTCTCAACATAGGTGAAAGGAGATGCAGATATAAAATAAAAGAAGTTAATTAAAACCACGTTAGGGCTTCCCTGGTAGCGCAGTGGTTGAGAGTCCGCCTGCCGATGCAGGGGACACGGGTTCGTGCCCCGGTCCGGGAAGATCCCACATGCCGCGGAGCGGCTGGGCCCGTGAGCCATGGCCGCTGAGCCTGCGCGTCCGGAGCCTGTTGCTCCGCAACGGGAGAGGGCACAACAGTGAGAGGCCCGCGTACCGCAAAAACAAAAACAAACAAACAAACAAAAAAACATGTTAACTTGGTTTTTTAAAAAATAGGTTTATTTTTCTAGAGCAGTTTTAGGTTCACAGTAAAAATGAGCACAAAGTACAGAGTTTCCATATACCTCCTTCCCCACACCCAACCCCTAGTTTCCCCTGCTATCAACATCCTGCACCAGAGTGGTACACTTGTTACCATTGAAGAACCTGCAATGACACATCATTGTCACCCAAAATCTACAGAGTTTACATTAGGGTTCATTCTTGGTGCTGTATATTCTTTGGGTTTTAACAAATGCTTAATGACATGTGTCCACTATTACAGTATCATACAGAGTAGTTATCACTGCTCTAAAAATCCTCTGTGCTCCCCCTATTCCTCCCACCCTCCAACCAAGAACCCCTGGCAACCTCTGATCTTATTTCTACCTCCATAGTTTTCCTTTTCCAGAATGTCGTGTAGTTGGAATCATATGGTATGTAGCCTGTTCAGATTGGCTTCTTTCACTTAGTAATATGTATTTAAGTTTCCTCCATGTCTTTTCATGGCTTGATAGCTCATCTCTTTTTAGTGCTGAATAATCCATTTTCGGTTTATTTATCAATTCACTTACTGAGGCACATCTTACTTGCTTCCAAGTGTTGGCAATTATGAATAAAGCTGCTGTAAACATCAGGGTGCAGGTGTTTGTGTGGAAATAAGTTTTCAGTTCCTTTGGGTAAATATCAAGGAGTGTGATTGCTGGATCATAAGACTGTAGTTTTGTAAGAAACCGCCAAGCCATCATCCAGAGTGGCTGTACTATGTACTGCATTCCCACCAGCCATGGTGAGCATTCCTGTTGCTCCATATCCTTGTCAGCATTTGGTGTTGTCACTGTTTCAATTTTTGGCCATTCTAATCAATGTGCAGTGGTATCTCGTTGTTTAATTCATGATTTCCTAATGACATATAATGTTGAGTGTCTTTTCATATGCTTATTTGCCATCTGTGTGTCTTCTTTGGTGATGTGTCTTGTTCAGGTCTTTTGACCATTTTTTAATTGGGTTGTTCATTTTCTTATTGTTTTAAGCATTCTTTGTATATTGTAGGTGACAGTCCTTTATCAGATATGTCTTTTGCAAATACGTCTTTCACATTCAGTGGCTTGTCTTCTCATTCTCTTGATTAACTTGATTTTGAATTGGAAGTTTCTGGAAGAACTCTTGATATATTTTATCTTAAAAAAAAACAAAACAAAAAAACTACCTGCTACCTTATTCCACTGAAAAGCCCTGGAAGCAATGATCAACCCAGTAGCCGTATGTAACCCTAGTGCCCAAATTACAGTCTCAAAATACCAATTCTCACAAAAAGAAGCAGGATTCCTTGGATAGCTTATCCAGTTCTGCAGTAGGAATTATACAAGATAAAGCTAAACCTAGAATTTCTTGTTACACCATATTACAGGGAGGTCATCAAAGACTACAAGGTCATATCAAAAGGGCCCAAGAACATACATGAAGAGACTCCCTTTGGCCAGTGATGAGACAATTTGAATACCAATAAAAACATTAACTGATACATTTATGAGTTCATGATGATACTTTATAAAAGCTTATTGGTTACCATTTGTTAATGCTGCATTAAGCGTGTATTTTTCTTTTCCTATACAAATTGATCTGGCTTCTGGATCTGAGTACCAGTTTATAAGAATTACAGAGGACAGAGCAACATGTTAAATACCAACATGGGGGTCTAATAAGAAAAATCCAGACTATAGGAAACCCTACAGGACAAATAGCCTGGTTTCTTCCACAAATAAGTTGCAAAGGAAAAACACATCAAAGCAAACAAACTAACAAAACCTTGTATATTTATGAGACAACTGAAAATTTGAATAGCCACTGGTTACTTGCTGGTATTGGAATTATTAATATTTTTAAGTGTAATAGTGGCAGTGTGAATTTTTAAAGAGGTTTTTTTTTTTATGTATTAGGGTTGAATACTGATGTGTTTATCCATGAAATAGGTTTGATTTGAAACTAATGCAGAGGCAGGGAGACAGATGTGGGTTGGATACAGATGAAACAGTGTTGGCCAGGAGTTAACAATTATTTAGGCTGATGATGAGCACATGAAGGTTCATTATATTATTCTGCCTACTTTTGTGCTTAAATTTTTCCATGATAAATTTTTTGGAAATCTCCCCTAAGGATTCATAACTATGAACTGGCCCATGTGTGGATGTGGATTTGAATTCATACTGTCTGTGTAGCATGAGAAACTCAGGCTAATTTACTTTAAATTGTTCTTGGGTTAGTAGTTCCTCCAGGAACCTGACAGAGCAACACAAATATTCTCAGGAGAAAAAATACCCTACTTAGGACTCAAACAAGTCCCACAAATAAAATTCCACAGAACAGAAGCCCACGATGAAAAATCACAAAGCACTTAGGAAACAAGCCGCAATGAGTGAGTCAGCAGAAATAAAATCACCTGATTTGAAAAGACTATATATTGTAATGATTGGAAACTGAACATAAAGTAAAAATATTTGATATCTTTAAAGCAATAAAAACAGAGATTAAATAAAAGCATAACTAGGTAACTGAGACCATCCGAAATAACTAGGTTGAAAGTCCCATACGTTGTGGCCGGGTTTTTCAATTGCTGTGCGTTGTTGTAGAGCTATCTGACTAGCTGTTTTAAAAGATATTAATAACCAGATATGTTTTAAAAAGAACCATTTCAGAACTGAAGAACACGATTATTGAATTTAGCAGTTAATCGACAAGTTAAATAGCAGATTAGACACATGAAGAGAGAACTAATGAGCTAGAAGATAGAGCTAAAGAAATTGCCCACAGAAAACCCAGAGAGACAAAGAGAAAATATAAAAGAAAGATTAAGGCATGTGAAAGATAGAATGAGGTCTAACGTAACGTCTAATCAGAATTCTGGAAGGAGATAATAGAAAAATTGGGAGAGAGGGAGTATTTGAGGAGATAATGACTGAGATTTTCCAAAATTGATGAAAGACTTGAATCCTCTGAATTAGGAAGTTCAAGCAGGATAAAGACAGAGAAATATCCCCTAAATACATTGGCAAATATAAGATCGTAATAGTGGCCAGAGAGAGAAAGCAGACTGTTCTCAGACTACAGGTTGATAGCTGACTTCTCCTTAGCTGGAGTGGAAGCCATGAGACAGAATGCTGTTGTCGAAGTGCTGAGAGAAAAATAGTTATCTTTCAAAAATGATGACAAAATCTTTATTTTGAAATAAAGACCATTTTATGATGAATGGAGGAAATAGAAGAGTGTTTTTGAGCTTTCAGTTATAACACAGTAGTTAAGAGCTTAAGCTCTGGAGTCAGCTTGAGTTCTACTGCCCTTGACTATGTTGTTTAAGCTCTCTGCTTCAGTTTCCTTCTCTGTGAAATGGGATGACAGTAATACACTTTGTGGGGTGTTTTAAATAAGTAAATGAGTTATTAAATCTAAAGCGTTGTGACTGGCCCATAGTATGCATTCAGTAAATGTTAGGGGTTATATTACCATATTTTATTGAATTTAAGATGCCATCAATTATAAGACATGCCATTATTTTATGCTCCACTAAGAAAAAAGAATGCTGTCAATTAACTGTAAGATATAAGATGGCATTAATTGTAAAACCTGTCTGGATTTCAGAGATGTTAACATATAAAGAAAAAAATACCCATCTCAGAATTGATGGAAGGAATATAGCTTTCCACTTTCCACTCCCACGATAACTAGCTGGTTATTCCAAAACCATTTATTGAATAATTCATCTTTTCTTCACTGATTTAAAGAGTCCTTTTTATCATAATTTCCCTTATATGGTGCATTTCTTTTCTCCTTGATTGACTAGAGCTTCAACTGTGGAATCAACAAGATTAGTATGTTGGATGAGGGCTAGTGGGAAGGGAGATTGAATGTAAGCAACATAGAGGGTTGTGATATCAGGAATGAATAATTCTTGGGAGAGAGGTTTGGAGAAGAGTTCTTTTTGGATAGGTTGGGTTGGAGATTGGAGGGACATTGTGATAGAAATTCTTATCAGGTTCCCAAATTCTCTCCTCATCTTGGCCAATTCCTTCTTCTCTGCTTCTTTCCAAACCACTAATTCTCAAACTTACGCCTACATCAGAATCATCTGCAGGGCTCCTTAACACAGATTGCCGGCCCTGCCCCCAGAGTTTCTGATTCAGTAGGTCTTAGTAAAGCCTGAGAATTTACATTTCTATCCAGTTCCCAGGTGATGCTGATGCTTCTGGTCTGGGGACCACACTTTGAGAACCACTGCTCGAGACCAAGTCCTCTTCTTTTCCATCTAGATTATTCTAATGGCCTCTAGTTTGGGCTTCTTTTCCCAGTTTTCCTGTCCTTTAATGACTCCTGACACAACTTAGGATTATTGTAGTGAGAGTAGAAGTAGAAAGAAAGGAAGAAACCTGAATGACATTTCAGAAGAAAGATTAATGGCCTTTGGAGACTGCGTCGATGTGAGAGAGAAAGGAGCAGGAAGCAAAAGAGGCATTTTCTGAACATTGCCACCAGATTTACTTTTTTCGAAAACACTTCTTTCATCTTGTTATTTCCCTGTTCAAGAATCTGCAGTGTGATACATCGAAAATGAGATTTATTTGAATAAAATACAACTGACAGTTGACACCCAACCAGTGTGGTTTCTCCTCTTGTGTCTAAGTCAGATCTCATTATGACAAATGATTTTGCAAGTAGAACTCTGCATTACCAAATACTTTCAGGCCCGTGCCAGTGACCTACTTTAAGCAATATCCAATTTAACAATTCCAGTTCGGCAAACTAATTTGGATAGCATTTTAGGACTTGTAGAATTCAATCTGAAATACATTTGTATAAAGACTGTTGATTTCTAAGGGTTAGTTTATACCCTATTTAGAAATCCTGTTTATTGTATGTATATCATTATTTTTATCTCATTATACACTATGCTTTCTTGTATTTACCTTTTTCTTATGCTTGCTGTTTGGCCATAAAAAAGGGGGAGACATTGTGCCAAATATTTATATTTGCAATTACAAATGCAAATGAGGCAAGAGTGCATGTTTGTACAGGTGGGATGAAATGAACAATGACAGTGAAAGCCTGTTTATCAAGATCATTATTTGTTGCTCCTGGATTGGAAAATAAGTGTAGAGATGGCGCTTTGGGTTTTTAAGATATTTAGTATGTGACATATTTTTATTTTTTAATTTTTAAAAGCTGATTTTTCTTGTTAATTTTATGTTATTTGGTCCCATGTGTGGGTGAGATTTTATTTTATATTTTTTAATATTTATTTATTTGGCTGCGCTGGGTCTTAGTTGTGGCACTTGGGATCTTCGTTGTCACATGCGGGATTTTTAGTTGCGGCATGTGGGGTCTTTCAGTTGCAGCATGCGGAATCTTTTCTTAGTTGCGGCGTGAGAGCTTTAGTTGCGGCATGTGAGATCTAGTTCCCTGACCAGGGATCGAACCTGGGCCCCCTGCATTGGGAGCACAGAGTCTTAACCACTGGACCACCAGAGAAGTCCCTGGGTGAGATTTTGAAGATGTGGGAAGTATAGCTAGCTGTAAAAGAATGCCAAATATTTGTATTTTAAAAAACAACTTTATTATGGTATAATTTACATACCATAAATTCACCCATTTTAAGTATGAAATTAAAACATCTTCAGTAAACTTACACAGTTGTGTAGTCATCATCACAACTCAATTTTAGAACGTTTCCATCAGCGCAGAGACCCTTTATGCCCATTTGCTGTCAATCCTTGTTCCAACTCCCATCCCTAGGCAACCACTAATTTACTTTGTCTCTGTAGATTTGCCTTTTGTGAACATTTCATTTAAATGGAATCATAAAATATGTAGCCTTCATGGGTGGCTTCTTTTACCAAGCATGTTTTTGAGGTTCACCCATGTTGTGTAGTATGTATCAGTAGTTCGTTCCTTTTTATTGCTGAGTAGTTTTCCACTGGGTGGATGTTCCACAGTTTGTTTATTCATTCACCAGTTGGTGGACATTTGGGTGATTGCCACTTTTTGGCCTATTATGAATAATGCTGCTGTGAACATTCATATATACACAAATGTTTGTTTTGACAGTACATAAATCTTTAATAACCAAATGAGAAAATCAGAAAATTTCATTGCAAAATATTTTAACCTGAAAATAAAAAATCTTATCTAAGACCATGTCAGGTTGCATTTTTACATTATATTAATTCCTTATTATCCCTTAAATCCCTTTCCAGACTTGCAATTCAACAATAATCCTGTTGTTTTATTAAGGTGATAAAACTTTATATTGTAGAGCTTCACACTTAAAAAATATTTTCATAGTCATTATCATTTGAACCTCACAGTAGCCTCACAACAGATGCATAGGACGAGTATTATTATTTGTCTCTCATTTGTTGCTGCCAGAGGGAGTCTCCATCCATATTCTGAGGTATTTGCTGTAGAAATATCATCAAGATGATGCTTCCAGTTTGTAGTGTACACACGCAATAGGGCAGCACCAAAGGGCTACTCTTTTCCTTTTTTTTTTTTTTTGGCCACATGGCATGCAGGATCTTAGTTCCCCAACCAGGGATCAAACCCATGCCCCCTGCATTGGAAGCATGGAGTCTTAACCACTGGACCGTCAGGGAAGTCCCCACAAAAGGACTACTCTTATATGTGATATAGATACATGTTTGCAGTCTTTGTAGCTTATTCATTCTATAGATATTCATTGAGCATCTACTACATATCAGGCACTGTTCTAAATGTTGGGGATTGAGATGTGAAAGATTTAGTTCCTGCTCTCAAGGAAGTAACTATCCATAAGAGCTGTATAAAGGCAAATAAGCTATAATACTGAGCCATGGGAACCCAGCGGAAGAGTATCTAATCTGGAGGGCCTTTGGGGGATAGGGAGGAGGTTATCAGAGTGTATTGATGATAATAATAGCTAATACCTAGTTAATAATAATACTTGATAATAATAGCTAGTAATAGTAGCTAGATAATAATAATAGCTAATATCTAGCATTTACTCTCTCCCAGGCATGTTCCAAACACTTTGCATATATTTACTCATTTAATCATTACAGGAACCTGGTGAGGGCAGGTAGTATTTTTACCCCTTTTTACAGATGAGGAAGCTACAAAACTAAGGTTGGTAACTTGACCAAGGTCACATGCCCAGTAAATGGCAAATCTGGAATTTGAACCAGGCAGTGAGGCTCTAGAATCTGTGTCTCCTGAAAAGGTGTCTCACTGGAGGTGACACCCAGGCTGTGTCTTGAATGACAGCTTGTACTTAGCCTTGCAGAACGATGATTGGGTTTTGTCTACATGGTTTTCTAGACAAAGAAATACCACGAGTAAAGCTAAAGAAAGCACAGGGTTGAGAACGAGTGTGGCAGGCTCCTTGTACTACTTGTGAAGAAAGGTGGGTGGTAAGAGATAAGACTAGAAGGACAGGGCTGGATAATGAAGGGCCAGGATGCCAGCTAAGGAATTGGGGTTCTGTCATCTAATTTTTAAAGTTATACCAAAGATACCACTTTTTCCTTTGTATTAATTTTATTTTTGTTTTGCTTTCATTCTTTTTTATTGTGAAATATATCACACAACCAGAAAGTGCATAAAATACAAATGTAAAACTTAGTTATTTTAAAATAGCCACCTCTGAGGTCAAAGAATAAGACATTGCAGGGAGGGACCCAGCAGCTCTTTTTAGTGACTTTTCTAGTGATCCCCCCCCCCCCCACTCCCACCTACAGGTAACCACTCTTCTGATTTCTTTCTTTCCTTCCTATGTACCTCTAAACATTATAGTTGCGGCTGATTTTGGACAGAGTCACATGCTATATATTCTTTTGTTTGTGGTCATTATGTTTGTGAGATCCATCCATGTTGCTGTGTATGGCTGTTGTTTCTTGATCTTCATTTCTGTATGGTATTCCATTTTATGAATACGCCAGAATATATTTATCCATTCTACTCTTGAGAATATTTGGCTTGTTCCCACTTGGGGGCTGTTATAATAGTGCTGCTCTGAATATTTTTGTATATCTTTTGGTGCACATGTGCATGAATTCTTTGGGGTATATACCTGGGAGTGCAATTGCTGGATCATGGAGTATGTCTGTCTTTAACTTTAGAAGAATAATGCCAAACTGTATTCCAAAGTGGATATAACAGTTTACATTCACACAAGTAGTACATGATTGTTCGGGTTGTTCCATATCCTTGGCCACACTTGTTATTATCAGACTTTAAAATTTTTAGTTATTCTGGTATATAATGTTATGTCATTATGATTTTCTTTTTTATTTTCCATTGTGATTTTCTTTTGTATTTTTCTTACTATTGAGGCTAGACACCTTTTCATATGTTCATTGGCCATTTAGATAATGTAGTTTGTTTATTTGGTGATGTGCCTCATCTTGCCTCTTGCCCATTTTCCTATTGTTATCTGACTTTTTTTTCATTTTAGAACTCTTTATTATTTTGAATATGAGCCCTTTATTGGTTTTATATGACCTGCTTTTTTGTTTTCCTGAGCATGTCTTTTGGTGAACAAAAGCTGAATTTTGGTATCATTATATTTGTCTGTTTTTTGATAATAGATACTTTTTGTTTCCTGTTTAAGAGATCCTTCCCTATGCCTAGGTAATGGAAACTTTATCCTACATTGTTTTCTAAAAGCTTTATTATTTAACTTCCCCTTTGGGGTAGATAGTTCAACTGGAATTGATTTTTGTGTATGGTAATTCTTAATTAACTTATTAGTGCTTCTCTGCCTTTAAGATATTTTTTTATATTTTGTCCAGATTTTCTGGGCTGTTTTTAGCAAGATAGGATGGTTCGTCTGAATTACCTAGTTTACCATTCCCAGAACCAGAAATCTCTTTTAAAGTTTTAGTTTCACTTTGACTTCAAAATGATCCATTCTCTTCTGGTCAAAGAGGCCTTAATAAATATGTTTACTAAAAAAATAAAATAAAAAAGACTGAAAACTATATAGATTCATGATTGTTTTTATTTTTTATATTTTTTATTTAAAAGACCAAAAAAGAAGGTTCTGTTTCATCTGTGCTTCTCTCAGCTATAAAATAACTGTTAGACAACTTAAAGCTTGCTACATAAAATGAACAACTGTACTTATTGCAGGGTCATTTTAGAATGTTATTTTTTAATTTAGAATTTTACCATAGTTATACACTATCGAACACTGATGATAAAACAGTTTAACGATGGTAATGACCACCCCCCTTTCTCCGTCTATCCATATATTTAAACCTCTTTTTTTGGCCAGAGATGGACTGTATGCAAATCGCATCCAGAATGCTTTTAGTTTGTGCCACAAAATATGAAGAAAATGTTTTCAGTTTATGGCAACTAGATCCATGACATATGATGCTCCGGGAACTGTTTTTACAGTCGCAAGATGCACAGGAACCGAATAGCAAACTCCCATGATTATTGGCAAGGAAAAACTGGCTACGTGGCTGATGTTAAATGTGCTTTTTAAGACAGCCAGATCAAGAAATGTCTGAAGAATTTGAGACTGTAGCAGGGAGATGATTTAGTAGTTAGTAAACACAGCCTTGGGAAGGCCCGGCAAGGCAGTTTCTTGTGAGCCATTTACAGCTTCTAGGAGGAGAGCACAGTGTAGGCGCCAGAGAGGGAAGCCTGACGTGGCCTCCAGGGAATGTTGCCGAGGGCAGCAGAGCCTCTTCCACAGGCACAGACGCACCATGGAGTGAGGTGGAGGCTTCTTGTCCCCACCTTGCCCTGCCATTTCTGTCTCTGAGGCTCACGATGGAGGTGAGCCTGGTTGTAGCCAAGATTTTAGGGGTAAGCATTGCTTACTTGGAAGTTATGGCTCTCGAGCCACACATTTCCTTCCTGCCCAGCCCTTGCTTATACCATTTTCTTTCTCTTTTAAAATTAATGATCCCCCAAATTGTGATCCATGGATCCCTGCTCACCCCCCATCTAGACCCTTTCAGGAGGTACATGAAATCACAATTATTTAATAACATTAAGATGATATATGCCTTTTAAACTTATTCCTGAGTGTACAGTGGAGTTTTCCAGAGGCTGCATGGCATGCGGTACTGCAAAAGGTTGAATGCAAAAGCAGATGTTAGGATACAGCTGTTGTCTGATATTTGCAAAATATTAAAGTCACTTGCAAAAATGTTAAAAAATGGCACTTTTCTCAAATTTTGTATCCTTTAAAATATGATTTTTAATTTTAAAATGTTAACATAATCATTTGTATGTTTAAATATTTATGAATAAATATTTTAAATTTTTCATAGTTTTAATTTTTAATGTGGTAAATATTGATAATTACAACCCACCTAAACAAAAGCTTTTGGGGGTCCTTAATAATTTTTAAGAATGTAAAGAGACCCTGAGCCGAAAAGGTTTGAGAATCACTGCTTTAGATCCCGTCAATTCCAGCACGAAACTTCGTTTCTCTCTGAAGGCTGCACAGATTGTCTAGCCCACCATTTTCTCTGCATCCTCAAAACTTCTGTGCCACATAGCTTAGTGCTTAGTTTTTGTGGAATTGATTGGAGTGCTAGTTTTCTTATCAACACTTATCAACAGTGTTAAGACCTCTGAGGACAGGGAGCATAGCTTAAATGAGAGTTTTTTGAGATGTCCACGATGTGTATTGCTGAGCACAGCATAAATAGTTAATGGTTATTCATATTATTATTATCTTCAATATCAATATTAAAATTTCACTTACTGGTTTAATGGAGAACCAATATGCATTTGAAATTTTATGAAGAACCTTCATAGAAATAGCTATTTGATTTTTAAAAAACCTACATAAAATATACAATATGGAAAAAGAATAAAGGCTTTTTGATCATAGATCGTCAATGAATTGGGTACAGAAGCTGAGCATGTTAATCTGTTTGATTCTTATGTGGCCAATGCTTTCAGTAAAACCTGGCCAGAGGCCCTTGCTCTGAAAACGCTGAGCATGGTGCTGGGCATTTCGTAAGCATCAGGAAAGCTGGTTGAGTTGAATCTGCTGTTCCAGTAGCTGCCTTTGCTGTTCTTGTAGCTGGCAGTCATTATTCCCTACCATCCCGCCCCCATCTCCAAGTGACTTGCAGTGTGTGTAGGTCTTCAGAGGGTAGCTTTACTTTCTGTTAAAGAATTGACAAGTTGTCCTGGACTAAGTGAGAGGGCATTAGTTCCATTTGACCAAACTGGATTAGTGGTTGAAGGTGAAGCATGTGCCTTTTTCATCATCCCTGCTTCAGACTGAGTTTGTTTTTTATTAGGCAACCCTCCCTGACTTACAAGATATAATAAATTTAACATCTTTATGCCAGGGTCCTGCTCTCAGTCCCAGAGTTTCTTCACAGCTTCTCCCTGGAAGTCTGTGGGTCCATGCAAGTAGCACACTGCCCCGAGAGCCTAGTCTAACTTCACCATGGTGTTTCTAGAACAGAGCATGATAACTGGCAGGTGGCTCATTCACTGAATGAATGAATGAATGGATGGAATCTGTAATGTGGCCTTGGATGTATTGTTTTCTTGTTGTTGTTTGTTTGCTTTTAAATATTTATTTATTTATTTGGTTGTGTGAGGTCTTAGTTGTGGCAGGTGGACTCCTTAGTTGCGGCTCCAGGGCTCCTTAGTTGCGGCTCGCCAGCTCCTTAGTTGTGGCATGCAAACTCTTAGTTGCGGCATGCATTTGGGATCTAGTTCCCTGACCAGGGATCGAACCTGGCCCCCCTGCACTGGGAGTGCAGACTCTTATCCACTGCGCCACCAGGGAAGTCCCCCTGGATATATTGTTACAAGCGATAAGCAGCATCCTTATTTGAGTAAACTAAGAATATTGTATTGAGTTGATTTTCTTTTTCCCCAAAAATGTATGTTTTTATTTCATAAGAGCTTATTGGAATATCCTTTGCACTAGCACTGTTTCAAATGATGGTGATACTGTGATAAAAAGACTTAGCAGTTTCTGCCTTCAGGAAGCTTATGACCTTGTAGTATACACGACATAAACAAGCCTAGTGGAAAAATATACACGGACCAGAGGAAGGACCCATCCAGAGAGGAATCAAGACAAACTTCATAGGAAAGGTTTCCCTTTTCTTGCATCTTGAAGGTTGAGAAGAAATTTGCCCTGTGAGTGGGAAGGAGTCCAAGGGGAAACAGCATGTACAAAGTCACAGGCACACAAAGCCATGTGGTGCTTAAGGGAAATTGAAAGCAATGTGGTTTTGTGAAATGAAGCTGAGAGGAGAATGGATCCTGGGCTTTATACCACGCAGTGGGAATTAGATTTCATCTTGAAGATGGATGAGAGACATTGCAAAGGCACTGTGGTTTTGCACTTTACAACGGTAATTCTAATGGCAGTGGGGGTGGGGTGGGTCTCGAGGGTAAAAAAATCAATTAAAAAACAAATGGAATAAATCTGATGAGAAACTATGCTGGAACTAAGGCAGTGACAGTAGGAATAGGGAAGAAAGTACCTGTTGAAATATTTGGGGATTAGAACTGACAGAGTTTAGTGAGAGCAAGATTCTGCTGATGGTCCCAGATTTTTATTTGAGTGGGACGCTAGGATTCTGTAGAGAGGCAGATTACTTTGTGTCATTACGTTGCGTTTTTATTTGAGTGGGATGCTAGGATTCTGTAGAGAGGCGAATTATTTTGTGTCATTACGTGGCGTTTTAGGGACCTGTGGAACATGGGGTACAGAAGTCCACTGACATTAGGAAGCTCTATAGATGGCTTTGAAGATTGTAAGAAAGAGGAGCCCTAGAGAGAGATTTGGGAGTCATCAAGATATAGCTAGTAGTTAAATCTGTGGGAGAGAATAAGGACATGAGTTTATATCAGCGGTCTCCAGTCTTTTTGGCACCAGGGACCGGTTTTGTGCAAGACAATTTTTCCACGGACTGGTGTAGGGGGATGGTTCAGGTGGTAATGCGAGCGATGGGGAGCGGCGGGGAGCAGCAGATGAAGCTTCGCTCGCTCGCCTGCCGCTCACCTCCTGCTGTGCGGCCCGGTTCCTAACGTCGCGGACCGGCATCTGTCCATGGCCCGGGGGTTGGGGACCCCTGGTTTATAATAAAAAGAAAAAGGGAGGATGAATTCCCGAGGAACATACCAATAATGAAAGAACAAGTAGAGAAAGACTGTCCAGCAAAAGAGACTGGAAGGAAATGGTCTAAGTCAAGATAGCAAAACTGATGCATTTGGCCTCTTCTGTGGGATAAAGGGACTAAATATGGTCCATATCAGTTTGAGCATCAGAACTAGGCTCAATCCTTGAAGACAGGAATTGAGTTGGATTCCTTTACCACAACCCCTGTCCTCCAACCCTCCATGTACAGAAGCAGCAGCTTCTTACCCAGCAACACTCTGCCCATGGTGAGAACCTGAAAATCAACAGTATTGACAGGGGCCTTGGGCTGGCTGCAAACCTAGGGAGACAGAGGGACCCAGACACAGCCAAGGGACCAGGAACTAAAGCAAGGTGCCCCTGGCCTAGCGACGGGATCTGCAGTATCCTTAACATCAAGATAGGAAAGGAGCTCCCAAATGACAAGGGTTTCAGGTCATTCTAATTTTTAAATGCCAAAGAGAGGTTAAAGCAAACAATTCAATGATATCCACTGTATTTGACAACAGAGAGTGATAGGGAAAGAAACCAAATTTTGATGCTTAGCAAGTGTATGAGAGATAAGGACACTGACACCACAAATAAAAACGTCTTCTTTTTTTAAAAATTAATTAATTAGGGCTTCCCTGGTGGCTCAGTGGTTGAGAGTCCGCCTGCCGATGCAGGGGACGCGGGTTCGTGCCCCGGTCTGGGAAGATCCCACATGCTGCGGAGCGGCTGGGCCCGTGAGCCATGGCTGCTGGGCCTGCGCATCCGGAGTGTGTGCTCCACAACGGGAGAGGCCACGGCAGTGAGCGGCCCGCATACTGCTATATATATATATATATATATATACACACACACACACACACACACACACATTTATTTATTTATTTATTTATTTATTTATGGCTGCGTTGGGTCTTCGTTGCTGCGTGCAGGCTTTCTCTAGTTGCGGCGAGTGGGGCCTACTCTTTGTTGCGGTGCACGGGCTTCTCATTGCAGTGGCTTCTCTTGTTGTGGAACACAGGCTCTAGGCACGTGGGCTTCAGTAGTTGTGGCTCACAGGCTTCAGTAGTTGTGACTCGTGGGCTCTAGAGCACAGGCTCAGTAGTTGTGGCACACGGGCTTTGTTGCTCCACGGCATGTGGGATCTTCCCGGACCAGGGCTCGAACCCATGTCCCCTACATTGGCAGGCAGATTCTCAACCACTGAGCCACCAGGGAAGTCCCAAAAGCTTCTTTTTTAAGAGCTTGAGTAAGAGAGGAAAGAGGGGATGGAGGGTGCAGAAGCTGGAGGAAATTTTAGGATTAAAGGGGATGTTTTTAGGAGTGGGCAGACTTGAACATTTTTACAGAATTTCCAAAGTGTTGAACTGAAGTAGAAGTGATCGGAAACTGGAAAGCATTTCCAGATCTTGGAACAATAACAACCCTCAGGTATTGGTGGCTAAATAAACCCATTGACCTGTAGCAGAACAGCTTCCACCTGCGCTCCTTAGACTTTTGACTTTATCATTGGTGTTAATTAAATAGGTTCCTTTTTGCCCACTTGGGCTGGGTGCCCCGCTTATAGAGCTGGATGTGTGGTACCCTCCCATCTGCCCAGAATCTCCTGGTCTGTGCTTGCCTCCTGGGAATACCTTCCTGGGCTTCTTTGCTGGTGTTTTGCTCCACCCTCACATCTGCTGCCTCACTTAAGGCATCTCTTCCGGACATCTTGCTTGAAGTTAGGCCAGTCGCCAACAAGGTAGACAGTCAGGGTTTTCAGTGTTATTTGTGATTCACTTAAAAGTTTACAGGTATATTCTTAATAATCTGCATCTCAAGAATCATGACGGTTATCAAACAGATAACAGTGGTGAGTCCTGGGAAGACCAGGGAAGGGAGAGAGAGGACCATGGTCAAGGGCTTTATTCATATTGCTTGAGTTTTTTTGAAATGAGAATTGAAACTAAATTTAAAAGAATCATGCTAAACAACCAAGTTTGAAAATTAAAACTTTATCATATCAGAGGTGTTATTAGTAAATATAGTTTATTGACTTTGTATTTCTTTCAACCATGTGAAAGATTTCAGTTCTAATTACATCTGTGAGTTTAGTTCCATACTTAACTGTGGAGGAGCTCTTGAAGCCTACGTGAAGTTTTGCAGGGCCTGGGAATTGATTTAGTCCAAGATCCACTGAACCTTCCCACCCCTCTGTGTGAATTTCAAGGCCAATCTGGTTATTCTGCAAGAGAATAGAGAAAACTGGAGCAGTTCAAATAGTTTACTGCCGTGGCTACACATGCTCAGATGGAAGGATTGCGGTGTAGTTCTGAACATTTCAAAATGATGTTTGGAAGGCATTTGCCATTACTCATACCTTAGAAGGAAATTAGTGCTGTAGATAACTTCAACTAGATAATTTTAAATGTTGATTTTAGAATAAAATTTTGTTTATCTTGAATATGAGTGCATCTGATACAGAGGTTTACAGCCCTGCAGAGAAAGTAATGAAGCTGTCCTGTAAAAACTGGTTTCCAGAGTACTTGGAAAACTGCCCAGTTCCCCCCCGCCTGCCTCTCCTCTGTTTTAACTCCTTTTCCATCACTGACCACCGGCAAGCGTCTGGGACCAACTGCCAAGCAGGCAAAGGACAGAGCTGGCCAGTGTCCTAAGCTTGTCTGTTAGCAAGATATGTAATAATGGGCTACTTTATGAAGTTGGTATAGAATTTAGACTACTGATAAGTCTGGAGAAGAATGTTTAGCCGGGGCAGAAACTAACCACAATAGAGAACTGAAAATTAGTCGGTCTTATCTTGATAGTCTGCAGTTGAGAAAAAGTTAAGAATCCTGTCTTTCTCTGGGGTGCTGAGCGTCACACGTAACCACAAGGTTTACATCCTCTGTGAGGGCCAGGCCCATCTTGGAAGTTGCAACTAGCTTCTTCATCTTTCCCCAGTGCAGTGTGGAAGCGTCCATACTGAGTTATTGGAATCACGTCAGGATTCAGTTCAGCTTATGTTTATTGAACTCCTACCTGATACCAAATTCAAAGTTAATGTAAGACATAGATAGTCCTTGTTGTCAGAGAGTTCTGTTGTGTGAAGAAAACAGACCCATGGATATTACCAGTATTATATGGTATTTCTCAGAGGAGGAACACTTAGTGCAACCAGGAAGGGTACAGGAAGCTTTCGGGAGCTAACACCTGAGGCAGATCTTAAAGGAGGAGTAGAAGGGGGACCTCCCTGGCGGTCCAGTGGTAAAGAATCCACCTTCCAATGCAGGGGACGTGGGTTGGATCCCTGGTCGGGGAACTAAGATCCCACATGCCACAGGGCAACTAAGCCCACATGCTGCAACTACTGAGCTCACATGCCTCAACTAGAGAGCCCGTGCGCCACACCTAGAGAGAAGCCCTCGCACCTCAACGAAGATCCCACATGCCGCAACTAAGACCCGATGCGGCCAAAAATAGATAAATAAATAGCACCCCTTATTAAAAAAAAAAAAGAGGAGTAGAAGGGAATTAGGCACAGGGCCCTCAGAGACGTTAGTGAGCGAGGAAACCCTGTGCAGTCCATGTGACTAGAATGTGAAGTGACGATGGGGCTAGAGAGATCTTGAATTTAACCCTAAGGGTAGTAGGTAGGTATTGACTGAATTTTGGCAGTGGTATGCTCAAAGGTCAAATTGGCTTTTTAGAAAGGAAGATTGCTGGGATAATAGTGTGTATAAAAGAAGGGTAAAGATAATAATTAAAATGTCACTAATATCACAACACCATTCCATCTGAGATTTATTTATTCAAACACTTAAAAAAATAAGCTAAGGTAGAGATGATGAGAGATAAGAGAGCAGCAAGATGCTTTAGAGATTCAGTAAAACACTACCTCAAATGTAGGACTAAAGCTATAATTTATAATCCGTAGCCATGGGAAATGGAATGTGCTTTCTTGGACAGAAACATTAAGTTGATTGTGAAATCAACTAGGGGGCCAGTTGAAATCAGCTAGGGGGCCAGCTTCCAAATAGTGACCATCCTTCTGACGACAGTGTAGCATGTTGAGCAGAATATCCTTCTAGCATTTGTTCCTGCCATTATAAAATGAAGGGACTGGCCTGGGATCTCTCAATGTCTAATAAATGGCTGTCATTTCATGTATATTTGTATATATATGAGTATATATTTCACATATATATAAAGAGAGAAACATTCCATCATGAAATAACATTTTCACTGCACTTATTAGCAACTTGCTGTCATCTGATTTGATTTTGAAGAGGCCATTCCAGCAATTAATTAGAAACAGATTGGAGCGGAGCAAGAGTAGGCCCAGGAACACCAGCTAAGAGGCCTCCACAAGTAAGAAATGATGACAACAATGAAAATGAAGAGTTATGGGGCTTCCCTGGTGGCGCAGTGGTTGAGAGTCCGCCTGCTGATGCAGGGGACACGGGTTCGTGCCCCGGTCCGGGAAGATCCCATGTGCCGCGGAGTGGCTGGGCCCGTGAACCATGGCCGCTGAGCCTGCGCGTCCGGAGCCTGTGGTCCGCAATGGGAGAGGCCACAGCAGTGAGAGGCCCGCGTACCGCAAAACAAACAAACAAACAAACAAACAAAAATTATGTGTGGATCTGAGATACATATTGTGAAAGCAGGAATGACAGGACTTGCTGATGGACTGTGAGAGGACTGGGGTGGGGTGAGAAATCCAGGATGACTCTGAGGTTCTGACCCAGGCACCTGGGTGGAGGATGATACCCCCTCCTTATTTTTTTTGACGGTGCTACATGGCATGCCAGATCTTAGTTCCCTGACCAGGGATCGAAATCGTGCCCCCTGCAGTGGAAGCACGGAGTCTTAACCACTGGACTGCCAGGGAAGTCCCAGTTATACCCTTGATTGAGACAGTGGAGACAGGAGAATGGGGTCCGGGGGTGGTACGGGGCGGAGGGGATGAAGAGTGCAGTTTGGGATGTATTGAATCTACAGTGATTATGAGACATCCTCATGTCAAATGGAGAAGTTGAAAAGGCAATTTGGTATTTTTTGGTAGAAAAAATGAGTTAAATAAATAATAAAGGTTTAACATAGGTTGTCATGTTTCTTCAGAAAGTATTTCAGTTCACATTCTTAAAAACCATTCACCTTTATAGAGCATGTGGCTGGTGCCCTGCCCTGTATTAAGTGTTTTACACATATTTCATTTAAACTTCCAAAGAACCCTATGAGGAAGATGCTGTTATTGCTCCCAATGTTGAATGAGGAAGCTGAGGCTTGAGCTGTTAGGCCACTGGCCTAAGCGTCAGTAGCTGGTAGGTGGAGAAGCCTGGATTTGTACCATGGCATCTTGCTGTGAGCATGAGGCTCATTGTTATTTTCTTCTCTTTTCAGGGTTTTGGTTTTTGCACTGAATGTAGTCTAGACTCATCTTCACGGGCTTGTGTTGCCCCAGGATACTGTCAAAGGTAAGTTTTAAAAATCTATTTCCACCGTGTATTGACAGTGAAATGAGAGTCTTCATCTTAAAAAGAAGAAAAGTACGTTTTGACATTAATGCTTCTTTCCAGAGCTCTTACAGAAGGGTATTTAAAGTGGCCATCACACAAGCCCTTTTGCATTTCCACTTCACTAGGTCCCTTTAAAAACACCTGTATTTCGTTTGATACTGACATTTGGTGCCTCATCCTTTTATGAAGCTAGAATTTGTTCTTAGGTTTAGCAGTTTCACAGTTTTACGTGAGGGTAGCCTCGCTTCCCTGCCTCCGGTCCCTCCCCCCTCCGGTCTGTAGTCCACGCACTGCCAGAGTCAGCGTCTAACGATAGATTTGCTCACGTCGCACCTTTGCTTAAACAGCTCTCGTGGCTCCCGGTCAATGCAGATGTCATCCTACAAACCCCTCCAAAACCTAATCCCAAACAACGTTTCTGGCTTCTTTTTTAATAAACCCCTATCTGTGAACCTTACCAGACCATGTTCTGTTCCCCAGACATGAAGTTATTTTTCACAACTTTGTGCCTTGATGGATGCTCTTCTCTTTGCTTAGATTTTGGAAGAGGGGAGAGGAATGCAACTATTTACTCTTCCTTCTTGTACTCTCCTGGCAGAAATTCTTTTTCATCTGTGTTCTAAGAGCACCCGTTGTTGTTACAGCAATGAAGCATTCGTTATTTTAAGAGTTATTTGTATCTGTCTCCTTTACTAGTCTGTAAACCCTTTGAGAATTCTTGGAAAGGAACTGTTTTTGTAGTGCCTACTGGCTGCTTCTGGACACCTTGCTGAGTGCTATACGTATATTATTTTTTTTAACTAATTAATTAATTTATATATTTTTATTTTTGGCTGCGTTGACTCTTCACTGCTGCACGTGGGCTTTCTCTAGTTGCGGTGAGTGGGGGCTACTCTTCGTTGTGGTGTTCGGGCTTCTCGTTGCAGTGGCTTCTCTTGTTGAGGAGCACGGGCTCTAGGTGCACAGGCTTCAGTAGTTGTGGCACGTGGGCTTAGTTGCTCTGTGGAATGTGGGATCTTCCCGGACCAGGGCTTGAACCCGTGTCCCTTGCATTGGCAGGTGGATTCTTAACCACTGCGCCACCAGGGAAGTCCTATTATTTAACTTCATTCTTGTAACACCTCCTCTGACCAGTTTTATAGATGAAAATAATGAAGATTAGAAAGTTAAGTAACTTGCTCAAGATTATACAGCTAAGAAATGACAAAGAATAATGGTTCTGCTCCTTCAAAGCCAAAGCTCATTCTACTACACCACACTAGCCCAGCACCATCTGGCATGTGGTGGGGACCCAGTAAATATTTATTGAATAAATACCTATTGCAATTTAAACAAAAAAGGCTTTAGTTGATTAATTCAGTCATTCTTACATAGAAATTTATTGGATACTTATTAAATGCTGGGTACACAGTTTTACGTAATCTGTTAATACAGAGATTAATGAGAAATAGTGTCTGGTATCAAAGCGTTGATAATCTAATAGGAGAGGCATTAATGTAAGTAAATAAATCCAATACAGTGTTACAGATCTTGTAGTAAAATTCAAACAAGATCCACTGGGAACACTGAGGAAGGAATCACCAGTTCTGCCTAGAGGTGAGACAGGAATTACTTTATGAAAGCTGAGTCTCGAATGAGAAGTAGGGAGAGGAAAGACCAAGGGAGTAACATGAATAAAAACATGGAAACCTGAAACAATCTGGCATATTTGGGAAGCTGTAAGTAGTTCACTATGGCTGGAACAAAGTGAACAAAGAGACCTTGGCCGATGGTGCTGGAGAGACAGGTGAGGGCTGGATCCTGGAGGACTTTGAAAATATGAACATATTTGCCAACTTCTTTAGAGAAGCTCGAGCACAGAGGCTGCATGACGTTACTCGTATTTGCTCGTTAACGTCTGCTGAGGCCTGTCCTGTGTGTGCTGAAGCACTGTGCCAGGTCAAGACTATCATCGGTCACCTACTTTATTCACCTTCGTTTTTGTCAAAAGGGCGGTAAAACTGATTTAGACCCTTAGACACAACTATAAGCCACGACTTCAAACAAGAATGTCTTAGAGGCTTTCTCAAGAAACACATTGAAAAACATTAAGGATAGTTCAAAATCAACCAAAAAAAAAAAAAGAGAGAGCAAATTAAGGACATCAGTATGACATTTAGTGAGAAACCTCTCAATTTCCATTTCCCCTTTGAATTGCCTATATAAGCCTAGAACAAACTATTTAAACATAGAACTTCACTGGTTTTATAGCACATGTGCTGTTTGAAATTCAGCTGCCTTGCAGCTTATATGCAGCAAATAATGGTTGTACTCGCTAAATATCTAAAAGGCCTGTATGAAGAAAGTCTCTTTTCCCTAAAGTCTAATCATTGCCTCAGCCATGTCTGCTTAGGAAAAGCTGTGCCTGCATAATTCAAGGTCAGGCAGCAGCCTTCTGTGCTTTGAAGCCACCCAAGCCTGATAATGCCCTATTGCCTTTGCTGAGGCCAGCACAGCTGGCATTTGCTTGCTAGGCCAGAGTGGCTGATGTATGCTGAGGCCACTTGCACAGCTGACATTTAGATGAGCTTTCAGTGCCACCACCACCACTGCTGCCGCCACGACCAGTTGTGGCTTGTTGCTTTGCTGAGGCCGGTGAAGCCCCCAAGCCTTTGCTCAGGCTTCTCTGCCTGGTGCATGCAGCCTTGTCTCTATAGAAACAGCCACATACCTGAAGACAGAGTTGCCATAACTACAGTTACACTAAGGTCAAAATACAGTGTGGCCTATGCTTTATAAAATTGTCTTTTTTTAAAAAATTTATTTTATTTTTGTCTGCGTTGGGTCTTCATTGCTGTGCACAGGCTTTTCTCTAGTTGAGGCGAGCGGGGGCTATGCCTCGTTGCGGTGCACGGCCTTCTCATTGCGGTGGCTTCTCTTGTTGTGGAGCACGGGCTCTAGGCACGTGGGCTTTAGTAGTTGTGGCTTGCGGGCTCTAGAACGCAGGCTCAGTGGTTGTGGCATATGGGCTTAGTTGCTCCACGGCATGTGGGATCTTCCCAGATGAGGGCTCGAACCCGTGTCCCCTGCATTGGCAGGTGGATTCTTAACCACTGTGCCACCAGGGAAGCCCCCCTATGCTTTATAAACTTCTAATTTAGCCTCAGTAGTTAAAAGCTAGTATATAACTGTAAAAACTCATGTGGACTAACGTAAACCTCTATAAGGTCAAAGCACTTTGCCCCCTCACAAAAGACCAAGGCCCAGAGTCCTGGGCCCAACAGAAGCCTCAGAAATTTCACGTGTATTTTTCTCCCCAAATTTTGCTTCATGTCTATTAATCAAGACTCTAGTCTCATGTGCCAGATTTAGGTCTTTGAGAGATCTAATAAATAGCACCTTTTCCCTAGGCTGAGTTCTATACCATTGAGAAATAGAAGAGTAGGGCATTTGGGAGACCAAAATATCATCTTTATTACTAATAAAGCTGTTTTGGAGAATGCAGCTTACATCTATGGGCAAGAGTCTTAACAGTGAAGCTCAGAATTCAGCAGACTTAACCTGTCACAGGTTTACGTGAGGGACCTGTACTGATGGGTATGAGAGTGGAGCACAATGCGTGCTCCTGAGGGACAGCTGGCTTCCGAAGGTAAGAGACAGAAGGGGCTGAGCTCACATACCTTGTTTCTCCTTCTGAACTCACCATTCAGATAAGATCCTGCACCTCCACTGGGGTGGAATGTGTGGATGGAGTGGAGCCAGGAGTGAAACCTCAGGAGAGGGGAAGAAGCGTTCTTCTTTCCAGCGCATTCAAACGAAAACGGCACAGAAATAATGGGGGTGTCTTTTCTGGTCAGCTATGCCTGTAATGTATCATCTATGAAATACAATCTCTATTTCAGTAAAGCAGAACGAGAACTTAAAAGACTTTTGTGAAGCAATTTGTATACCAGATCTTCCTAGTTAATGTTATCGAGTTTTTCCAGTGCTGTCAATTTAGTTTTTATAGAAAGAGTAATTCTGCTTTTGCACAACTGTCATAAACAGGGGAGGGACAAAACCAACTAGAGAAAGCCAGTTTCACTTTCTGTGAGCTTCACCTGTGTATTTTACAGAGGGAATGGACAGCGTCGGTTCACGCGGAGTGAGTGAATTGGTGTTGGTTAAGGGGCTTCCACTGTACCATTTTACATTTCGTTACATAAATACACATTGCTTCCCAAAAAACCTTATTAGGTGAGCACAGTAGGTATTCGATGCCCTTTCCCACCCAACAGGTAAGCACGCAGATTTCCAGAGATACTCAGTACCTTTTCGGCCTCAGGTCTTGGTTATGGAGAAGCCTACACCAGAACGAGTTTGCGAGGCCCCCAGACCTGCTGTATTCGTAAAGATTTCTCTGCACACCAAAAGGATTCACTGTCAGACGTCTTTTTAGCTTTCATATTTTGTAGCTATGAGCCCTTTGAAATATTTGAAAGGCTTTGAAATATTCATACCTGTATTATAATGGAGATTTGCTTTGTATCAGTTTGAGTACTTATTCCTTAATAATTACGTACTTAGTGAATTAATTTGAATGTTGCATCAACTTTTAGTAGTTTCTTTTTGGTACTTTTTTTTTTTTTTTTTGCAGTACGTGGGCCTCTCACTGTTGTGGCCTCTCCCGTTGCGGAGCACAGGCTCCAGACGCGCAGGCTCAGCGGCCATGGCTCACGGGCCCAGCCGCTCCGCGGCATGTGGGATCCCCTTGGACTGGGGCACGAACCCGTGTCCCCTGCATCGGCAGGCGGACTCTCAACCACTGCGCCACCAGGGAAGCCCCTGGTACATTTTAATTCATAAACTTTTAACACTTTTATTGGACTCATCTTCTTCTTAGAGGAAAAATTACTACTTTTTATTCTCTTGCCCTATGAATAGTCTGTTCTCATATAAAAATAAATTAACTGACATTTATTTTATTAAGCAGATTTTCTTAAAATAAAAAGGTGGGATCAACCATTAGAGTACACCTTAATTTCAGTTATAAAATACCATAAATGTTGAACATAAATTATAAACCCAAGAAACCCAGATACTTTCAATAGCCTAGCCTAATAGCCAGACAGTATGACCTGCTACAGCATAATTGGTCCCCTAGTCTACTTAGGTCGGCCTCTTTTCTGACAGGTCAGTGTTTGTACTGTATGAATTGCTGAAGATTTTCACTATTACCTCTGCCAAAAGTCAAAAAGAGGAAAGACATCTAGAACTGTTTAATATTCCAGTGTCTTAAACCTGTCCTAATTATTCTCCCCTAAGGTGGGGAAAACTCTCTCCCTACCCCTCTCCCTCCTTTCTTATCTAGGATGCATGTGTATACAGACACACACACACACACACACACACGTGCACGTGCGCACACACATTACTTAAGGTCATTGCTTCACAGTATCTATGGTCTCAGTGACAGAATTTCAGTATAGTCTGAGAAAACAGATTTTCACACTGAATTCCTTATGTGTTTTTTTTCTCTTCTTACCTCTTTTAGGCAGTATTTGTGTGTTTCTGCAGAGTTTTGCACAGAGTCTGTTCCCATGCAGACCAATGAGGGAGAAGTATCAGAAGAAAGCAGTTCCAAGGTCAGTGAATTACTAAAGGTGCAAATAATTTGAGTAGAAATTAAACAACAGGAGCAGTGATTGAACAGAGTGGGTGTTATGTTTTAGGTGAATTTAGAAATTTGATTGATTTAAATTAGAACCTAACCTAAGATTGAGAGGAGTTTGTTTCTTCTCACTATCCGTTTTTGTTACACTCGGTGACAAATTTAAAACAAATTTTTCTGAACTCATAGAAAAATTTATGATTCATTTGTAGACTAATTTAAGGTTTTATTATGCAAGTTGTATATACTTATTTTAAAAATTAAAACAAATCAGAAGTGTATAAGGTAAAAGGTAAAACTCTGTCCCTTATTCCTGCTACACAGAGGTATCACTGATAATTTTTTAGACACTTTTTTTTTTTTTTTTTTTTGTGGTACGCGGGCCTCTCACTGTTGTGGCCTCTCCCGTTGGGGAGCACAGGCTCCAGATGCGCAGGCTCAGCAGCCATGGTTCACGGGCGCAGCCGCTCCACGGCATGTGGGATCTTCCCGGACCGGGGCACGAACCTGTGTCCCCTGCATCAGCAGGCGGACTCTCAACCACTGCGCCACCAGGGAAGCCCTTTAGACACTTTTAATTATAAATTTTTAAATGGTAATTGGTTCGGTTTTTCAAGCTAAAGCTTAAATGAGTGCTATCATTGTCACCTGTGTATAAGTAGTTATGTATGTGTTTATCTATATCTGTATATATCTGGCTTCATGTCCAGAGTCTCCTTGGCTGTTTCTCTTCCTGGTTATACGGAACCCTCGGTATCACTTTCACATCCCTCTTTCTCCTGTCAAAATTGTCTCCTGTCCCTCCCTGGGAGCTCTGAGGGTATCTCACACTGTGTCCTGGACAGTGCCCAGCATGTTATCTGCTCTGAACCCTCCTGAGGGCTGTCCCTTTTCTGCTGCCACTGCTACTGGTACTCTCTGTGGGAAAGCTTATTCTTTCACCAGAGCAAAAGTGGAGAGGGGTTAGATGTCACCGGGAACCTCCAAAGCATCATGCTAATTGGAAGAAGCCAGGCACAAAAGGTCGCATATTGTGTGATTCCATTTATATGAAACATGTAGAATAGATAAATCCGTAAACAGAACACAGACTGGTGGTTGCCAGGGATTGGCTGAGGGGAAGGGGAATGAGGAGTGACTGCTTAATGGGTATGGGGTTTCTGTTTGGGGTGATGAAAATGTTTTGGAACTCAATAGAGGTGGTGATTGTACGACATTGTAAATATACCAGATGCCCCTGGATTGTTCATTTTCTGTTATGTGGATTTCACATCAATAAATTATTAAAAAAGACGTCTGTGGGTTCCCATCAGATCAGTCCTCGCTGCCTATTGGCTTCATACAACAAACACTTCACCAAGTTTTAGAGAGGCCGCCCCCATCTCTGCTCTGTTGGGCTTTGTGGGCTGGGCTTCAGAGAAGCACGGTTTGTGCCCTGAGTCTCAGGGTCCCTTGTGAAAGATGCTTCAGCTTCTTTCTGAATCCCCCCTCACTGCAGTCCATGTGTTAGGTAGAAGGACAGATGTCATCCTGTCTTCTTGTTTGTTTTTTTCCCCCTCACCAGATCTCTTCCTTCTTTCTGTAGCCAAAGGAGAAGCCTATAGACTTTGATCAGACTCATCTAGATCCTGAATCTGATTTAGGGAGAGTCAGAATATGTGACATCTGGACACACTCTAGGAATCTCCCCCAAACACACACCCAGGTCACCCAAAATACACAAACCCCAGGATTTCTATAGTACCCACAGACCCTTCCCCAAGACACTAATTAATTAATTTATAATGAACTACAATGTTAAGGAAGACTGGATTCTTGGATCTTCTGGTTAGTACATTCTCTCCCTAGAAAGCTAGGTTGTAACTGGAAGGTTGCTTGACAGGCATGTAACTAGACCAATGTAGAATATTTAATTGTACCAGAGATTCAGTTTCTACCTTCTTTCTGGGAGCAGGGGAGGAAGGATTGCATTTCTTGATTTTCAATTATTGAATATTTTATCAGTTTAGAATCAGACTAAAGAATAAAAGAATATTCCTTTTATACTTATAATAAGTAGATGCTTTGTTCTTTTTTTTTTGGCTGCATTGGGTCTTTGTTGCTGGGTGCGGGCTTTCTCTAGTTGCAGCGAGTGGGGACTATTATTCGTTGCGGTGCACGGGCTTCTCATTGCAGTGGCTTCTCTTGTTGCGGAGCACGGGCTCTAGGCGCAGGATTCAGTAGTTGTGGCTCGTGGGATCTAGAGCCACAGGCTAAGTAGTTGTGGTGCACGGGCTTAGTTGTTCTGCAGCATGTGGGATCTCCCCAGACCAGGGCTCGAACCCGTGTCCCCTGCATTGGTAGGCGGATTCTTAACCACTGTGCCACAAGGGAAGCCCGGTGCTTTGTTCTTAAAAATTAGATTATAACTTTGTTTTCATCAGTCTTAGTTTAAGTTATGTTTTTATGACTTTTTTCTTTCTTCTGCTTCTCTTTGTTTAAAATCTTATTATATTCCGAATGATTTGATGTTAATGCAGGAATTTATCATAGTACTATGGTAACATAATTTGTGGTTTTCTGTTAACAGAAAGAAGTCAGGAAAGGTAACTGGTTTTGAGAAAAAGTGGGGCTTTTCTATAAAACGATACTGAAGTGTATCCATTTTTTAAAAAATAAATAATTCTTGAGCATGTGCTATTAGGGGATACACAACAATAAATAGAAAAGACGGGCTTCTTACTCTCGAGGTGGTTATGTTTCAGTGGGAGAAACAAATGTAAATAAAGACAGTAATTGTGGATTATGGTCAACACCATGAAGAAAATAAAATAATGTAATATAGGGTGACTGGGAGGACAAGCTTAGGTTAGTCAAGGAAGGCCACTCTGGAAAGGTGGCATTTCAGCTGAGAGGTAAAGGCCGAGGGAGCCAGTTGTGTAAAGAGCTAGAAGAACAGTATTCCAGACAGAAGAAACAGCTTCAAAAGACTTTGACCTCTTCCAAGAACTATCAAAAGTCCCGTGAGGCCCAGCGGTGATAGGAAGTTATACAGGGAGGCCAAGACCTTGCAAGAACTTGAAGGCCCTGATGTAGAATGTGGATTTATCTTCTGTCAACTGGGAAGCCATAAAAGGCTGTTAAGTTAGGGAGTAGCGTGATATGATTGCATTTTTAAAAGATCACTCTGGTTGCTGTGTGGAGAATGGGTCGGAGAGAAGCAAGAGTGGGAGCAGGGAGACCAATGAGAAAGAAGACAGTCGTAGTCAGTCACCCAGGTGAGAGAGAAGATGGATTAGCATCCTGCACTGACGTGGAGGAAGACAGACTTGAGGTGTATTTTGGTGGTAAAGCTGACATGACTTGAGGATGAACTGGAATACTTTTTTTTTTTTTTTTTTTGCGGTACACCGGCCTCTCACCGCTGTGGCCTCTCCCGCTGCGGAGCACAGGCTCCGGACGCGCAGGCCCAGCGGTCATGGCTCACGGGCCCAGCTGCTCCGCGGCATGTGGGATCTTCCCGGACCGGGGCACGAACCCGCGTCCCCTGCATCGGCAGGCAGACTCTCAACCACTGTGCCACCAGGGAAGCCCGAACTGGAATACTTTGCTTCATAAAATCGAGAGGCAAATTTCAAGAAAAAGGTAGAATCAGTACTGTCAGATGCTGCTAAGAAGCCAAGGAGATTGGTAACTGAGAAAATGCATCTGGATTTGTTTCTTGAAGAATTAATTAAAGAGAAGGGACGCAAGAAAATTTTCTGGAGGGATGGAGGCGTTCTATGTCCGATAGGGGTGTAAGTTATACAGGTATATCCATTTGTCAAAATTATAATTCTATAATTTACATTTACAATAAAAATTACAACTTTCCAGGTACAATTTCCCTGTGAAAACTGTAAAATAATATAATTAAATAGGGATGGAGAATGGATGTAAGTATGGCTGAAACAAGAATGACAGAATGTTGACGACTGTTGAAGCTTGGTGATGGGTACGTAGGGGTTCATTTGTATTTACTTTGTATGTACTTGAAATTTTCCATAATAAGAAAGTTTTTTCTTTGGCCCCTCTGCACGGCACATAGGATCTTAGTTCCCCAACCAGAGAGCGAACCTGCGCCCCCTGCAGTGGGAGCACAGAGTCTTAACCACTGGACCACCAGGGAAGTCCCCATAATAAGAAAGTTTTTGAAAGGAATTTATTAATGGTCTGCAAGAGTAAGAGGATGAGAAACTAATTTGATGGGTTAAAAAGAAATTAAATGATAAAAAAAAGTAAGAGTTGTGGCTGTAGTCTACTATCCAGTTGTAGGAAATTTAGAAGTAAATGAAGTGAGAAGGAGGCATTACTAGTTCAAGTGAAAGATTTTTTTTTAATGGAGGAGGCCCATGCATGTTTGAGAAAAGAGGAAAGAAATGAGTGGAGGAAGGCAGAGTGTGTTTCTGGAAGAGGTTCACCATGCTTGTGAGCTTGAAAGAAGCCCCGGGGATCGGTGAGGCCGGCCTTTGCTGCTGTGGTGGTGCCTGGGCTCAGGCCTGAACCCTGCCCTTCTGACTCCTGTCTGGTGGCGGAGAGATATTTAGAGGAGGAAAGAAAGAAAGCGGGGTTCAGCTTTTCTTCATGTTGCCTCTGGAACAGAAGTCATTGTTATTTGGAGAGTTTAGAGTGCACAATTAAGGACTTGAAATGACGAGTTTAGGTTTCCTTTTAAGGGGAAGTTTTGGAATTGCGTTTGTAGAGAAGGTGCTAAGAAATCTAATAAGTGAATGAAAGGGTCAATGCAGTTTTTAAAAATACCCATGTAAGTGTTGTACAAACAGAAATGAGGGATGCTTATGGTCAGACAGGACTGACAAAGGAAGTCTTCTTGGAGAATTTTGATGCTCCTTTTGAAGAAGTATTCTCTGAAACTTTGCAACATCTTCCATAGTTTTTTTTGGAGAGAGATGTTTGTTTAAGTTCAGAGATGGACTGGGGATTATATATTCTTCAAGAGTTGGGAGATGTACATTTCAGTCTCTTGAGTTTAGAGACTGTGTCTGTGCTAGAAAGATAAAAAGCAGAGGGTGGTTTCTGACAGTTGGCTGTAGGTTGGCCATAGATGAATCTGTAGTTACGTACAAGCGTTCTTTCCATTTTTCCTTGCTTATTTTTTTTTTTTACGTCCCTTTCCTCCCTCCTCTTTTCTTCTCATTAATTCTGCAAATACTTATTGAGCATCTATTATGTGCCAGGAACCGTGCTGGGTGCTGACACACAGAGCTGCCTCAGTGACCTGTGATTTTTCTTTCTTTTGATTATTGGAGCCGCAAGAATTTTAAATGGAAGCAAGAAAAAAGAATGTTAAATTTCACGTTAGTTTAGAACTAGCTTTGTTCCCTGAATGGTCACTAAATATAATTTTGTGTGACCTAATCACTTTCTCAAACAGAGTTCTGCTATTTTAATGAAAGCTTCTATTGTAAATGCTGAAGGACAGCAAGTTGACAGAGTTATTATTAATGTAAAACTTCAGAAGCCCCTGAATATATCCTTTGGAGGCACAGTGACTATTCCTTATATTTTTCCCAAGGACTACTTCAGGGCTTATTTAATTTCCCTGCTGGGTCTGTGAGAGAGAAACTTGAATAGAATTAACACAGTTACCCATGAATCTGTCTTATTGTTCCACATTTTCAGAAGTTAAGTATGAAAATTATGTTCTGTAAAAAAGTCTTTGATGCCGTATCAGAAATCCAAAGGTGGGAGCATGAACTTCATTGGCACAGTTCTCTTAGAGAGAGACTCATGTAACTTAATTTATTTAGTATTTTTGTGCTTATGTTGTCACATTAATCTAAAAACAGGTACTATTTTATCTGACATTGTGGCTTTGACTTTCTGAATGCAGTGATCAGTTTCTTAGTGCCTGGGCTAGCTATTCCATAGTGGGACTCTGTGTTACCAGGGCGTTTCCATTCTAGTGTGGATTTACTGACATATTTTGTATTGTAGCTATTTATTTATATTTTCCCTTCTGTTTTATTCCTTGTAATTAAGATATTGTTTAAAAAAGATATACCTTTGTAATCATTCAGTTAATTATTTAATTCTGTTAACCTAAACCTGTTCTTAAAAATAAAAGTTATATACGTTAAAACATACAAATACACACACCACCACTACCACCACCACAACTTATTATTAACTCTCATGACTCTGTAGTTGGCTGGGCTCAGTAGGGCCCAAAGTGGTGTCAGCAAGGGCTGCCATCATCTGGAGGCCCAACTGGCCAGAAATGTCCAAAGTGGGTCACTCACATAGCTGGCAGTCAATGTTGGCTGTCAGCTGGGAGCTTAGCTTAAGGCTGTTGACCCGAGCGTCAAGGGTCTCCTACATATGACCTCTCTACCTGGCTTGGGTTTCTCGCAGCATGGAGACTGGACTCCCAAGAGGGAACATTCCCAGCATGCAAAAGCTGAGTTATATTAAGGTCCAGCCTCAAAAGTCACACAGCTTTACTCCCCCTGCCTTCTGTTGAATTAAAGCAAGTCATAGGGCCACTCTAGATTCAAAAGAAGGAAAAACAGATCCCACTTCTCATTGAGAGGACTGGCAGAAAATTTAGGGTCATCTTTAATCCACAACACAGTGATATGAGTGTTGGGTGCTAGGTTGAAGAGGAGGTAATGGCAGAGACCAGGTAATTTTAGGCTAAGGAGTTTTAATAATAGTCAACAGATATCTTTTTTTAGATTTTATTTTATTGAAGTATAGTTGATTTACAATGTTGTGTTAATTTCTGCTGTACAGCAAAATGATTCAGATATACACACACACACACACACACACACACATTCTTTTTCATATTCTTTTCCATTATGGTTTATCACAGAATACTGAGTATAGTTTGTGTGCTATACAGTAGGACCTTGTTGTTTATCCATTTTCTATATAATAGTCTACATCTGCTAATCCCAAACTCCCAATCCATCCCTCCCCACCCTTCTATAATAGGCAACAGATTTTTAAAGAATGGAAGAGATATGTGCATTTTACTTTATGGTTTGCTTTCTTTTTTTTTTTAAGTGCATCTTTTAAAATTAATTAATTAATTAATATTTTGGCTGCATTGGGTCTTCGTTGCTGTATGCGAGTTTTCTCTGGTTGCAGCAGGTAGGGGCTACTCTTCGTGGCGGTGCGTGGGCTTTTCATTGCGGTGGCTTCTCTTGTTGCGGAGCACAGGCTCTAGGCGCATGGGCTTCAGTAGTTGTGGCACGTGGGCTCAGTAGTTGTGGCTCATGGGCTCTAGAGCGCAGGCTCAGTAGTTGTGTCACACGGGCTTAGTTGCTCCAAGGCATGTGGGATCTTCCCGGACCAGGGCTCAAACCCATGTCCCCTGCATTGGCAGGCGGATTCTTAACCACTGTGCCACCAGGGAAGTCCCTATGGTTTGCTTTCTTATGATAGCTGGTGTTGATGTAGAGGACAGACTAGAATATCTGCATCTTGACCCTCAAATTCTCTAAAAGAAAGAGAATCTGATTAGCCCAACCCAGCCTATGGACTGATTTCCATTGGGTCTTGAGTTCTTTGAGTAGGATAGCAGGGACCAGAGATGAGGAAGTAGATCCCATAAATGACATATGAGGGACTTCCCTGACGGTCCAGTGGTTAAGACTGCACGCTTCCAATGCAGGGGGTGCGGGTTCAATCCCTGGTCGGGGAACTAAGATCCCACATGCTGTGCGATGTGGCCAAAAAAAAAAAAAAAAAAAAGACATATGAATTGGGAGGCAAAACCCAGCATTCCTGGGTAAGTCTCTAATAAACACTGATATAATCTTCCATTATACATATTTCTCAGTGAGGATGGATTAGAATTCTTAGTTTCAATTCCACAGCTATTTCTCAGTTTAAATTTAGTATAATTTAGGTTGATAGTCTAAATGAATTCGTGTTGGCTTACTAATTATAGAGATTATGCAGCTGTAGGCTTGGATTTTTTTTTTTTAATAAGCAAAATCTAAGCAACTATAGTAAAGTTTATAATAAAACTGAGCAGTTGGGTGTTTGTAATCTTACTCTCTGTACTTTTTTCGTATATTTAAATATTTATAATAAAACAGTAAAAATGAATAAACTCTAGGATTTAAAAGTTATAGCTATAGATTTAAATGCCCATGTATCTCTATTAATTACTACAAATAAAAAATATTTATTGAATCAGGAAGTCAACATTTTAGCTGTAACATTCCCTTTATTGTTACTAAAGGTAACAAGTAAACTTAGTCTTTGTCTACAAAGAATAAAGTGATCTATTGACTGCTTTACACTAAAGAGAATTAAATGAGATGATTTAGACAGTCTTTTGCTTCTTTAAGTTCAGGATATTTCTACCTTAGACTGAATCTGACTTACCAAATTTATAACAGGATTTTATAGATTCTGGTATTTTAAGAGCAGACTGGGAAAGAAACCATGCAAGGTAGGTATTTTTCCCATTTGTTTACATAGCTGGCAAACAACATAATTTGAATTAGATTCCAGGTCTGTCTGACTCCAGAGACCACACTAAGTTCAGTACTCCATCCTGAAGAAGTCATATGGCAGAGTAATCAACTCTGTTTACTTATATCAGAGAAGCTTCCTAGAAAGTTCACCTGGGTGTAGAAGAATGCATATGAGGGAAGAGGGTGCTTTGTGCATTTTCAGAGTCATACACTTCTCTTGAGGAGAGGTGTTGGAGCATTGGGATGTGTGTGTGAGACTGTGAGACATGAGGTTAGACAGAATCCCATGCAGGCAATAGGGTACAGCTAGAAGGGGAGAAACTTGGTCTGATATGTGTTTTAGAAGCATCACTGTAGCAGCAGGGTGGAGAAATGGTTACAGACAGGGTTTAAAATGGATACAGGGAGACCAGGTAAGAGTCAGATTGAGGAAGGCTTGGAATCAGGCAATAACAGTGGGTCTAAAGAGGAGAGGACTAACAGGAGAAATGTTCAGAAAGAATGGGATGGCGGCACTTAGAGGCAAATCTGGAGTTTCCAGCTTGAATGATACATGCAATAATATAAGAGATAGAGCAAGGTTTGTTGTAGCTGTTGTTAACTATTATTGTTGTGGTGGTTAACTGGGTTATGTATGGAGGGTTTGGATTTTGAAATACTGAGGTGCCTTTAGGCACCCCAGGAGAAGATATTTAGTAGGCATCTTGGAACTCAGAAGAGAGGATATCAAGGTATATACTTCGGAGTTCTCAGCATATAAGAATAGATGGGACCTGGGAAATGAGAAAAGGTCCAAGTATAAGAACAGTAGAAACTAATTCAGGTTTGTGTCACTTTAGTACAGGCACACCTCATTTTATTGCATTTTGCTTTATTTTGCTTCACAGATAATGCGTTTCTTACAAATTGAAGGTTTGTGGCAACCATGCGTCAGGCAAGTCTATCGGCACCATTTTTTCAAAAACAGCATTTTCTCACTTCGGGTCTCTGTGTCACATTTTGGTTATTCTCATGATATTTCAAACTTTTTTGTCATTATTATATTCATTATGGTGATCTGTACTCACTGATCTTCAGTGTTACTGTTGCAAAAAGATTACAATTTGCTGAAGGCTCAGATGATGGTTAGCATTTTTTTAGCGATAAAGTATTTTTTAATTAAGGTACATTGTTTCTTTTAGGCATAATGCTACTGTACACTTAATAGACTACAGTATAGTGTAAACATAACTTGTACGTGCTCTGGGATACCAAAAAAATCATATAACTCGCTTTATTGCAATATCTGCGTTATTGTGGTTGTCTGGAAACAAACCCACAATCTCTGAGGTATGCCTGTATACATAAGACTTACCTTGGATATTTTTCTTTTCTTTCTTAACAGTTTTCTTAAGATATGCTTAACATACCATAAAATTTACTCATTTACAGTATACAATTCAAAATATCGGCTATATTTTATAATAACTGTAAATGGAAAGTAAACTTTAAGAATTATATTAAAATTAAAAAAATAAAGTATACAGTTCACTATTAGAACTAATAAATGAATTCAACAAAGTTGCAGGATATAAGATTGATATACAGAAATCTGTTGCTTTTCTATACACTAATAATGAACTATCAGAAAGAGAAAGTAAAAAAAAAAAAAAAAATTTAAAATCACATCAAAAAAGAATAAAATACCGAGGAATAAACTTAACCAAGGAGGTGAAAGACCTATAATCTAAAAACTCATTGATGAAGGAAATCGAAGATGATACAAAGAAATGGAAAGATATTCCATGCTCTTGGATTGGATCCTAAATCGTATGGAACCACAAACTGCCAAAGCAGTCTTGAGAAAAAAAAGAACAAAACTGGAGGTATCACCCTCCCAGACTTCAAACTATACTACAAAGCTACAGTAAGCAAAGCAGCATGGTACTGGCACAGAATTAGACGCACAGATCAATGGAACAGAATAGCCCAGAAATAAATCCATGTACCTACGTTCAATTAATCTATGACAAAATAGGCAAGAATATACAATGGAGAAAAGACAGTCTTTTCAATAAGTGGTGGTGGGAAAACTGGATAGCCACACGTAAAACAATGAGATTAGAACATTTCCTCACACCATATATAAAAACAAACTCAAAATGGATTAAATACCTAAATGTAATACCTGAAACCACATAATTCCTACAAGAAAACATAGGTAAAACACTCTTTTACATAAATTATAGCAATATTTTTTTGGATTCGTCTCCTAAGGCAAAAGAAATAAAAGCAAAAATAAACAAATGAGACCTAATTAAACTTAAAAGCTTTTGAACAGCAAAGGAAACCACTGACAAAATGAAAAGATAACCCACGGGAGAAAATATTTGCAAATGATGTGACTGACAAGCGGTTAATATTCCAAAATATATAAACAGGTCATACAACTCAATATCAGAAGAAAACGAATGACTCAAAAAATGAGCAGAAGACCTGAATAGACATTTTTTCAAAGAAGACATACAGATGGCTAACAGGCACATGAAATAATAACATTGCTAATTATTAGAGAAATGCAAATCAGAACAACAATGAGATATCACCTCACACCTGTCAGAATGGATGTCATCAAAAAGTGTACAATAACAAACGTTGGAGAGGGTATGAAGAAAAGGGGATCCTTGTACACTGTTGGTGGAAGTGTAAATTGGTACAGCTATTATGAAAACAGTTTGGAGGTTCCTCAAAAAACTAAAAATAGGGCTTCCCTGGTGGTGCAGTGGTTAAGAATCCGCCTGCCAATGCAGGGGACACAGGTTCAATCCCTGGCCCAAGAAGATCCCACGTCTCGGAGCAACTAAGCCGTGTGCCACAACTACTGAGCCTGCGCTCTAGAGCCCATGCTCTGCAACAAGTGAAGCCACGACAATGAGAAGCCTGCGCACCGCAATGAAGAGTAGCCCTGCTTGCCTCAACTAGAGAAAGCCCATGCGCAGCAATGAAGACCCAACACAGCCAAAAATAAAAACAAATAAATAAATACATAAATTTATTTTTAAAAATGCCTAAAAATAGAATTACCATATGATCCAGCAATTCCACTCCTGGGCATATGTCCAGAAAAAAATGAAAACACTAATTCGAAAAGATACATGCACCCCAATGTTCATAGCAGCACTATTTACGACCCAAGATATGGAAGCAACCCGTGTCCATCAACAGATGAATGGTTATGTATATATGCATAATGAAATATTACTCAGCTGTAAAAAGAATGACCCTGCCATTTGAAACAATATGAGAGGGACTTCCCTGGTGGCGCCATGGTTAAGAATCCACCTGCCAATGCGGGGGACACTGGTTCGAGCCCTGGTTCAGGAAGATCCCACATGCCACGGAGCAACTAAGACCGCCTGCCACAACTACTGTAGCCCGCGCACCTAGAACCCGTGCTCTGCAATAAGAGAAGCCACTGCAATGAGAAACCCGCGCACCATAATGAAAAGTAGCCCCCGCTCGCTGCAACTAGAGAAAGCCTGCATGCACCAACGAAGACCCAACACAGCCAAAAATAAATAAATAAACAAATTTATATTAAAAAAATGAGAGAATGTTATGCTTAGTGAATTAAGTCAGACAAAGACAAACAGTGTTATGATATCACTTATATGTGGAATCTAAAAAATAATACAACCTAATTTAAGAAAATTTTCATTTTGCCAGAAGGAAACCCTGTAGCCATTATCAGTCACTCCCCATTCCTGTTCCTCTTGACCTCAGGCAACCACTAGTCTACTTTATGTCTCTATACAATTGCCTATTCTGGCCATTTTATATAAATAGAATCATACAATATGTGTCCTTTGTGTGTGAGACTTCTTTCACTTAGTATGTTTTTAAAGTTCAACTATGTTGTAACATGTATCAGTACTTCACTCCTTTTTATGGCTGAATAATATTTTGTTGTATACATATATGATATAATATTTTATATACAATATATACAATTTATTATATATAATATTTTATTATATATACTACATTTTGTTTATCCATTCATCAGGTGATGGAAAATTGGGTTGTTTCCACTTTTTGGCTGTTACAAATAATGCTGCTGTGAACATTTTTGTGTAAGTTTGTATAGACATATGCTTTTCATTAACCAGGAGTGGAATTGCTGGGTCATGTGGTAACTCTCTGTTTTACTTTTTGAGGAACTGCCAGACTGTTTTCCAAAGCCGCCTCATTTTAAATTCCCACCAGAAATGTGTGAGGATTCAATTTGTCCACATCCTCACCAACACTTGTTATTGTATTTTTTTATTCTAGCCATTCTAGTGAATATGAAATGCTATCTCATTGTGGTTTTGATTTGCATATTGTGTGCTTTTTAAAATGAAAGTGCCCAAGGTCCACCCTGGACTTATTGAAACAGAATCTCAAGAGTTGGGACCCTGGAATTTATGTTTTACAAGCACCCCAGGTGATTCCTATGCTGGTTATAGGCAGACCAAAGCTGAACTAAGGGGCACTCAGAGGCGGAAGAACCAGTGAATTGTTAAAGTTCTCTCTGAGAGGTAAGGCACACGTGAACTTCAAAGTAGGGTTATTACGTCTGAGGAGGAAGGAAAGGGATTGGGTTTGGAAAAGACTGTGCTGGGGGGCCTCAACCCTTCACCATACCTTCACTGTATTTTATTTCTTTAAAAAAAAAGAGAGAAACCTGAAGCAAATATAACGAAGCAAATATGTTAAATCTAGGTAATGGTTACATGGGTGTGTTTGTTATTTTATTCTCTGTGCTCCCCCCCCCCACCTTGTAGCTTCAACACAGCTTATTCTTATTTCTGCCATATAGAATAAGGAAGGATAAAAAGTATTCTACAGACCACTCTATCAAATATATGATGACAGTTCTCATAAATTTCTCAAAAATCTTGAGTAGGTGGCCCAGGACTGGTATGGCCACAGGGACTCAGATGTCTTCTGTTTTGTTCTTTCATCTTCAATATGTTGCTTCCGCCTTATGTTTTGCTCTAGCCCCAACCATCATGTCTGGGCTCCATCCAGCAAAGAGGAGAAAACTTCCCTTGAAACACTTTGTGGAAGTTGCACATTCCACTGTGCTTATATTTCTTCGACCAGAATTTAATCACATGGTCACAATAAGCTTCAAAGGACTTTAGAATATGTGTCAGCTAAAATTTGTAGATTCCCTTGCTAAGCGAGAAGTGCTTCTTTGTGTGAGTCAACCACATTATCCAATACACGGCTATTATACTGGTCTTGCCCATCCTACAGTTTTACAACTGATTGTTTTGAATCTAAAGTATAAGACTTCGCAGTTTAAGGAGGTTTTTAAAAAGAGTAATTAATTCAATGAGGGAAAGGAAGATTTTTCAATAAACAGTGCTAGAGCCAATACGTGACCATATGGAAATATGTGAACCATAATCCCTGTATCATATACCATACATAAGATCTAATTTGAGATGGATCATAGACCTAAATGTGAGGGCTAAAACTGTAAAGCTTTGTTGGAAGATAACACAAGAAGTGTCTCTATGACCTTAGGTAGCTTGCAGAAAGCACTAACCGTAAAAGAGAAGTAGCTCGGTTGAAGTTCATTTTAAAAAAAGGGTTAAACTTTTGTTGATCAGCTGAAACCATTAAGAATGTGGAAAAGCTATAGACTGGGAGAAAACACTTGTAATACGTTTAACTAATAGAGGTCTCACATGTAGAATATATAAAGAATTTCTAAAAATTAATCAGAAAAGGACAAACAACTCAACTGAAAATGTGGACAAAAGGCTTAAATAGGCATTTCACAAAATAAGATATTCAAATAGGCATGAAAATAGGATATTTAGCATTCTTATGCATAAGGGAAATGAAAATTAAAACTGTAATGTGATATCATTACATACTCACTATAGTTCAGAAAGACTGACAGTGCTGTGTTTTGTTGTTTTTTTAGCCACGCTGCAGGGCTTGCAGTCATGACGAGGGACTGAACCCGGGCCACGGTAGTGAAAGCCCGGAATCCTAACCACTAGGACACCAGGGAGCTCCCACTAAGTGTTGATAAGTATATAGAGCAGCTGGAATTCTCATACATTTTTGGAAGGAGTGTAAAATGGTACAATTACTTCAGAAACTATTTCTCAAGTCTGTAGTAAAGTTAAATATACACCTACCTTATGACCCTGACATTCCATTCTAGACGTATACCCAATAGAAATGACTGCATATATTCACAAAAAGACTTACGTGAGAATGTTCATGGTAGCTTTATTTATAACAGCCCCAAATTAGAAATAGCCCAACTGTGTATCAACAGGTGAATAAATAAACATATTTGTTCAATGAAGTACTGCTAAGTTTAAAAACTGAACTTTTGATGCACATAAAACATGGGTGAATATCAAAAACATTATATTGAGTGAAAAAAGACAGACATGAAAGTGTACATTCTAATTATATAAAGTTTATGAACACGTAAAGCTCATCTATGGTGATAGAATAGTTACTTGGGGTATAGGGGGTAGAATTCAAGGGAAGGGGCATATAGAATTTTCTGGGGAGGTGGAAATGTTCTGTCTTGAACTGTATAGTTACATGGGTGCAACCATATCTAAAGTTTATTGAGTTCTACACTTAAGGATTGTATATTTTTCTGTAAGTGAATGATTTTCAGTAAAAACAAAAAACAGTGTTAGGAGCTTCCACCCTTCTCCATAGTCTGCTAAGATCATTTTGAATATTGATTCTGTCATGCAAAATATTAGCTGTCCTTCTCAGCTTTATATTTCAGGAAATATATATGTTTTCTTTTTAAACCATCTGGGGTACCTGGAATGGAGGGGGTGGTTGGAAAGGTGTAACATGTATAAAACGGATGGGATTTAGCAATTAATTTGATATGGAAGAAAAGGAGATGGAGAAATCAAGGGTAACATCAAGGTGTCAAGCTAAATGACTGGGAGGATGGGGATGCCATTGTCAAATAGGAAACATAAGGAAGAAAACAAGTTTGGGAGGGAACAGGATTAATTCTGTATCAAACATACAGAGTTTGAGACGGTGGCAAGCTATCCACAGATACCTGTTTGTCAGCCAGGTGAAAATACGGGGCTAGGGGCTGGAAATACAGGACTGGGAATCACTCACATTTTATAGTTGAAACTGTGAGATTAGATGGTATTGCTATGGCAGAATGTGAAGAGAGGTCCAAGGACAGAACCTGGGGACATAAATGTTTAGAGAGTAGAAGAAAGAGAAGCACAGATTAGCAAATTAGAGAGTCAGCAAATATTTATCGAACATCTTGCGCCCAGTTTATGATGAATAAGACATTCAAAGTCTCTGCCTCAAGGTGTTTGCATTCTTGGTGGGGGGAAGGCAGGCAACAAAACACATAAATAAGTGATCCCTTCAGATAGTGATGTGTGCTATGCTAGAGAGTGACTGAATGTGGAAGCTCTTTCAGTTGGGGTGGTCAGGATTCATTCATCGCTTCAAAGAGATGGCACTTGAGCTGATACCTAAATGATGTTGAGGGAAGCTTTCATGTAACAATGTGAGAGAAAAGCTTTCTAAGCCAAAGGAATAAATTCAGAGGCCAAATGGGCAAGATGGAGTATCAGGAACAGGATTTACCTTCCCATTGGAAATAACAGTTTTTAAAATATATGAAATGGGGGCTTCCCTGGTGGCACAGTGGTTAAGAATCTGCCTGCCAATGCAGGGAACACGGGTTCGAGCCCTGGTCCAGGAAGATCCCCATGCCGCGGAGCAACTAAGCCCATGCGCCACAACTACTGAAGCCCGTGTGCCTAGAGCCCGCACACCGCAACGACGATAGCCCCCGCTCGTCGCAACTAGAGAAAGCCCACACACAGCGATGAAGACCCAACGCAGCCAAAAATAAATAAATTTATTTTATATATATATACACACAAAATGTATTTGAAACAGTGGTTTTTCAAGACACTGGACATCAGGTAATGAAGGACAGTGATCACTGAGAAATGGAAAACAAGGTGAGTCCTCTGACTACCCCAGCGTACTGGCTTGAGAGAGAGCTTCCAGGCCGCAGTGCAGGGAAGGGGACCCCAGGCAAAGCCCAGTGGACCCTCTCAGTTGAGGCAACATTGCTGAGAGTCTGGGGAGACTGAGGCAGCCAAAGTTTGTAGGACAGAGTACTGGAAAGGAGAGAGCTGCTAAGAGAACTCTGGAGATTTGAGGAGAGCTCACCTGTGTATTCAGCAAAGTACTTTTTGGCACATACATGTGACTACTCAAGGCTGAGGCAGGAGGGGCACCCCTCCAAGAGGATTGGAAGGAACAGTGTCTAGCACTCAAACAGTGTCAGTAATCGTGCCTGTTTCTACAGCCTAGAAAACCTCGTAATTCATGGAGCATTACTAGTATATTCAGCAGTAGTACTGGTAGAGTTCTCATCGTAGTAGTGGGGAATAATTAATTAGCCCTAACTAATTATTAAGTCTGTCTTAACAAATTCTAAAAACAAGACCTAAAAGGAACAAACTGTTTCAAAGTAATTTAACTGCATGTCAGAGCAACACTCAAAAATATTTATAGGAATACAGAAATATTCAGGATCCAGCAAAAATTCTCAACGTCTGTTATTCAAAGCAAAGATTTTCAGGCATGTAAAAACCAGGAAAATACAAACATAGTGAAGGGAAAAACAAATCAATTGAAACCAACTCATAGTTGACACAGATGTTCAAAAAGTCAAGCAGAGACATGGAAAATATATTTTTTAAAAGCCCCAAATCAAATTTCTAGAGTTGAAAACTATAATGTTTGAGATGAAAATTATACTGGTTGGAATTGTGGCAGATTAGATATTGTAGAATAAAACATTAGTGAATATAAAGAATCACCAACAGAAACTATCCAACATGAAACACAAAGAGTAAAAATCGAAAAATTGAAAAGAGTATCAGTGTGTTGTGGACAACTTCAGTCAACCTAATATCCCTGTAATTGGAGTCTCTGAAGAAGGGGCAGTGTGGCAGAAAAATAGCTAAGAAATAATGGGCTCAAATTTTCCAAATTCGATAAAAGCTGTAAACGCACAGATTCCCAGATCCAAAAAGCTCAGCTGCACCTGAAGCATGAGAAAAATGAAGAAAACCACATCAAGGCACATCCTAATCAAATTACTCAAAACCAGTGATAGACAAAATCTTAAAACCGGAGGAAAAAGGGCACACTATTAACAGAGGAACAAAGGATTTCTCATTGGAAACAATGCAAACAAGAAGACAGTGGAGGAACATCTTTAAAGCACTGAAAGAAAAATCTGCTAACCTTGAATTCTATAACCAGTGAAAATATCTTTCAAAACTGAAGGCTAAATAAAGTCTGTTTCAGACATACAAAAGCTGAAATAATTTATCACCAGCATACCCTTACTATAAGTAATGTTAGAGGGAGAAGGAAAATGATGCCAGATGGAAATATGAATCTACACAAAGGAATGAAGAACTCAGAAAATGGAAACTACACAGCTTAAATATGTGACTTTCTTCCATTATTTAAATCTCTTTAAAAGAGAATTGATTGTTTGAACAAAAATAATACAAATGCATTGTGGGTTTATAGCATTTGTATCTGTGAACTGTACGAAAACAGTGGCATGAAGACCTGGTGGGGAACATGGTAGAATATTATTGTAAGATTCTTATATGTGAATTAGTATAATTTCACTTGAAGAGAAGAGAATACACTTGGCCCTTGAACAATGCAGGGATTAGAGGTGCTGACCCTCTGGGCAGTCAAAAATCCAAGTATAACTTATAGTCAGCCATCCCTATATTCGGTTCTCCATATCTGGGGTTCCTCTGCATCCTTGGATTCAACCAACTGGAGATGGTATGGTACTGCAATATTTACTATTGCACAGTTGAAACCCGTGTTGATCAAGGGTCAGCTGTACTTCCCAACTCAGTCTGTGAGGCCAGCATTACTCAGATAACAAAACTACACGAAGACATTGCAAGAAAAGAAAACCACAGATCAGTATCTCTCATGAACATAAATGCAAACATTCTAAACCTAATTTTAGCATATTGAATCCAATAATATGTACGAGGATACTATGTGAACACGTAGGGTTTATCCCAGCAATGTAGGGCTGGTTTAACATTCAAAAATCAAGGTGGGGCTTCCCTGGTGGCGCAGTGGTTGAGAGTCCGCCTGCCGATGCAGGGGACACGGGTTCGTGCCGCGGTCCGGGAAGATCCCACATGCCGTGGAGCAGCCGGAGCCTGTGCTCCGCAACGGGAGAGGCCACAACAGTGAGAGGCCCGCGTACCGCAAAAAAAATCAATGTGATTCACCACAATAACAAAGTAAAAAAGAAAAACTGTATGATCAACTCAACACATGCAGAAGAAGCATTTGACAGACGTTACATCCATTCCTGATAAAAACTTTCAGCAAAATAATAGAAAGGAGCTACTCAACTTGATAAAGGACTTTTATGAAAATTCTACAGTTAACATTAAGCTCAATGGAGAATGACTGAATGCTTTACTCATATGATGAAGAACAAAAAAATGGATGTTTGCTGTCTACACTTCTATTTAACATTGTACTGGAGGTTCTAGCCAGGGCAAAAAGGCAAAGAAAAGAGAAGAAGAGAGAGAGGAGAGAGGAGAGGAGGGGAGGGAACCAAAAGAGTACATACCTTGTGATTCCATGCATATGAACTCTAGAAAATGCAAACTAACCTATGCCGACAGAAAGGACATTAGTGGTTGCCTGGGGAGGGAGGGCAGGAGGGAAGGAAGCCCGCAATAGAGCAGTTTTGATAGAGGGAAAACGTAGAGGCAAAAGGGTTTTAAAAGTAGCCTGGGGCTTCCCTGGTGGCGCAGTGGTTGAGAGTCCGCCTGCCTATGTAGGGGACGCGGGTTCGTGCCCCGGTCCAGGAAGATCCCACATGCCACGGAGCGGCTGGGCCTGTGAGCCATGGCCGCTGAGCCTGCGCGTCTGGAGCCTGTGCTCCGCAATGGGAGAGGCCACAACAGTGAGAGGCCCGCGTACCGCAAAAAAAAAGGTAGACTGAACACGGTAGATTAAACCCAGTTATTAATCTCTGCTCCCTTCTAAACCTCCACTAAAATTACTTTTACAAAATGATTTCGGCAAGCATAAATCCACCAGAAAAAAAGTGAGTGGAAGAGGAGGTGAAGTAGATAAGAGACGCCAACGAAATTTTGGAAGCTAGAAAGCTTTTGGAGTGACCCTGAAAATGGCAGGTTTGGTTGAAGAATTTACAAGGAGCAGGGTCCCAGGTATCCTGCCCCTCACATCCACAGATGGATGTATAGCTATCCCTCTCCCACCCTGGCAAAGCAGGGGGCGGGGGAGGGGGAGAGAACCTAACTAAAAACAGAAGGATTAAATCAAAGTCACATACTAGGTGAGAATGTGCCAGCTCTCTTCCCCCATTCAGTCCCAGAACACTGGAAGCCAGGCTTATACCTGTTAGGCTGAGGATTGAAGGGGTACCTCTCTGGGCAATTGAACAGCCCAGGGGGGGGAAAAGAATATACAGATGTAGGCATCTGAGTATTCTCCCAATGAAATGGCCAGGTCCCCTCCTTATATCCAGGAAGCCAACCATGGGATAAGCAATGTTCCCCCCCCTGCCCCCCGGCTTCTCCACATACAAAAAGCACTTTTGAGCTCTTTAGGACTTAACCCTTAAAAATCAGTGGATAGCCGAAGATGACCAGACATTTGATAAAAACCTGTGAATGGAAGATAGTGACCAAACCAAAGATCAAAGAGGAACTTGGAGGAAACAGATTATACAGGGAGCGAAAGAAAATAAAGCAAACAAAATAAAAACACTCCATAATATCCTCAGAAATAAGGATCATATAATCAGGGAATACGAACAGGACTATTAAAAAGGACTATTCAGAGCACAAGGAAGAGCTCTTAAAATTAAACTGCAAGGGCAGGAAAAAAATTTTAATTGAAAGTATTGAAAGGTTACGAGAATCTCCAGAAAGTAAAATAAAAAGTCAAAGTGATAAAAGTACAGAGATAAAGAAGAAAATTAAGGAATGAGTCCTATAGACTCAGTACTGGGTAACAGGAATTCCTGAAGTAGAGAAAAGAAATGGGAGGGGATAAAATTTCAAATATTTAAATAAGTAGAGAAAATATCCCAAACCTGAAGAACTAGAACTTCTGGATTGCAAGTATTTACCCAGTACCAGCTCAATAAATGAAAGAAGGACCATACTTAGTGGTTTGCATTTTTAGAAACGTGAGGAAAAGGAAAGGATCCTAAAAGTTTCCAGAGAAGAAACAGGTCATATCCAAAACATTAGGATTTATAATACTATCGAATTTCTATCTAGCAACTCTGGGTGCTAGAAGACAGTGGAGCATGGCCTTCAAATTTTTGGAGGGAAAAACATTTACTAACTTGAAATTCTATATTTGATTATGTATGTGGGTAAAAATATTCTATATGTTAAATATATAAATAAAGTAAGGACTTTCAGTCATTCAAGATCTCAAAAAATTCACTTCCTGTATACCTTTTATTAGGAAATCATTGGAGTCTGTGTTCCACCTAAATCAGGAATAAACCATAAAAGAGGGAGAAAATGGAAACAGATGCTCCAGTGAAGGGGAGAGAGCAAGGAATCCCAGAGATGCAGGGAAAGAGTCATCCCTGGCAAAGTGTCAGCTATTTAGCAGCCTAGAGAGCAAACAATCTCAGCTGGAACAGGAGAAAACCCCTGAGCAATGCCTCCAAGACCGGAGTGAAATTGATAGATTACCTGAAGTGTTTGCACTTATTTAAGAGGAGTCTCGGGCTTCCCTGGTGGCACAGTGGTTGAGAGTCCGCCTGCCGATGCAGGGGACACGGGTTCGTGCCCCGGTCCGGGAAGATCCCACATGCCGCGGAGTGGCTGGGCCCGTGAGCCATGGCCGCTGAGCCTGCGCGTCCAGAGCCTGTGCTCTGCAACGGAAGAGGCCACAACAGTGAGAGGCCCGTATACCACAAAAAAAAAAAAAAAAAAAAAAAAGAGGAGACTCACAGCTCTGTTGGAGGGTTTGAGGGTGAATTAGTGAAAAATACATAATAAATACCAAGCCAAAAAAATTGAAAGAAAGTATAAGAGGAAGTAGTAATTGTTAGTTCCAGGGAAAAGAAAAAATTGTACAAGAAAGGAAATTATTCCATATGATCCAGCTGTATATGTTTTTTACTGAGTAATAGCACTGCTAGCACTGAATATTGATTTGAACAAAAATTGTGACTTATATTGGGAGGATATTGGGATATATTGGGAGAAGGGAGGTACATATGTGTTGGTGGGAGGAGCAGCAGAAGAGCGTGCTCAGTGATGAGAACACAGAAGTAATGGGGGTGTAGTTTAGTCTTTAAAGAATTTGGATAGTAAAGGGAAGGGAAAAAACAGGAGGATAGTTGGAGAGGATCACAAGGCCAAAAATAATTTTTCAGAATGGAAGAGATTATAAAATATTTGTAGCTTGAGGAGTTGAATTTACTTGAAAGGGAGAAAGAAGGGTTCCTTAGATAGTGAGATCCCAGAGAAGGCAGTGTGGTGTAGGTCATGAGTTTGGAAACAAGTGGTGAGGTTAACCTTGCAGAGCAGTCGGTGGGGGGCAAATGGGCAATGACACAGAGGTTTGTGATATAGTCATGAGAGAAAAAAACGAGGGGCTTTTGGGACTTTGTGTGGGATAGCATTGTCATCTTCAGAAAGGAAAGACTTAGGGAGGATGCTTAGTGGATGGGTTTAGAGTCTTTGAGGAGATAGAAAAGGTACAGGATAAATGAGTGAGGAGTGTGGTGTAGTAGGTCAGTCATTCAGCCCAGTTCTTAGCACCTAGAAGGCATTTGGCAGTTGTGTTGAAAGAATGAACAACCAACCAGAAGGGCTGTGTTAGAGGCTGTGTTTGGCGGGGTGGGGGGAAGCAGGTGAACAAAGGATCATAGCTGCCGGCTAAGCCTTACAGAGCTACTGGGAAGGAGCACCTGGAAGGGAGGAGGAAGAAGTGCCAGGAGATATCAGAAAATGCTTCCTAAAAAAAGTAACTTTCAGCCAGTCTTTGAAGGTGAAATGGAAGTTCACCAGAAAGACAGGATGAAGATGGGCCTTCCAGGCAGAGGCGCTGAGTGTCAGCACTGAGTGGAAGTTAACTGGTATAATTTGTAAAGGAACCAGTTTTGTAACTTTCTCCAGCTCTGCACTCCAGGAGCTGAAGAGAAAAAGAGAAGGGTTTGGCAAGACAGGAATGTCCTAAGGACAAGTTGGTGGTGAGCAAATCTAGGACATTATGGAGGAAAGTCACTGAAATGCCTGCGGGTGAGCCTCTGAATGGACTCTGAGGAAAGAGAAGAACCACAGAACTAGACCTGACCATGAGGACTCCTTACAGATTCGAATGGAGGCAGGGAGTGGAAGAGGCACTTACGGTCAGAGGCGGATTTCAGAATTCATGGACCTCGGTGTGGAGCGGTCCAGATGGATGGCAAGGCCCAGCATCGGGTCCTGCCCGTCTCCTCCCTGAAGCAGGAAGGAGATGGATCTTCTGTCTAGAATGGGTCTAGAGTATCTGATGCCTTTAAACTGAGTTAAGTGCCCTTCCTTCCTTGTTTCATTGCATTCTCACACTGTATTGTAATTGACTAGTTTTTGTTTGTCTTTCCCACCAATCCATAAGTTTTTTGGGAGGCAAAGACTGTCTTCTTCCCCATTACCTCAGCACAGCACCTAGCATGTAATATGTACCCAATAAATAATTTGTTGAACGAATGAATCGTAGTGGGAGAAAGGTTAGGTTATGGTGTAAGTTTTATGAGTAAAAATACTGAAGCTCCTGAAAATGAGGTCAAGGGGGAGGAGTGGTGGGGATCATCAAATTAAGTCCAAAGTGTTCAAGACATTTGTAGAAAAGAGAAATTAAGATGCGAAGGGACTGGAAGTGGACTTGAGAAAAACAGGAAGTGGCAATAAGGAGCAGTGATCTTTCTGGACCATTTTTATTGCCTTCTGAGATGATGAAGAGTGAGAAAAGGTGAAGGAGGTAGTATCTTCTGGGGAAAAGCATTTTAATTAATACTTAAAAGAATGAGCAGAAATATGAAGTATATGTAAGGCAGAAGACCAGGGCTTCTAGGCAAGAAGGTACATTATATGTAAAGGCACAGAGGGGTGAGGAGTTGGTGTGTGCTCCACCAGGGGTTCAGAATGGGTGAGTGAGGCAGGGGTGATAAAAAAGATCACTTAGGCAAATGAACTGAAATTTTATCCCTCAAGACAGGTGATAGAGCGCCATTGAAGAATTTCAAGGAGAGTGATGTGATCATGTTCGCATTTTACAAAGTCCATTTGATGGAACTGGTTTGGAGGATGGATTGAAATGAGATGGGACCCAGAAGCACAAAGACTAGTGAGAAGGTTTTTGTAGTGGTGAGACTTAGAGAAGCTGGCTTTAACTATGGCAGTTAAAGAGGATGAAGAAGGGGTAATGGGTATGAGAGCTGTTTGAGAGGTAGAAGCCACTGTACTTGGTGATTAATAGGATGTGGGGTTAAGGAAGGAAGGTGGAGAACCTATAACCTTGACTGTAGGTTTCCTGTTTAAGGATCTTGGTGAAGATGGTACCATTTACAGAGATAGGGGATATAAAAAGGAGTGGAAATTTAAGGCCAAAGATGATGTTTCATTTTGGACCTATTGGGCCATCCAAGTGGAGACCCAAATATGCAAAATATGAGGGCTGCAGTTAAAGATTTGAAAGCCAGTATAGGGGAGGTTGTTGAAGCTGTGGGGTTTTTTTGTTTGTTTGTTTTTAATTTTTGGCTGCATTGGGTCTGCGTTGCTGCACACGGGCTTTCTCTAGTTGCGGCGAGTGGGGGCTACTCTTTGTTGCGGGGCACGGGCTTTTCATTGCGCTGGCTTCTCTTGTTGCAGAGCATGGGCTCTAGGCGCACGGGCTTTAGTAGTTACGGTGCATGGGCTCAGTAGTTGTGGCACGCGGGCTTAGTTGCTCCACGGCATGTGGGATCTTCCCAGACCAGGGCTCGAACCCATGTCCCCTGCATTGGCAGGCGTATTCTTAACCACTGAGCCACCAGGAAAGTCCCAAGCTGTAGGCTTTTTGATTATTATTTCTCATTATTGTGCTAATTAGAAATGGTTATAGATAAGACTTTTTAAAAATAAATTTATTTATTTTCAGCTGCAATGGGTCTTCGTTGCTGCGCGTGAGCTTTCTCTAGTTGCGGCGAGTGGGGGCTACTCTTTGTTGCGGTGCACAGGCTTCTCATTGCGGTGGCTTCTCTTGTTGTGGAGCACGGGCTCTAGGTGCATGGGCTTCAGTAGTTGTGGCATGTGGGCTCAGTAGCTGTGGCTCGTGGGCTCTAGAGCACAGGCTCAGTAGTTGTGGCACACGGGCTTAGTTGCTCCATGGCATGTGGAATCTTCCCGGACCAGGGCTCGAACCCGTGTCCCCTGCATTGGCAGGCAGATTCTTAACCACTGCACCACCAGGGAAGTCCCTAGATAAGCCTTTAAAAAAAAAAAAACAACTAGTAAGCAGAGGCTAAGTCCACAAAGTAGAGCTCTTTAACTGGGGAGGATTTTTAAAGGTCAAAAATCAAGAAATTTTCATAATATATGTAAGTGGGAGAATAGCCATTCTTGTCTTTGAGAAAATGATTCCAAGGAACTTTAATAACTTTAAACAATGTGTCATCTTTTTTTTTCTAATTAAGGCATAACATTTATTTGTAGCGTTAAGTGCTTAAAATGTACAGTTCAGTGATTTTTTTTTCCGCCTATGTGTACTTTCTTGTAACCACAACCCAGATCAAGATCATCTCCAGCTCCTCATAAAGTTCCCTTTGCAACATTATAACCATGTTTTTTCTTCTAGAGGTTTAGATCACTGTGTAAATTTAGGATGGAAGAATCCTCCCTCTCCTTGGCAAAATCTGGTAGGCTGCAGAATCAGGAAGTCCGTAGAGAAGAATAAAAGTCGAAACCTGGTTTGAATTTCACATTATGCAGTATGTGTCTTTTATTATTCTTGCTTACACTTCCTCCAGTTTCTCCTTTTAATGGAAATAAAGTAAACCTCTCGATTTTTCTGTTCTTTTTGAAACGTAGCCTCTTGATACTATTCCATCTTCTCCAGTATTTCTGAGAAATGAAGACTGCAGAGGGTTGCAGAGCTGGAAAGCCTTTTGTTTTATTTGGGTTTCATTATGGTGTGTATCTATGTTACTGTTGTCTGTCTTCCAGATTACTAGGTTCTATAAGAAATGGACGGTATTTTTCTAAGTAGGGAATAATCCTTGAATACATCTGTTGATATCTATCTCCTTGAATACTTCTGTTTGACATTTTAAAATTATGCCTTTTGGGGAAGTTTTTATAGGACTGATAGTCCCAGTTTGTGGAGGTAGCTCTATCTCTGTACTTATCTTCCTTTATTGATCAGTAAACCATCTGGAATAGTAAAATGCTTTCTTTTTTCTTTGAAAATTTGTATTGAGAAATAAAACATACATATAAAAGAGAAAAGAAATACATACAGTTAAAAGAATAATTATAAAATAAATGCCCATATACCTACTACATAGGCCAAGAAATAGAATTTAACCATACCCCAGAAACCACCATGTGTCCCTTCCTGATCGAATCCCTCTTGCCCGACTCCCTAAGGTACTAATTAGCCTAAATTTTGTAATAGTTATTCCCTTTTCTTTATAGTTTTATAAACCATAAATATACATATATGTCTACATATACATATATATGGCTTAAAAATGTATATATTGGAATTTTATATTAATGGATTTAAACTGCATATGTATTCTTTTGTGACTTGCTGCTTTCACCTAGTGTTGTGTTTTTGTAACTCATCCAGGTTGAGGTGTGTTTCTGTAGTTCATTCATTTTCATGCAGTATAATATTCTATTGTCTTAAAACACTGTAGCCTATTTATCTACTTTATTGTTGATGAATGTTTGGGGGTTTTTTCCTGTTAAAAATAATGCTCCAAAAAACATTTTTGTATATGTGCAGAAGTTTCTCTAGGGTATGTACCTAGAAGTGCAACCACTGGTTTGTACAGTAAGTACATAGTCAAGTGTACTAGATAAGGGCAAACTTTTTAAAAGTAGTGGTACCAATTTTCCCTCCCACTGGGAATGGATGAGAGTTGCTGTTGCTCTGCACCCTTGTCAACACTTGGTATTGCCCAACTTTTAAATTTTAGCCAGCCTGGTGGTTGTGAAATGGTATCTCTTTGTGTTTTTAATTTGCATTTTGCTGATTGACAGGAGATTGAACATCTTTTCATAAGCTTAGGGCCATTTATGCGTCCCCTTCAGTGAAATTCCTACTCAATAATTTTGTAAATTTTTCTGGTAGGTTGTCTTCTTCTTACTGATTCATAGCAATTCTTTATTATATTCTGGATGCTAATCTTTTGTCACAATTATGAATTGTAAATCAGCATGCTTCCTTTTTTATTCTGCAAATCTGGTCACCCAAGCAGAGATTCCATAAGCAAACCTGGAGAGTGAAAACCACTGGCTGAGGCTTCTGTCCTAGGCAGTATAGTGAAATGCCATGCTGTTCTGTAAGCACAGGCCCTGGCACTTTGGAGTGATTGCATCTTAGTTACTGACTACTGCTGACTTGTGGTACTTGCCTTTGCAGGTGGAACAGGAGGATTTTGTAATGGAAGGGCATGGCAAGACTCCACCTCCTGGTGAAGAAAGCAAACAGTGAGTTACAGTTTATTTTAAAAGGGTCTTATTACAGATCTTCAGAAACACTGGTTAAACATGCTGAGAGCATGTTTGCAAGGGATGTATATGTTGGGCACATTGTGGAACTCACGAATTGCTTTGGTGGCTGTTAATGCATTGCTTCTATTTATAGACAGACTAACTGGAGGGACAAGAAAGTTGGCTTTGTAGTTTTTCACACTTGACTAATCAAAATTTATGTCACGCTTTAGCAAAGGCTTTAAGGCTTAGGATGTTCCAAACTGAACTAACTCAGTCTGGTTGATTTCCAAAGACAGCGTAAAATGGTATATCCTTTTCTTAGCAATGTCTTTATGAAGCGAACTTAATTAATAGACTGTTTTCCTGCATTCCAGGTGTGAATTTATTTGAATAATACTTCCTGAAATTCTATTCCATTAGTTACTTATACTTCTGATCTTTGTTTAAATAGCAAATTGTTTCCCCAAAGGAACAGGAATTATAAATAATATAACTTAGCCAACATTCTAAATAATTGAGGATGTCTCCTCTAACTTCTTTTTTTTATTTTTTTATAAATTTATTTTTATTTTATTTATTTTATTTTTGGCTGTGTTGGGTCTTCATTGCTGCGTGGGCTTTTCTCTGGTTGCGGCGAGCAGGGGCTACAGTTTGTTTTTTTTTAATTTATTTATTTATGGCTGTGTTGTGTCTTCGCTGCTGTGCACGGGCTTTCTCTAGTTGTGGTGAGCGGAGGCTACTCTTCATTGTAGTGCGCAGGCTTCTCATTGTCGTGGCTTCTCGTTGTGGAGCACGGGCTCTAGGCGCGCAGGCTTCAGTGGTTGTGGCATGTGGGCTCAGTAGTTGTGGCTCCTGGGCTCTAGAGCGCAGGCTCAGTAGTTGTGGCGCACAGGCTTAGTTGCTCTGTGGCATGTGGGATCTTCCCAGACCAGGGCTTGAACCCGTGTCCCCTGCATTGGCAGGTGGGTTTTTAGCCACTGTGCCACCAGGGAAGCCTGGGGGCTACTCTTCATTGTGGTGCGTGGGCTTCTCTCGTTGTGGAGCACAGGCTCTAGGTGCGCGGGCTTCAGTAGTTGTGGCACGTGGGCTCAGTAGTTGTGGCTCATGGACTCTAGAGCGCAGGCTCAGTAGTTGTGGCGCATGGGCTTAGTTGCTCTGCGGCATGTGGGATCTTCCCGGGCCAGGGATCGAACCTGTGTCCCCTGCATTGGCAAGCGGATTCTTAACCACTGCGCCACCAGGGAAGCCTCTCCTCTAACTTCTCAAGGAGTGATAAGTTTTAAATCTGAAATTGAGAGTCCTCTAGGTAGCTTTTGTGTGGCAGTGAGTAGATTTTTTCCTCCCTCTGTCACAGAACTTGAAAAATTATGTTGCAGAGCAGAGTGGTGTTTCATATGCCCTTTTAAAGGAAAAACAGTTAAGACTGGCTTAAAGTACTGACATAACTGCTATTTTTTATTCAGACAGTAGTCTTCTAAGTTGAATGGGACAGTGATTCATGGAATTTACCGAAAATCTGTAGAGAGAAACTCTTTTCTCTCATCTTTTTTTTTTCCCTAGAAAATAATTTAGTTTTGGTCTGTCTTATGAAAATTATGTCTCTGAAACCCTTAGGAATGAATTATGCAGAATATGCTATGCTGCCCTGAGGCCAGGTTCATTAAAATAGAATGTTTGTCTTGTATTTGTTGTGAATGGAAACCAGGATATTTTCACAGCTGGTTTAATTTGCTAACCAGGCAGTTTTAAAAATAGCTCACAATATAAATCCTAACTTTGCTGTATTCTGTCAAATGCACTTATATTCTGCATGGGCGGATGGAATCAATTCATCTTTAGCAAGTTAGAAAGCCAAACAACTAGTCCCAGTAGAGGGAACTAGGGACACTTCGGTTGCCCTGCCCCCTTATCCACTCCTGCCTCCCAGACTCAGGTCAAAGGTATTATAATATAAAAATCATAGCTCCAATTTGACGAGGGTTTTCTGTGCATTGAGAACTTTGCTTAAGGTGCTGTGTGTGTTATTTCCAACCCTTACAGTGTCTCCACTTCAGATATTGGGGTCGGTAACTTGCCCATGGTAATGCAGCTTGAAACGGAAGTTAGGATTTGAACTGGATCTTTCTGACTTTAAAGTGTTTTATAATATCTCTTGAATGCAAATTCTTTGCCAACCTTGGGATCTATGTTCCTGAAAAGTATTGTGGCTAGCAAAATTGCAGCTGTCAAGATCAAAGTCTCACGGCTAAGAGTGAGTTGGGGGAAACAGTGAAAATGGCATAAAGCCTATTTTTAAAACACAGATGAAGGTTCTATTCTCTGAAGGGTATCCATTTCCCAAACAAACCAGTCTTTATCTTTAAAAACCTGCTCCAGTAACCCCTATCCTGAATCAGCTTCTTTAGGTATTCAGGAAACATTGCTGGGATAGATTCTCCCACAAGTTTTATGTTATACAAACTGTACTTCTTTTAGAGAACTTAAAACAGCCCCAGCAGGCTTGAAACGTCATGGGGAATGGGGAACATACCATCTCCCTTGATTGTTTTGTTTTCACAAATCTCTGACTTTTCACAGATGAATCTTGTTTTATTTTGTTTTGTTTTTTTGTGGGAAGGGGTTGTTTGTTTTTTTCTGGGCTTGGTCTGCTATCATATATTGAAATGATAAAGCAGAAGTGAATCTTCTCTCTGGGGCTTCCTCCAATAGACCTGCCCTCCTCTTCTGTGGGAGTGGGGGGAGCAAAGGTGCTGTGTTCTTTTGTTTGAGGCAACAGAAATAAAAAGAGTGAACAAAATTTTTATTTTTTGTATCTCAGAACTGCAGTTAGCAAAGGATGATTGAATCCTGGATAGTAGGATCTAGGAACTGAATACGACATTCTAGATCCTGTGAGTGACATATTGCTGAATAACTTATGAAATTCCCATCCATTCTTTTTTTTTTTTTAATTATAAAAGTAACACATGGTTGTCATAAAATATTCAAACAGTAAGTGTGGATTTAGAAATAAAAATGAGACTCTTCTTTTACCCTCCTTCCCTTTCTCATCTTCTTAAACATTTTCTGTATATTTAGAAAAAACAACTAAATAGATTTTTTTCCTAATATAATTCTTCTGAGACTTGCTTGTTTCATCTGACATCTTTTGCAGTCTATTTCATTCTTTTAAACATCTGCAAAACATTCTGTTGAACTGATGTACTGTAGCCATTCTTCTCTAATAAATATTTTGGTGGCCTTCGCTTCTTTGATTATTACAAATAATACTTTATTGAACATCCTTATTCTTATATCTTTATACACAGGTGTATTTCTGTAGAATAGATGTCTAGACATGGAGCTGTTTGGCTCATGGTCATGTTTATTTTTTTACAAGGAGGTAACTGCTATCAAATTACCTTTCAAAAGAGCTATACCAATGTTCATTTCCATCAGCAGTGAATGAGAGTGCCCATTCCTCCACACCTTTGATGACAATAAAATTATTTATCTTTGAATTTTTGCCCCTCTAATATTTTATTGTTTTAATTTACACTTTTATGCTTACTAATAAGATGGAATGTCTTTTGTTCGTTTATTGGCCGTTGATTTTTATTTCGTGTACCACCCTATTTACCTACAATTCCCATTTTTCTTTTGGATTGTTTGTTTTGATAGTTTTGTAGGAGCCCTTTACAAAGTGTAGATATTAACCTTTGTCTTTTGAGATGTTCTGAATATTTTCTCCCAGCGTTATCTTTTAACATTGGGGTATCTGTCATACTAATAAAGCATTTACATTTTTATGTAGTAAAATCAGCCTTTATGGCTTCTATGTTTTGTGCTTTCCTAAAGAAGTCTTTCCTACCCTAACATGATGAAATGTCCTGAGTTTTTCTGCTGTATTTTTCGCTTTTATACCTTTAATTGAACTGGTACTCATTTTTGTGTATGGTATGAGGCAGAGATCTAGCTTAATTTTCTTCTGAATTGGTTTCCAAAATGGCTCTCATTCATTGGTATTAGCTTGTACGAAGAGCCTTTTTCACTTAGGGAGGCAGGTGGAGCACAGGGATTATATAACTCGCTCACGGTCACAAAGCAAATTCTAGTAAGGATCAGGTCTAAAATTATTTCTGTTAGCTGATCTGTGCCACTTTCCTTGTTTCTTCATTTAACATTTTTACCATAGGTTCTGGAAGTCTTGAAAAAATTATTTTATTTCTGTGATGTTTATTCCAATGGAATAAGTTCTATTAATAGGTAGATTAAGGTAGCTATGCATGTAGAAAGCTTCTTGAAAACATAATTGCATTTTGATATTGAAAAATATTTGTGCTGAGTTGTTAATATTTAGATCAGTTGTGCTGATTTCTGGTGTACATGTGAATAAGATTTAGTAGAATGTATAGCTTTAAACATTTGTCTATATATATTGTCTCAATATTATTGCTTTTTATGAGGCTTATTTACTATTAGTGTATCTAATATAATCATTTTTCTGAGGATATTCACTTTATGAGCTATTGCAGCAAATCAGACAAACCAAGGTTATTGCCATATGATTACTACACTAAACTCACACAGTATTAATCACATGATGTGTTTGACACAGGGGTAAATATAAAACTATTACAGCTTTTTAAAACACAACACGAGCAGATACTTGCTCATAGATTGTGTTTGATCATGCTTATTGAAAGCTCATTCCAGATAAAATGTTTCTACCCAGGCAGGATTTTGATTTGGTTTTATTTATGATACAAGTGGTGGTCTAGTTATTTGTGGGCATATCATTTATTGTAATTTTTTTTTTTGAGATAAACCCACGCACATATGGTCACCTATCTTGTAAATTATTTGGAAGTTAGATATCAGTTTTGGTATATTAACAAGATGAGTTTGGCCTCTTTTTCATTTCCTCCTTTAAAAAAATTTTAATATAGCTTATAAACAAATCTAAGCTTTAAATCTCCATGCTGAAATTCACTCATATTCTCAAAAGATATTTGTCTTTAACCTACTAAAATAATTCAATTTTTCTAGTAAATTTTTATCGATTGAATTTTCTTAATTCTTTTGGTTCATTTTATGAAAGGTCATCATTAAAAATGACTCTCTCAAAGCAGCATCTCAAAGACATATTTGCACACACATATTTATTGCAGCATTATTCATAATAGCCAAGAAGTATAAGCAACCCAAATGTCCATTAACAGGTGAACAGATAAAGAAAATGTGGTATATACATACAGTGGAGTATTATGAAGCCTTGAATAAGAAGGAAGTCTTGTCACATGCTACAACATGCATGATCCTCAAGGGCATTATGCTAAGCAAAATAAGCCAGTCACAAAGGACAAATACTGTATGATTCCACCCATATGAGGTATCTAATGTAGTCAGAATCATAGAAATAGAAAGTAGAAAGGTGGTTGCCAAGGGCTAGGGGGAGAGAGGAGAGAGAATTAGTATTTAATAGGTATAGAGTTAAAGATGAGAAAATTCTAGTGATCCGTTTCTAAACAAAGTGACTATACTTAATACCACTGAACTGTACACTTAAAAATAGTTAAGATATAAAATTTAATGTTTTTTACCATAATAAAATAAAATAGCAACCAAATTGAAATGTACCTTAAATGTAAAATATAGCCTGGATTTCAAAGACTTAGTACCAAAAAAGAATGTAAAATTAATAACTTTTATATTGTTTGTTTATTTATTTATTGCACTTAAAAAGCAGTTAGGCCATTTGTTGGCATTAGGAGAGCATTCCTTTAAATAAGAGAAAGGACTCTGAACACTAAAATCTCATCCATTTTATGAAAACTTGAGACCAAACTCTTCACCATCTGTAAACTGCTTATTCACAAACAGGAGCAAGAATTTGAGTTAAATAAATTAAACCAAACTGTCCGGCTACAAGAAAATGAAAGGAAAGCTGGGGGGCGGGGAAGAAAATGAAAGGAAAGCTGAGGGCGGGGGAGCCCTCCCCCCAAAGTCCTTGCTTTCACACTACAATGTTTCAGGTACAAGAATCCGACAGTTGGGACTTCCCTGGGGGTCCAGTAGTAAGACTCCCCCTTCCAGTGCAGGGAGTGAGGGTTCCATCCCTGGTCGCGGAACTAAGATTCCACATGCCTTCTGCCCAAAAAACCAAAACATAAAACAGAAGCAATATTGTAACAAATTCAATAAAGACTAAAAATGGTCCACATCAAAAAAAAAAAAAAAATCTAACAATTCCCCAGTGCAGCACAAAACCGCTTCCCGTAAGACAGTCATTTAATTATCAACTGTCCAAAGGCTAAGAAAATTTCGTGGAAAAGGAGCATACCCTCTGGCTCTGTGCGTGGCCTGTAGCTGAGGAGCCAAGTTCTTAAGAACCGAGGATTGACTGCCATACTCTTGGGGAGAACGCCTTCATAGAATCTCAGGCATCCGTTCTCAGCTTCCCCATCTATAAAATGCGGCCCTGGCGAGGCAAGACCTGATAGGCTTCCATATCGAAGGCTTCACGCACCTCATTGTACTCCAGCACACGCCGCTTGATCTTGGACGAGTCAGCCCAGATGACGAAGTCCTACATGCTGCACGTGACACGGAAGGTGGGGTCGGTGACCACGTTGGGGCCCTTGTGCACCTGGCCCTACTCCATGAATGCCACGGCGGCCTGGAGGTGCTGCGCCAGGCGCGGCTCAAGCACTACAGTGAGCAGGCTATGGCGGCAGAAGGACGAGGCCTTGAGGAAATCGCAGAGCTCCGGTGATCCACATGTGGGCACTAGGCCGAGAGCATACTTCTCCAGCAGCGCTTCGGCAGGTCGCGCAGGCGCAGCTTGCACGCCCAGCAAGGCTCAGCTGGTGGTAGCGTGTGTCGTCCTCGTACCGCTGCAGCTGCAAACGATGACGCCGCGATACGCGCAGCTCCTGCAGGTTGAGATCAGTGACTTCCCGGTTCAGGAACACCATCTGCTTCAGCCGCTTCTCACGGAATTGAAGCTTCCACACCATGGTGGCGGCTCAGATGCTCTATATTGTTTTATGTTGAAATGATAATCTGTTATATATGTTGTGTTAAATAAAGCATATTAAAATTTTAAAAACCAAAAAAACTCATTTAATAATGTATTTTATAGACAGTATCCCCCTTTTAGGGATTGTTGATATAATTAATTGTATCATTTTCTATATTCTACTATCTTGGGGTGCTTTTTTAACTTCCCTTTCTGAGGGAGAGTCTATTCTTGCATCGGAGACCTGTAAGGAAATCGAAATGTTGAAGACAGTTTTATATTGATTCAGAGAGAAGAATGTAATTTAGGGAGTCAGCACCACCCTTTATACCCCAGTGTGGTGTAATATGATTTTGTGCTTGAGGTGCTATTTTTTAAATGTCTTAACTCCAGTGTCTTGATTAAATTCTCTTCTTACTAATTACATTCTTCCCAACTTAAATGTCTAGTTATAAAATGCCCTTTTAATTTTTCTGAAATATTAATTATACAGACCTTTTGTAAGTTCTGATAGTTAGTCCTTACCTTTGTTTCTGCTCCTACTCGAACTCCTTAACCTACAGTTCTCTCTTCCTCACATTCATCTTATACTGTGGTACAACTTTTAAAAGTTTATTCTTTCTAAATCTCTACAGTTGATAGCCCTTGTTTTATATTTGACTACCAAATTTAACACTAAACCCTTTTTTTTTTTTTTTTTTTGCGGTACGTGGGCCTCTCACTGTTGTGGCCTCTCCCATTGCGGAGCACAGGCTCCAGACGCGCAGGCTCAGGGGCCATGGCTCACGGGCCTAGCCGCTCCGCGGCATGTGGGATCTTCCCGGATCGGGGCACGAACCCGTGTCCTCTGCTTTGGCAGGCGGACTCTTAACCACTGCACCACCAGGGAAGCCCAACACTAAATTCTTTGGAAACCATTCTTCTGGTGCTTATTTAAAGGCTTTTGGACGCTCTGTAGCATTTCCTAAATACAGAGAAAATGAAAGTATTTCCAAATCACTCATTTTATAGATAATTATCTTCAAAACACAAACCTTGGTATTTGGCCATAGGAAAGGGTTTTTTGGTTTGTTTGTTTTTAACATTTTATTTTCTGTTTTCTACCATCAGTTTTTCACCAACTTTTTTTTTCCTTTGGGCCATTAAAATATGTACATGTTGAAATAAACTTATTAAGAAGTACCAAATTGAATGCTTTATAAACTCAATCATTACTACACAGCAGTAAGCTGGACACCAGGAAAATAGTTGGATTTCTTTTTTTAATATTTATTTATTTGGCTGCGCCAGGTCTTAGTTGCAACACGTGGGATCTTCGTTGTGGCATGCAGGATCTTTTTTAGTTGCCGCGTGTGGGATCTTTAGTTGCGACATATGGGATCTAGTTCCCTGACCAGGGATGGAACCCGGGCCCCCTGCATTGGGAATGCGAGTCTTAACCACTGCACCACCAGAGAAGTCCCTGGATTTCTATATAATCTTTTCAGATTGTTTTTGGGAGAAAAGAAGTGAGAGTTATTTTCAAGTTTATTAGTATTTTGAAAATGCCACAAAGAGGTTCAATAGTTATGCTCATGGAATTTTTGCTGCTGGGAATTTTAGTATAACCATAAATATTTTATGCTAAGTCTTTGGGAAACTTTCAGTTGCTAATAAATTTTCTAATATACATAGAAGTCACTTAAAAATTTTAATTCTTTGAAAATGTCTTTAAGTTCTAAACTCTATTTTATGAGGTTTTTCCTGTGTTTTGTAATTGAAAATGACTACAGACTGTGGATTGCTGCTACACTTACAGGTTAGAGTGGTGACTTTAAACAACAGTGAATAGGGTAGCTCATGTGGCTCTCAGAAAACTACAGTTAATTTAATAAAAGTCTTATTTATTTAGCTTATATTTTACTTATGAACAAATAATATGCTTTCATGGAAGAATATTACTTGAAAGGCAAAATGTAGTAAAATTAATTTGCCCAGTTCCTTGAAATTGTTGTTTTAAGGTTGCTTTTTTGGAGACATTACTGTTATCGTATAGTTGTAAAATGTTTTGAAATACATAGCATTATGTAAATATAGATAATGAAATGCATGTTCAGTTGCAAGAATTTCCAGTGGTGTCATGAGGAGAAGGTAGTGTTTATTTCCCCCAAATTTTATGTTCACTGGAGGGTATGGACACAAGTCCTGCCCTAAGCACTGCGCCTTTCCTTACCCACTGGGAGTCTGTGTACTGAGGTTTTGGCAGAAGTACGGGGTGGAGGGGGAGGGAGATTGTAGTAAAGAGGAGGTACAGCATGATGGCAGGCAGTGAAAGGTCAGGCTAAGGCTTTTTGCTCTGTCTTCAGCTCTACAAGAACAGAGACTTTTGCCAGCGTGGTCACTGCCATTGGCACCAGAAAACGTCAATAAATATATACTGAATAAATTAAGATGTCAGTAAGTTCCCACAGACTGTTAAGAATCCCTGTTCTGCACACTCACTTTGAAAGTCTGAAGTGGGGTGACTAAAAATCCTAACTTAATATTTTATTTATTATTAGCAGAAGAAAAGTGAATTGGTAACCTGTCATGTTTGACTTTGTATTCAGTACTTTCTTAAATATATTCCAACAGATCCAGCTTTAACAGATTCTCCTCTTTAAGTGTCCCTACCTGTAAGCCAGTTGATTATTATTTCGCAAAAAAAAAAAAAAGAAAGATTTTCTATGCAAGACTGAACTCTTTCTTTGCTTCCCAAGGGCCTCCGTAAGATGCCTTTAGCCTACTTATGCATATTTTCTCTACTGTTTGAAGGATCTTCCTGCTCCTGCCCAGTGTCTCTCAGTAAGGTCTTCCATGCGTGTCTCGTTTCCTTCCCCCTCTCATGCCTTTGTTCAGGGAAAGAGACCCTTCCTTCTGACCAGGAGCAAACCTAGGTTTTGTGGGAATGCTCTTTAGGAAAAAGAAAATCAGATAGCCAACAAGGACCTACTGTATAGCACAGGGAACGCTACTCAATATTCTGTGATAACCTATATGAGAAAGGAGTCTAAAAAAGGATGAATTTCAAAATATATTACAAAGCTACAGTAATCAAAAACAATGTGGTACTGGCATTAAGACAGGCAAACAGACAAATGGAAAGAATAGAAAGCCCAGAAATAAACCCTCATATAAGGTCAGATTATCTTTGACAAAGGTGCTAAGACCATTCAATGGGGAACAGAGAGTCTTTTCAACATATGGCACTGGGAATTTTCAATACCCATTTGCAAAAGAATGAAGTTGGACCCTTATCTTATACTATATACAAATATTAACTCAACATGGATCAAAGACCTAAGCCTAAGACCTACAACTATAAAACTCCTAAAAGAAAACATAGGAAAAAAGCTTCATGATACTGGACTTGGCAGTGTTTTTTGGATATGACACCAAAAGCATAGGCATAAAAGCAAAAACAGACAAATGGAACTACATCTGAGTTAAAAATTTTTATGCATCAAAGAACACAGTCATAGAGTAAAAAGGCATTCTACAGATTGTGAGGAAATATTTGCAAATCATATTATCTAATAAGAGATTAATGTCCAGAATATATAAAGAGCAACTCAACAACAGCAAAAATCAAATAACCTGATTAAAAAATGTCCAAAGGCCTTGAATAGACATTTCTCCAAAGATGATAAAATAAATGGCCTTTACACATATGAAAAGATGCTCAGCATCACTAATCATCAAGGAAATGCAAATCAAAACCACAATGAGATGTCATTTCACACCCATCAGGATAACTACTATCAAAAATAAAAAAAGCAAGAAACAAAATAAATATTGGCAAGGATATGGAGAAATTGGAACCTTTGTGCACTATTGGTGGGATTATAAAATGGCGTAACTTCTGTGGAAAACAGTTGAGAGTTTCCTCAAAAACTCAAAAATAGAACTACCAAATGATCCAGGAATCCCCTTTCTGGTTATGTATCCAAAAGAATTGAAAGCAAGATCTTGAAGAAATATTTGCACACTCATATTCATAGCAGCATTATTCATAATAGCCAAGGGGTAGAATCAACTCAGGTGTCCCATTGGTGGATGAATGGATAAACAAAATGTGGTATATACAGGAAATGGAATATTATTCACTCATAAAATGATGGAAATCCTATTAAATGCTACAACATGGATGGAACCTTGAAAATATTATAAGTGAAATAAGCCAGTCACAAAAAGACAAATACTGTGTGATCCTACTTTTATGAGGTATCTAAAGTAGTCAGATTTATGTAAATAGAAAGTAAAATGGTGGTTACCAGGAGCTGGGGGGAGGGGGAGAAGGGGAGTTGTTTAATGGGTGTACAATTTCAGACTTGCAAGATGAAAAAGTTCTGGAGATCTGTTTCGCAACAATGTGAATATATTTAACACTGCTGAACTGTACACTTAAAAATGGTTAAGATGGTAAATTTTACATATTTTACTACAATAAAAAAAAAAAGAGATCATCTGGGCATAGTTTCAGGACCCCTCCTAGGGCTTTGGGAGAGCCCCATGAAAGTGAGGGGTCCTGCAGCTAAAGCTTCATTAGCTTCATATTGAAGCATCTGGGGTTTTTTGTGTTCTTTTGGTTTTGTTTTTTGTTTTACTTTTATTTGCATTTATTTTCTTGCGGCATTTATTCTGGTCCATAAGTTTTTGTTTCTTCTGGAATATCTTTTTTTTCTGTGCAACCTCTTCTTCTGGTTTAGGAACAATGTGTTCTTTTTCAGTAAGGATATCTCAGTGTGGTAGGGAGAGCTCATGTATGGGTTGATCTGACCATGAGCTCTGTTAAGTCCTGCACCACATCCTGGGGACTTCATTCACCTGGATGTGCTCAATGACCAGAGAATCTACCCCTAAACCCTTAAGTTCAGCATTACTCTATGGATTATTGAGCATGTGCAGTAAAAATTCAGCACTCTTTTTGGGCCATGGAGCCCCACTGTTTGGCCCAGGCACACCCACCAACTACACCATTGTAGCAACAGGATGGCACACATTGCTGAAACATCTATTTTGACCATTCTGATTCTGTCCTTCCTTTGAAACTCAGCTCAAATGAGCTATAGTGTCTCAATTTTCTAACTCCTGTCTCTCTGAGGGTTGGAACCATATAGTTAACAATTTATCTTCTACTTTCTTGTTGACTGTCCAGTGTCTTATCTCCTAATTATAGGATGTTAAGTGTTGTTTCTTTTGCCTCTTATAAATACCCAGGTTAATAGTATTCATCTATTCATTCTTTTGCTTATTCATTTGGTCATTCATTCAGCAAACATTAATTGAATTCCTCCTGTGTACTAGAGATAGAAATAATAACCATATACCCTGCCCTTAAGAAGCTCATAGTTTAGAGGGGGAAGCACCAAGTAAATGGGTAACAATAACAGTAGGGTTTGAAGGTGCTTCCGTAGAGGCGTATACAGGGTGCCAGGAAGCACAGAGGAGGACACTGAACTCAAACAGGAGTGTCAAGGAAGGCATCCTCCAGATGCAAATTTGATTTTTGAGGTTTGATTCTAAAGAATCTGAGAATTTTCTTTTAATGTTCCTTAAAAGGTCTGCTAGCATTCTAATTTATAAATGTGTAACAGGAGTGTAAATGCTAACCTTCTCCAAAGATTTTGGATTCTAGTTGTGTTAGAGATTCCACTGTAGTTTTGACTACTATTTCTATCTATATACCTTCTGACTTTGTTGGGGATAAAAATTCTGAAAAAACTTAGTTCTTACATTTATTTCTCATCAGCCTTCTTCATCGCTGTCGTTTGGTAGTACTGAAGTTGATAAGACTTAGAAAAGCTTTTGCCTTTCCTGTGTTTTCTACACGACAAACTCCTACTGATTCTTTAAGACTCGGTTTAAAATCTTACCTCCCCTGTGAAACCTTTTCTGACTCTCAGGAGTTAGTTCTTTGTATTCTTATAGCGTAACTATCTATATATCTCAATTTATACTTTAATTATGGCAGTTACCATGCTATATTTTAATTATGGATTTACATGTCTCTGTCCTTCAAGGTGTTAAAGTCCTCTTTGTACCCTCCTGGGCTTGGTTCTAGCACAGCATCTAATACATAGTAGATGCTTAAAAGATGGTTCTTGACTGAATGAACAGTGAGTTCAGAGTTTGGAGTCTTATTTTTGAAAGGGTGGATTGGCCTTACTATATACTTCATGGTCACAGATTGCATTCTTTTTTTTTTTTTTTAATATTTACTTATTTGTCTGTACCAGGTCTTAATTGCAGGACGCGGGATCTTTTACTTGTGGCATGCAGCATTTTTTAAAAAAATAAATTTATTTATTTTATTTTTGGCTGTGTTGGGTCTTTGGTGCTGCGCGCGGGCCATCTCTAGTTGCAGTGAGCAGGGGCTACTCTTCGTTGTGGTGCGCAGGCTTCTCATTGCGGTGGCTTCTCTTGTTGCAGAGCACGGGCTCTAGGAGCACAGGCTTCAGTAGTTGTGGTTCATGGGCTCTAGAGCGCGGGCTCTTTAGTTGCCCCACGGCACGTGGGATCTTCCTGGACCAGGGCTCGAACCTGTGTCCCCTGCATTGGCAGGTGGATTCTTAACCACTGTGCCACCAGGGAAGCCCCCATGCAGGATCTTTAGTTGCAGCATGTGGGATCTAGTTCCCTGACCAGGGATGGAACCCAGGCCCCCTGCATTGGAAACATGGAGTCTTAGCCACTGGACCACCAGGGAAGTCCCACAGATTGCATTCTTAACAACAACCAGTTATCTAACTTACGATAGAAGCCCCACTACCACCTCCATCTGACTCCCGCACCTAGAAGTCCACAGTTGCCTTCCAACTTGTCTCTGCTTCTCCACTTGGTCCTCTGTAGTGTATTCTCCATATAGAAGCCAGGATGAGCTTTTGAACACATAACTCTGATTCTGTCTCTCCTAAAGTGGTAGTAAGACCTCCATGGGTCCTTGGAATGTTTACTTTGGGAGGTTTTGGAGACTTTGTCCCACTTTATAGGAAACATATTAAAAGGTACCCTCATCCCATATTTTTTTTAAAAAAATATTTGTTTGTTTAGTTGGCTGTGTTGGGTCTTAGTTGCGGCACATGGGCTTAGTTGCCCCGCCATCTTAGTTCCCCAGCCAGGGATCGAACCTGTGTCCCCTGCATTGGAAGGCGGATTCTTAACTACTGGACCACCAGGGAAGCCCCTCATCCCATATTAAATACGTGGTTTTATTTATTTTTGCTATTGTATGTTAAAAGAATTTTAATAATTTTGCTTCTGAAATTCTTTGGCTACAAATAACTGACTTAATTTGTAATCACCTAAGATTTCTTAATAATTAACATATTTAGTATTTTTTACAAAGTGAGAATTATTTTCAAATGTAAAGAAACCTTATAAATGCTCAACTTAGTGAATGAAATTGTTGGGTGTTATATTCCAAGGACACTGAAGCATTTATTAATTTTTATGGTTATAATTTTCTTTTTGTATTTTGGACTTGTAAATATATTTTTTCAGGTCCCAAACATTTGCCTAGACCCTTAAAAAGCTTGTAGATCCGAGATATTAAGTGGAGACTGCGTAATGGATAAAATGGCACTGTTCACTCTCCTGCTTTAAAATTCTTTTGTGACTTTCCACCGTTCTTAACAATAACATCCTTTCTGTGGCCTGCAAGACCCACTATGATCTAGCCCCTCTCACCTCCTCGGCTTCGTCTCCCACCTCTCTCCCTTGGTCACCTGGCCTAGCCTCCTGATCATCCCTCTTGTTCTTTCAACACTCAAGCAATTGCTTTTCAGCTCAGCTTAAATGCCCCTCCTGAGAAAAGCCTTCCCTAACCACCTGATCTAAAGTGAGCCTCTCTCAGTTTTTCCATATCCCATCAACTCTTTACTTCCTTCTCAGTGAATTTCCTTCTCCCATGAGGATATTGGCTCCATGTGTACGAGAACCTACCCTGTTTGGTACTACTGTATCCGCAGCACCTAGCACAGACACAGAGAAAGCAGTTAATACATACTTGTTGAACAAATGAAGAGTTATGTTAATAGATTTTGTAATTTAACAATCCTCGAGTTGTTGGTATAAACCCTACATGGTCATAATGAATTATTCTCTTAAAACTGGTAAATTCTACTTGCTAATATTTTACTTAGGATTTTTGTGTTCGTCTTCACAAATGAAGATTGGTCTGTAGTTTTATTTTTCATACCGCATCTGAGTCCAGATGGATATCAGGAATATGTTAGCCTCATAGAAGAAATTAGGAAGCTTTCTCTTCTGTCTCCATGTGTTCGGGAACAGTAGAGATAACATGAAATTATCTGTTTGATAGAAGAAAACTACTTAGGCCTGACGTAGTTTCAGTGGCTAGTTCTTTGAATAATTATCTAACACATTTCTGCAATGGTTTTTTGTTTTTTTTTTTTTTTTTTGCGGTACGCGGGCCTCTCACTGTTGTGGCCTCTCCCGCCGCGGAGCACAGGCTCCGGACGCGCAGGCTCAGCGACCATGGCTCACGGGCCCAGCCGCTCCGTGGCATGTGGGATCCTCCCGGACCGGGGCACGAACCCGTGTCCCCTGCATCGGCAGGTGGACTCTCAACCACTGCGCCACCAGGGAAGCCCCTCTCTTGTTTTTAATTGATCACTTTCCAAAGGATTATCCACTTTTATTTATTTATTTTATTTTTTATTAATTTTTAAAACTTAATTTAAAAACTTTATTGTTATTATTTTCATTGAAGTATAGTTGATTTACAGTATTTTGTTAGTTTCAGGTGTACAGCACAGTGATTCAGTTACAGATATGTGTGTGTGTGTGTGTGTATATATATATATATATATATATATGCCTTTTCAGATTCTTTTCGCTTATAGGTTATTACTAAATACTGAGTATAGTTCCCTGTGCTATACAGTAGGTCTTTGTTGGTTATCTATTTTATATATAATAGTGTGTATAAATTAATCCCAACCTCCTAATTTATCCCCCCCCCACCCCCCTTTACCCCTTGGTAACTATAAGTTTGTTTTCTATGTCTGTGAGTCTCTTTCTGTTTTGTAAATAAGCTCATTTGTATCATTTTTTTAGATTCCATATATAAGCGATATCATATGATATTTGTCTTTATCTGGCTTACTTCATTTAGTATGATAATCTCTAGGTCTCTCCATGTTGCCACAAACGGCATTATTTCACTCTTTTTTATGGCTGAGTAGTATTCTATTATATATATATGTATAGCACATCTTCTTTATCCATTCATCTGTCAATAGACATTTAGGTTGATTGGCTATTGTAAATAGTGCTGGAGTGAACATTGGGGTGCATGTATCTTTTCGAATTATGGTTTTCTCCAGGTATATACCCAGTTATTTATTTTTTGAAGCAAAATTTTTTAAAAATTTTAAGTATAGTTGATTTACAGTGTTAATTTCTGCTGTACTGCAAACTGTTATACATATATATAAATTTTTAAATTTATTTTTATTTATTCATTTTTGGCTGCATTGCGTCTTCGTTGTTGCACACGGTCTTTCTCTAGTTGCAATGAGCGGGGGCTGCTCTTTGTTGCAGTGCGCAGGCTTCTCATTGCAGTGGCTTCTCTTGTTGCGGAGCACAGGCTCTAGGTGCACGGGCTTCAGTAGTTGTGGTACATGGGCTCAGTAGTTGTGTCTCATGGGCTCTAGAGTGCAAGCTCAGTAGTTGTGGCGCACGGGCTTAGTTGCTTCACGGCATGTGGGATCTTCCTGGACCAGGGCTTGAACCCATGTCCCCTGCATTGGCAGGCGGATTCATAACCACTGCGCCACCAGAGAAGCCCCATATATATAAATTTTTAAATATTCTTTTCTATTATGGTTTATCTCAGATATTGAGTATGGTTCCCTGTTGTTTATCCATTCTATATGTAATAGTTTGCATCTGCTAAACCTGAACTCCCAGTCCATCCCTTTCCTACACCCCTCTCCCTTGGCAGCCACAAGTCTGTTCTCTATGTCTGTGACTCTGTTTCTGTTTTGTAGATAGGTTCATTTTAAAACAAGCAAAAGTTTTTTGAATCAATAAAGATTCAGTCTACTCTTTATGATTTTATCATTGTTAATTTATTTTTTGAGTTCATTACTCATTTTGTAGATTTTTGAGTTAAATATGTTCAGTTCATTATTTTTCAATCATGTTTCCTCATAGAAATATTTTAGTAGTGGTTATATAGTCAGCGAAGGTGCCAACTTTGAAAGATAACACTCATTTGAACATATAAGTTCAGGTTTATTTGTTTTAAAAGTAAACTCATTTTTTGTTACTTTGTATCCTCACTTTGTAATATAATTTATTTTTAGGGCAGTTTTTTTTTTTTTAAATATTTATTTATTTGGCTGCGCCGGGTCTTAGCTGTGGCACACGGGATCTTCATTGCAGCACGCAGGATCTTTAGTTGTGGCATGCATGTGGGATCTAGTTCCCTGACCAGGGATCGAACCCGGACCCCCTGCATAGGGAGCCCAGAGCCTTAGCCACTGGACCACCAGGGAAGCCCTGTAATATAATTTAAAAACGCTGTCTAATTGTTAATATGAAAACAGTACAATAAATATAACTATACCACAAAGTCCAAAATGCCTGGAAATACAGGGGAAATAGTGCATTTATTACACTTCTTTCTTTGAGATGAACAATTGGACTAATTATTTTAAGTTTAGAGGTATCTCACCAAGAAAAAGATTCCTGGAGGTTGAAGAAAATAATTGATCATATCATTTGAAAATAGAGCTAATATTTTGCTTTAAAATGTGTTTGTTTCTCTACGTTTTGTGCAGCTTGCTATAACACAAGGAAACACGTAGTCACGTTTATATGATAATATTCTGCATTGAGGAGTGGAGACTTGGCAAAATTCAGTCTTATAAAGAAATTCTGTCCATCACAAATTAAAACAAGGCAGCTGTACAATTTCCATGCATTTTAACATGTTGAGCATGCTCCACATAAGTAAACTTTCCGTGGCTCATCTGGAAGGTATTGGAAGGATAAAAATAGACTAAATGTTCAAAATTTCCATCCTAGGAGTTTCCTGCTTTTGCTTACAATCTCAATTGTCAGTTCAGGTCCTGGCTCCTACTCCACTCGGGTCTGTGCAAAGACAGTGGAAGCGTTTACGCCATAAATATTCAAGCTGCCAGATCATCTAGGCATTGGCCTCTGCCTGCCCTGAAACAACTCCTTTCTGGTTCTTCTATCACAGTGGAAAAAGCGAAGGAGGGAGACTTTATAAAGACCCAGAAGCCAGGATGACAAACGTGTGGGATTTAGAAAGGGTTCGTAGGTTCCTTTTCAAGGAACGCTGGGCTTACAGAATCCATCATTTCTGTGCTGGCTGGCATGTCAGATTACGCTTGGTCAGCCCAGTTCATTTGGAAGAATCACACTGTGGAATCTGAGCTTTTCTGGTTCATAGAGATAGATGGAGTCTGATAGTCACAGGGCACTTTGGCCTGCTTTCTATGATTTTAGTTACTTTATTTCCTCAAGCAGTCCTTAAAACAAATAGATGGAGATGATTTTCTGGAAACTATGTGACTTTTATTCCTTGTATGTGGATAGCACATTTCCTCTCTTCAGCCCAGCACTTCTGAATGGAGGTCTAAGTCATTAATTCATTCATTTATTTACCTACTGTGTGGGGCTAGGTAGGTATCAGGCCTCACACAGCAGTGAAGGAAGATGTGGTATGTGTCCTTATACATACTGGGGACGACCAACTATAAGCAACTTCTTTGACAAATAATAAATTGCAGTTATGCCTGGTGCTATGAAGAAGTAGTAAGGGAAGTTATGGGAGTGTTGAACAGGAAGGCCTGGTCTAGACGGAGAGGGTCAAGGAAAACTTTCCTGGGGTAATGACTTTTGAGATGGCAAGGATAAGATGAAACAGAACTGCTAAAAACAAAGAAGCCGAGTACAGTTTTAGGGCTGAAAGGAATCAAAGATACCATCTACTGATGGCCAATCCTTACATTCCACAAATGAGAAAACTGAGGCCTGGAAGGTAAAGGGAATTGCCTAACTAAGGTTACACAGCCTGTTAGCCCCAGAGCTAGAGACGCAAACCCAGCGTGGTTTTCTTAGGTGGGTTGAAAGCAAGATGCACTGAGTCAGAAGAAGGCTCTTAGGAATGGGGGAAACCAGGTAGGTTTTAAATTTTAGCGCTGACTCTAGGTCAGCTGCCGAGCTACTTCCTCAGGTGGGGGAGGGGATTAAAGGTGACTCAGATCTGCCAGCTTGCTGTGCTGTAGCATAGTTTTTATTTGGGGTGCGGGGAGGAGGTACCAAACATACATACACCTGAAACAATAAATGTGGAGTTCAGCTGGGAAACCAGTCACTGTTCTGCAGCTGTCTAGCTGTGTGATTGGGATAAGTCACTTAACCTCTCTGAGTTGGCATTCACAGATTATACTTTGGTATGTTTCCTTTCAGTCTTTTCCTGTGCATTTTAGGAGCTTGTTAGAGATCAGTTGTGTCCTATATTTCACCTCAGTCTCTAAAGACGAAAGTCTCTTGTTTGGGTAAGGTGTTGTTTAAGCCCCTTTTTAAAGAGTAGTTTGCCAGCCTGTGCTTGCCCAAACATCCAGAGAATAACTGTAGCAAGTGAGCCAAGCTCCAGGATCTGTAAGAATCGTTAGCAACTGAGAACATTTCTATAAACCAATAAAGGTTTTTATATTTTGTTCATCTGTTACCCTTATGCTGTTGCCACTTTCACATTCAGTGTGTGTAGGTGGAGAGTATGAGATAACAGCGTTTCACAAATGAAAGTGAGTGGAAAAGGGCCGCTTTCCCTTTAAGGTAGTTTCAGCCCCAGTTCCCTCCCCTTTCCTGATTGACAAACCTACCCAAAGTCACATGATCCGCCTCTATTTGAAGGTCACAAAAAGCTGTTTCCTTTAGAGACAGAGGGGGAGAGAGAGAGCAAGAGGGAGAGTGAGTGTGAGAGTTAGTTCAAGCCAAAATGGCCGACAGAGTCTCTGCTGGTTTCTGAATATTTAAAATACAAAAAAACAGATAGACAAAAAGAAATCATTTTTTGGACCTTTTTTCATTTCCATTTCTACCTTGTATGCCTCAATTTGCTGGATTTAAGCACTGCTGCACTTTATGAGGTTGGTAAATATTTTCAATTTTTTAAAACCAATTGATTTATATGGATCTTGTCTAACCGTTTTCACTAGTGGTGTTGCAAATCGACATTTGTCTAGCGTGGAGGCTGGCTTCAGACATTTCGTGAATCTGTGTAAATCAGACCCGTGATGTACTTTTGGTTCGGCATTTTAGAAATGGAAAAGCCTTGGTAAAATATTTGATTTTGAAGTGATTTAATTGCACTTTTAATTTATATGCAGATATTCATCATCGTTTCTGTCTTGCAAATAAATGAAGCTGCGAGTATTTGGAAATTTGATATTTAGAAAGAGGTTTTTTAAAAAACACAGACCTCTCCCTGCCCCCTTAAATCTGCTGCAAAAATTTGCATAAATATAAATGGGTTTGCATTCTTTCGGCTGCTAAGGCCGACAAAGGATCTGGGAGGGCAAGCACTACCACGGGAAAACCTTTTTCTTTTTCTCTTTTTTTTTAAAGCTAGGCCATCCTTCCTAGAGAGATGTAAAACCTAAAATAAGACCTGATCCATTTTAAACATCAGGCTGGGGGCGAGTGAACACCAGGAGGTTTGGGGTTTGTAGATTCCCCTGCTTTGAAAACCTCCCAAGCAATGTGTGGATCACCCCTCTCCTCTGCGCGCGCTCATTTGCACTGGGTCTCTGTGTGTGTTCTCAAATATGCAGCCAGATGCGCTTTTATTTTGATTGTGGTTCGAACCAAATGGTGGGACTATCTTGTAAACATGGTGTTTTAAAGGGTATAAACAGCTATTCCTCCCGATTAGGAATTATTTCTTTATCAGTTTCTCCCTGTGGATTGGCTTTATTCGTTTCTCATAGATTACAATTTCTGTTTAATCTTACACAGATGAACTGGGCTTTTCAGCACAAATTCAGCATCTGTGTGTGTAGTTGCCTGTTTTAGCCACGTATCCATTGTGAAGTGGTCATATTGGGTCACCTAAATAAGTAGCTGTATGTGTTACCCCTGAAACTGTGTGTGCAGTGCACTGAAGTTAAATTCCATTACTCCTAATGCAGGATTCTAGAAAGCCTGGGAACAGGGAGGGAAGGCGGCTGAAAACTTGCTTTCTCAGAGCCACCTCCCCCTATCATTGTGAGAGTGTGATGTAATGCTTCTCGGTCTGGTGGGCAGAAAGGATCGTAGTTTTGATGCGGCGGGTAAATTGCACCCCCCCCCCGCCCCCCGCCTCCCAGCACATCCCTGGCTCTGAGAGGCCTTGTTTTCTTTTTTTTTTCCCTTCCTAATTTGTATCCTCCTGATTTATGCCTTAGCATATTGGCATGAGAAACAGACTATTTTTCTAAATCTGTTACAAAGTATAGTTTAGAAAGGGCATTTAAACTATGCAAATAGGTTGAATTGTCATATCCCCATCATTAAATATGTAGACTTGGATTAAAGCTAATTAAGCATAAATGGAATAATTTTGATCAGAAGTGAGCAGTGGCTTTTTTTGGCTGTTGTTGTTTCCTTTTTAATTAATCTAATTATAAGATGTTTGCTGGACCTGAAAGTGTTAAAAAAATGCAAAAAAAATGCTGGACCATTTTGAAAATTTGACAGTCTGGAAGAGGGTGTGTAGTGCTTTCAAAAGCTTTATTCACTGTTAAAATGGATTGGCCTCTTGTGCTGAAAATGGCCTGTTTCTTTGGGCCAATTGTGTGTAGATGAAGGGACTTTCATGCTAATTTAACAAAAAGACTTTCCATTTGAATTCATAAAGATAATTAAAGTCCTCTGTCTGTAAAGAGCAAGTATTTTATTATTTTTCTAAAATTAATGTTATTATATTAGTGGAAATGAGTAGAGAAGTGACGGTTTAAATTCAGTGTAAATTTTTTTGGTATAAGTTCAGCTTTTGTGTAAGAGGGATTGGAAACATTACAGTCAGGAGGTAATCTGGAACAAATTTGTCTCTTAAAAATTTTTTTTACAGCTTGAATTTAAAGGAAAAGACAGAAATTACCATAGTGATAGGGAGTGTTGCTTTGTGGTAGACCTAAGGAAAATTAGAGCTCTGATTTTTGTTGTTGTTTTTTCTGAAAATGAAAGCGCTTATTTGGGGCTTTACTTGTTAGATGATTCATTTTACGCCCATCTCCTAAGTTGGCCTTACAGAAGAAGAATGAGAAGAACCTAAGCTTTCCATGTTTTGCCATTAGATTGTTTTTGTGGACTGTAAACATGTGAATAGCAGTTTAATTCAGTTTGCAGAGCAGAGGGACCAGAAGCAGGGTGCCTGGTCTCTTAGGCAAGAAGAAGAATGATATAATGAACATTAACAGAATGCCATCTGATTCTTTGAAATGTTTTGGTAAATATTCTTCTCTCCTAGACAGGTTGAGAAGTGCGATAAATAAGACCTGGTTTCACGTATGTTAGGCATTATGGCTCTGATGAGTTTCAGAAGCTCAGCTGCCATTTTGGATCTAAGTTCCTTCAGGGCCAGTCCTTATGGCACACCAAACTATGGGAATTCAGGAGCAAATAAAAATGAGTAATAAATCAAGTGTGCAGATGGATGGTATTTGTGCCTTTTGTTGAAGTTTTCTTTCTGTTGGTAGCATGAAATGAATCTAAAAACTTCAGAGATGTAGCTGATGCTATGACCAGCAAAACCCCGGGGATATTAGAACTTGCATGTTGTGGTTTTTAAAAATGAGACAGTGTATGCAGGGGAAGTTTCTTACTGGAGAAAAATAATATAGTCCTCACTGAAGTCTTCCCACCCCCAATGCTGGGTCTACTTGTGATATTAATGTCATTATTCACAAGGCTACTCTGTCTCAGGAAGAATTGTCACAGATTCATTATTAAGATTTTACTGAAGCATCACAAAAATTGATAGCGCCTATTTATCAGAAGTGGTATCTTATTTTTAAACTGTTTTTCAGTCCTTCCATCTGTGTGCCAGAAAGGAAGCATTGGCATCTTTGGTATATGGTGCAAACTCAGCCCTGTTGTTCAGCTTTGAATGGCCATTTGTTATTCTCTGTCGCCACCGGGACAGTCCTTTAAAAATCAACTTCTAAAATTTGAAGCAGAGACTTCTAAGGCTTTTCCAGCTCTTAAACTTACAAAGAGACACAGAAAGAGTGATATGTGATGATGAGACCTTCAGGTTCTGCAGAGCAGGCCCCAGCAGATAACAGTAGTAAGGGGTGGGCCTCACCCTACCCAGCTGCCCCAGAACTGAAAAGTTTTGGAGAAATTTAATTTTTACAACTCAGTATGATCATTGACCTTCTGCAGTTTAAATTGGACAAGGCCCTGAGGCAACACAGGTGAATGTACTTTGTTCCTCCCCTCAAGGAGTACCCATCTAATGAGGGAGATACCCAGGTAAAGAACCAGTGGCTTTACCTTGGTGCTATGTGTGCAACAGTTAGAACAAGTACCTGGTACATAAGTAGCCTGAGTATCTGCATTAGGAGAACCCTTATTTAAAGAAGCCAAATAATTACTCCTTATTAATTTTTAATTATCATTTGGCTATTAGATTTTCTTTAAGTGGAACTCAGAATTTAAAGGTGCGGTTTCTGATCATTGGCTGGGGAGTGGGGCAGCCTATGCTAATTGTTTCCTAGTACAGTATTGTTCAAGGGTTTACACTAATCCGACTTCCCTCACCTTCTTGTGATTAAGACTTGTGGTGGAGTGGGTGGGGTGAATTGAAGCCACTTGGCCTGAAAAGGGATTTAACCCGCGATGGTGACATTTTAACATGCTTTCCTTTCTTTCTTCAAATATTCAGCAATCATTTATTATGCCTGCTGCCGGTGTAGGTGCAGGGGGAGCTAAGAATTCATTTGGTCAGCTTGTGGCCCTGAGCAGCCACCGGTTCCTGTGGAAATATTTACCACCTGATGACTGTCGAAGCTACTGCTTTGGGTTATGACTAGGATAACCTATAGTTCTTTCCCCTGATGGTCTCCTTACTGATAGTCAGGGAATGGATGGTAAGTTTTTGCTTCTGGTAGTTCTAGAGACTTCGATTTAAGGTTTGACGAGATAGTCACTTTATCCTTTTTTTTTTTCTAGGCCTGCAAAATTATCCTTTAAATTATCTCTGAGAACCTTGCAACTTAAGTTGCCTCCCTAGTTACTCTATCATATCCCTTAGTTTTACTTTTTTTTATGCCCCTTAATTGTGTCAGTATCTGCAATCACATTATTTGTGTGTGGTACATCACTCCCCACAAACCAAAGCAGACTGTAGTGTTTTGCTTATTGCTCAATCCTCAGCATCTAGAATAGGGCTTAGCACAAGTAAGTGCTCAATAAAAATGTGTTTGAATTAGACCTGAGTATAAGGTCACCAGGACCAGCTATGTGACCATAAGCCCCTGTTTCTTTTTTTTTTTTTTTTTTTCCTCGGTACGCGGGCCTCTAACTGCTGTGGCCTCTCCCTGCTGTGGCCTCTCCCGTTGCGGACGCGCAGGCTCAGCGGCCCTGGCTCACGGGCCCAGCTGCTCCGCGGCATGTGGGATCCTCCCGGACCGGGGCACGAACCCGTGTCCCCTGCATCGGCAGGCGGACCCCCAACCACTGCACCACCAGGGAAGCCCAAGCCCCTGTTTCTTAATCAGTAAAATGGGAATAATATGTTGTTGGGAAGCAGAAGGGAAATGCTGTATGAAGGGGCCAGCACCTAGTCTCGTTGCTCAGTGTTTCCTTCCCCTTTGCTCTCTCTCTGTTAAGTAAACCAGAAAGGCTTTTATGGCCCCACAGATGCTTGATCCTCTCATGGCTCCCAGGATCATGACGCGCGGGCACTGATTGCCCAGAGCTTCAGTCTGGATGAGGGCAGGGGCAGCGCTGAGCCTTTTCTTTTATTCAAGTCCCTACATTCCTACGGTCTGAGGTCATCTCTCCCTGCTCTCCCGTTCCCTTCGGGCTCTGCCTCTGTGGTGTATCCACATTTGCTTGGCTGCTTTTCATACATTCTGTGTTTTGCATCTAAAGGTTCTCAACAGTTTCAAATGAATTGGTCTTAAAGTTTACAACGCAAAGGAGAATATAAAATACAGTGTTTTTTCCTTCATTTTCATTGTTCTGAGCCTGCACATGTAGACTCTATTTAACCAAACTGGTAATAGACAATTTTATCTGACTCAAAAGACAGATAAAATTAAAATTTAGGTCAATTGCCCACTTTATACAATGCTGTTGAATTAATATAGATGACAAATAGCTTTCATTCATTGACATTGGACTGGAATTTGTTTCAAAGAAAAACAAAATTTTTATCTGTTCATTCATTACAAATAATTATTTGAATACCTATTACCTGCCAGACATTGGGATAAGAGCTAGGATAGGAGTAGTAGGAAGATTTTTTTCCAGGTACCATTGCTGAAGTTAGAAAGAATATAAATGCAAGGAGCCTGGCCAGTCCTCAGGGTGTTGGGTGATTACAAAAGAGGGACGCCCAACCCACATAGAGGGACCAGCTTATGCAAGGGCCCCGAGGCAAGAGAGGACTTCAGCATATTTGGAGAACTGTATGTAGAGTACTTGGACATGGTTGGAGGGTGATGTGTGTAAAAGAAAAGATAATCTGGGAAATGAGAAGTGAAACTGAAAAGGTAAACACTGGTGAGTTGCAGAAGAGTCTATGTAAGTCATGTTTGGAAGTCTTTATCCCGAGAACAATTAAAGGGTTTTCAGCAGGAATTTCACCTGATCAGATTGAACTTTTGAAAGATATGCTCTAGTTGGACTGTAGAAAATGGCTGGAGGATTGAGTATAAGACCAGATGGTGTTGCAGTAATCTCAGGTGATGGTGGCCTGGGCTGACAGCAGAGCTGGGAAGAAGTGGATAAAACCAGAGACATTTAGGAAGAAGATTTCACAGAACCTGATCATTGAGGGTTAGGTTTGGGGAAATAAAAGATGACACCTCTGTCTCTGGCCTGGCCTGCTGATGGATGGTGGTACCATTCACGGAGTTAGGGTCTATTTAGACGAGAGACACGTGTGGGATTGAGAAAATGAGTTCAGTTTTGGAGTAATTTAATCTTGGGGCATCTAAATGAAGGTCTGGAGTAATTAGATATCTGGCTGGAGGTAGATTTGAGAGTCATCAGTGGTCCCAGCTTTACCAAGATTTTCCTTTTTAAGTTGATTTCTTTGGTAAGATGTCCAGAAATGGCAGTGTGCAGTGCAAGTGTTAAAAGAACACTATTTTATAGAGAGGGTAAGACCACAGATGTGCTCCCATTACTACAGTGGTCACCATTAGAAATACAAAAGGAGTTTGAGGGAGGAGAAAGGCTAATTTTGGCTGGGTTGATCAGAGACGTCTTTATATGAGGACGTTTTATTTGAGCTGAGCCTTAAATATTGGGCAGAATTGTGAAGAGCAGACATGAGGGCAGAGCATTGTAGCTGGAGGGTTAGTTGTGTTCAGAGGGGATTGAAGGGAGTTTGAATGTCTATGGGAGAGCTGGGACGCCTGCTGAGTAGTTTGGATTGCCAAGGCAGATAGTGGGGGGTCTGTTGAAAGTCTGAAGGCAATGTGATCAATGTGGTATTTTGAGAATATTAATATGGCAGTGAGGCAGAGGAGGGACTGGGAGTGGTGGGATTGGGAGAGGGCAGGACTGAGGGGAGAATTGAGATAGGCAGGCCAAGTAGGAGGCCTGTTATGAAAGGGCCTGCCCTAAGACTGTGGCAGTGGGGCTAGAAGAGGGACCAGGGACTCCAGGTTTTCAAGGTGAATGACGGGAATCTTCAGCAGAAATGAAGATGGGGAATTCCAGGTCAGGCATACTGAGTTTAAGGAGCTGGTGGGATTTCCAGATGGAACTGGTTAGCAGGCAGCTGGCAATGTGGAGCTGACGCTTGAGAAAGAGGTCAGAAGTGGAGATAAAGAATTGGAAGTCATCCACATAGAAGTGATAGTTGAAGCTGAGAGGAGATGAGGTCACCATGGGTGCAGAGAATGGAAAAGAGAACTGAGAATGGGGCCTTGGGGACAGGAAGAGAAAGAGGACCTGGGAAAGGATTAAAGAAAGGTGCTTGTGCAGGACAGTCGTGAGTCACTGAAGATGAGGGAAGGACTTCTCAATCTCAGATGCGGTCAGCAGGTTTTGATGCCGCACAGGAAGAACAGTATTTGGTTATGGCAACGTCCCCTAACCTGGTGTTGGAAGGTGTTCCGGTGGGAAAGGTTTGGGAATCATTAGGTTATGCCAGCACCATTCAGTAGAAATAGAATGTGAGCCATGTGTTATTTTACATTTTCCAGGAGTCACATTAAAAAAAATAAAAGGAGGGAATTCCCTGGCAGTCCACTGGTTAGGACTCTGCTTTCATTGCTAAGGGCCTGGGTTCCATGGGGAACTAAGATCCTACAAGCCACGTGGCACAGCCAAAAAGAAAAAAAAAGAAAAAAACAGGTGAAATTAATAATATATATTTTATTTAACCCAATATGTACAAAAAGTTAAATCAACATGCAACAGATTTTAAAATATTAATGAGATATTTGACATTCTTTTTTTTTCATACTAAGTTTTCAAAATCTGGTGTGTGTTTTATAACACATTTCAGTTTGAATGTGAAATGTTATTGGAAATGCTTGATCTGTATTTAGATTTGATAAATTTTACAGTTGAAAAAGTACGTTCACATACCCAAGTTTTTTCAAACATACTAGAGTTTTCTAGTAATAGAAGTAAGTAATCAATTAAAAAAAAAATTTTTTTTTTTTTGGCTGCACCATGTGGCTTGCAGAATTTCAGTTCCCCAACCAGCGATTGAACCCGGGCCACGGCAGTGAAAGCCCAGAATCCTAACCATCAGGCCACCAGAGAACTCCCTTAAAGTTTAAATTAATTAAAACTAAGATACATTTTAAAATTCAGTTTCTCAGTCACAGTAGCCTCATTAAAAGTTCACACTAGCCATGTGTGGCTACGAAATTGGACAAGGGAGGGTTTATGCAGAGTAAGATAGGCTGCTTGCAGCTAACGTGCACTTTGGAAATAGCCAGAGTCACAAAGCATTCTTCCCATCACAAAGCATTTCACAGGATTGGTGTTAGAACACATGTGAGCTTATGCTGATGAAATTTTTCGAATTGAAGGGGTCAGATCCTAATTTTGCTTGTGAGGAGATGAACTTTTTATGCATAGATTCTAAAATTTAAAACAGGAATTTAAAAAATTGTTTTGGCTAAGGTCAGCTGGATGGTAGATTGGTAGAAGTTTTTAAGCGGAACCAATTTGTGTCCAGTTTCAGTAATGCTAGGTACAGAGGTTTAGTTGGAGGGTGGGAGCACTCCCTCCCTCTTTTTGAACTCTGTGGAGTCAGTGAGATGCCAGGCTTCAGGTGGGGAGGTGACATTAGGATTCCAGTGTTTTCAGAAGCTTTCAGTCAGCAGTCCCAGCCTTCTCGCATGAGGGGGAAAGGGTGCCAGAGGGCTAATTATTTTGTGCTTGAATCTCGCTTCTTTTTGGCAGCCTGCAGGCTGTTTGGCCATAGACTATTATACTCATTTTGTATTTCTTGACATCCTGGGCCAATATAATATTTACTAAATATGGGTGGTTTATAAAAAAGCAGGTTCAAAGATTTTTATTTAATGATCTCATTGATTTATATTGCTTTGTAGTTGCTAACTAGACCTTCTAAATAATAACCTGTAAAGATAGAAGTGATCTTGAGTTGTGCTTGGAACCAAACCTTGTTCACACTGGAAAGTTAAGCGTTGCTTTTGAGTTGGTGCACAATTCCATTTCGGTGGACACAGAGGACCTTATTTTTCTATGAAGTATAAGAGTTTAGAGTGTCAGTTATTCTGTGAAGTCTTGTTTTTGTTTTTTAAATCAATATGGAAATAAATTCCTTACACTTTTGTTTTCCTTTAGAAGTGCGTTTTGGTTATCCGTGCCTTTGTAAAAAACCCAGACTGTGTAGTGGTGAGTTTACATAATGCCCTTCAATGGCTTAAAAAGAGACCTTGCCCCACTCAGGAACCCAGAGCAGTGAGTCTTGTACCTCTCAGTGCCATTCTTTTTTTCTTTTTAACCCCTTGCTTGCATAAAATAATTGCTGTTCTTTTTATGCCAAGAAGTTCCTATTTATTTATAAGCTGAAGTTAGACAGCTAATTGGGTATCTTAGAACAGTGGCTTTTGAACTTTTTGATTGGATCTACACTAAGAAATACAATTTGATTGAGGCCCTGTACATACATGAAGTATACACGGAAGCAAAAGTATTTATATTTACTTTCTGATACTACGTCATATATTCTATCCTGATATAGGCTACTCAAGTCCATTTTGTAAAACAAAACCAAAACCAAAACAGCTGATCCCAACCACTAAAAGATTTAATGATCCACTCTGGGTTGTCTCACTGAGGTTTAAAGAATTTTTAAGGAGCCACTCGTGGGTTGCCATATTCCAGGACATGATCCCCAGTTTTTCTGGTTTTGAGAATCAAATTTATCAGTCCACTCAGTTGCCACACCAACCAGATTCATAAGCGATTTTTTTAAATGTTAATTTGCAGGACTTCCCTGTCGGTCCAGTGGTTAAGACTCCGCGCTTCCAATGCAGGGGGCGTGGGTTCCATCCTGGTCAGGGAACTAAGATACCACATGCTGCCTGGAGCAGCCAGAAGATTTGGAAAAAAGAAAAAAAAGAAGAAGGAGTTAATTTGCTACTTCAGCATGTAGGCGATGGATATTTTTGATGACCAGAATGTTGTCCTCCCTATCCAGAGCTTTCCATTTGGATCAAAAGGAGATGGCCATCCGTATTGAGGAATGGTGACGTACATGCATGTTTTCCCCCTAGATTTTAGAGAAACTGAAGTAGAAAAACCCTATTACCAGATTATGTAACTTTCTCTCGGAGAAGCCCCACAGAAAACACTGCCATACTTTCTTTTTTGGAGGGGTTGAGGGTGGGGTGATTCCCTGCCCCTTTTCCAGGTTTCAGGAAGACACACTTCCACTAATTAACACATTCTGTTTTTAGACACATGTCAGTAGATTTGATTAGTTCAGCATTTCCTACTGTTTGTCAGGGTACTAACAGGTTTGTCTGGAAAACAAAAAAAAAAGTTCCTTTCCTTAATTAAACTGATCTTTGCTTACTACAAGGACTTAAGAGTCTTTAAGATGCTAATATGCGTTGGGAATCTTAAGTGTTGTGTATATATAAAATTTTAAAGTCCCAGGTTTTTATTTTTGTTTTTTAGGCACAATTTGGGGAAATGCATGGTGTGCTTTCCATTTTAATTATTCCTTTCTAAAACTACATTCTAGACAAGTAAGCTGGATTTGGCTATTTCCCAAGTCTCTTCAGACACTTTAACATGGTGGTTCCCAGACAGACGTAGGTTTCAGGGAACTGTAACACTGTGAAAGCAATATTAGGATCCATCATGAGTTACCAGTTGTTTTTTTTTTTGCGGTACGCGGGCCTCTCACTGCTGTGGCCTCTCCCGTTGCAGAGCAGCTCCGGACGCGCAGGCTGAGCAGCCATGGCCCACGGGCCCAGCCGCTCCGCAGCATGTGGGATCTTCCCGGACCAGGGCACGAACCCGCGTCCCCTGCATCGGCAGGCGGACTCTCAACCACTGCGCCATCAGGGAAGCCCGAGTTACCAGTTTTAAATATGCCATGTAAAGGCATTTTAAAAAACCCACTATTTATTACCACCATTTCAAAGAAAAGGCATTTTGACAAAAGAGTAGAATGGACAGTCTCAGAATAAGAAACATCCTACTCAGTTGATTATAGCTTCATGAAAACTATTACATACGGAATATAGATCAGCACAGGTACTAAAGTTTTCAGTGTTTGGGAACCACCCTAATTATAGCCCATCTCTTAGCATGTATTACAGTTAACTATGTGCTTGCTGGTTTTATTAGCCTCACTCATAGGAATAAACCTTATTTCAAGTTCTGGAACTACCTTCCTTCATTCTTATTTATTGACAGTGATGATGGTCACTGTGTGACAGTGACTCACACTTAAAAAAAATTACTTTGCTCCCTATGAAAATACTGTAAGCAGGTAACCATTCTACTTTAACATAAGAAAAAAAGAAAGAACAAGCCAACTCCGTTAGGTGCTGAGCAATTGTAGAATCTAGAATAATAGTCAAAACCTATTCCAAAGTTTATCTGTTTTAATGAGGTATACAGTTGACCCTTGAACAATGCCAGAGTTAGGGGCGCCAACCCTCTGCGCAGTTGAAAATCTGAGTGTAACTTTACAGTCAGCCCTTCGTATCCACAGTTCTGCATCTGCGGATTCAACCAACTGTTAAGTATTTACTCTTGAAAAAAATCCACGTGTAAGTGGACACGCACAGTTCAAACACTGTCTGTTCAAGAGCCAACTGTATAGTCGTGGTGATTTTGTAAAAGTGGCAAGTAGGTCACAGGACTAAATAATATTATGTACATTTTTGCCAGCCCGTTGGCTCTTAGTGAGTTGTAAATAATGGCCATGGCAGGGTTTTTGTCATATTATGTACATTTTTATTTTTATGTCCACCATCCCACTCTCACATTTTAAATGACAAAGACCGGAAATCTGGCAACTGCGCATCAAATATCCCCTCTGTCTGCCTTCAGCGAGAGAAAGTGCTCTTTAGATGCAGTTTACTCCTTTAATCAAGGGGCCCATGGCCAGCAGCTCACCGGCCTGCCCTGCTGTGATAATGCTGTCAGCTGGCTGTGGGAGTGGCCACCCCAGCCAGTGCTTTGACTCTTCATCCTCAGAATCCTGGGGCCAAGAGAAGAGGAGGGGAGAGGTTGGGGTTAGCAGTGTAGGTAGGGTCTTTGGAAGCCTTAAGAGGCTGGGTAGACTTGAGTGAGCAGGATATACTCTATGTCCTGTGTACTTGGAAAAATTTGTTTATTACCTAAGTATTTATGCCTCAGGCACTCTACAGTGTTGGGAATAGTACAAGATAAAAAGACCTGGCTTTTATCTTTGGAACTCAACCAGTAACGTGAGGCTGCCTGTAATAAAGACAGAGATATGATGCCAAGGGATCCTGGAGGTTGGAGGCAGAGCCCTAGGGAATTGGGGAAGTCTCCACCATCGAGGAAACATTTGAACTTTTTTTTTTTCTTTTTTGGCTGCCTTGCGTCTTCGTTGCTGCACGCGGGCTTTCTCTAGTTGCGGCGAGCGGGGCTGCTCTTCGTTGATGGGGCAAGGGCTTCTCATAGCGGTGGCTTCTCTTCTTGTGGAGCACGCATGGGCTTAGTTACTCCGCGGCATGTGGGATCTTCCCAGACCGGGGCTCGAACCCGTGTCCCCTGCATTAGCAGGCTGATTGTTAACCACTGCGCCACCAGGGAAATCCCTGAACTGAGTCTTAAAGGGAAATTAGGAGTTGCTTGGTGAAGGGGATGGTGAGTAGATTGGGGTGATATAACGTAGTGGTTAAGAACTGAGGTTCTGAAGTCAGGACACTTGTGTGGTTAGGTCAGCCCAGTGTTGGGCAAGTAATATCTGTGTGCCTCAGCTTACTCACTGGTAAAATGGGGAATAATAATAGTAATAGTACCCAGAGTCAGTGGTAGCTACTGTTTTCATAAAAGTTATGCTAGCATTTCAGGCAGAGGAAGTGACACAAACAAGGGAGGATTTAGGGGGTGGGGGCATATGGGAAATGGTGAGGTGTTAGTGGGACACAAGTGCAGGCTGCCTGGAGGAGAGTGGAAGGGTTGGCTGGGTTTTGTGTTCTAAGGAATTTGAATTTTATTCTGTAGAAAGCAGTTTTAAAAACTCAACTTGCTTCAGTTGATTACCATATTGAGAATCTGATACTGGAGGAGAGATGAGGGGCAGTCGAAGCAAGAGGAGTGATTGGAGAATGTAAATTAAGTCAGTGACAGTAAAGATGGAAAGACTAGAGGCCCTTGGCTGGGTGAATGGATGATGCAGGAGTTGGGGTGGGCATTTGGTGGGTGGAGCAGGGGTTTTGAGTTTGTAAAAGGGTGAGGATGGGGGCTAACAGGCCGTGTGTTTGCTTTGGGTACGTTTTAGATGTTTGCTGGACATTTACTGTAACTTGGCAGGTGGAAATGAGGGCCTGGAGCTCAAGAGAGAAGTTGGGAGCCATCCATTTAGATCTAGAGATGGTCATCTAGGCCATGGTTGTGACAGCGCTCCCTTAACAGATGGTCAGAGGAGTGGGATGAAAACAGGAAAAAGGGTGGTGCAAGAGAAACCCAGGCAGGAAGGAGTTTAGGGAAGTAAAGGATAGTTATCAGGGCTGGTGCCCCAGGGGGTCAGCTGAGATAAGCCCTGGATGTGGGCAGTTAGGTTTGGCCTTGAGGAGCTCAGTGCAATGCGTTCAGGTCTCCACTGAGGTCCAGCACATCATTGTTCATCCTGCTTGCCACTGTCTGTCACATTGGGAAGTCTCCCTGTGGGTTTTCGGGTTTCTCTCTGTCACTACGGTGAGCAGCTCTAGGACAGGAACTAGTCGTGCTCACCTCTGTAACTCCAGCACCTGACCTGACAGACAGACAGACAGACACACACACACACACACACACACACACACACACACACACACACACAGAGTGAGTGCTCAGTGAGCATTTGTTGAATGAATAAATGAATCAAGGATGACTTGAATTAACTCAACAAATATTTATTGAGTGCATTGTGTGTTTCAGGAGCTATGCTAGTCTCTAGGGATAAAGCAGTAAGAAAATAGATAAGATCCCTACGCTCATGGGGCTTATATTCTAAAGCATGAATCAGAAGGCTAAGGGGAAGGAACAAGGCGAGACTTAACTGTCGACTGTACGAGGGTGAGCTCTGTAGCCTCACCAACCACGAACTGAGCCTGGCACCCAGGAGGCACTCGATACAGCTGGGTGGCTTGAACAGGGGAGAGAGAGGGTTTGAAGAGAACTGAGGTGTGGGAAGAGATTTGCTGCCTAGATGACAGGTTAGCCTTGGAGAGGGAAGAGTAAATTTGGAAATGGAGAGGATATTTGAGGGAGTTCCCTCTGGGAGACATTCCCCTCTCAATTGGAAGCATTCCTCGCTGTAAAACAGGAGATGAAGTCTGAGTGGAAAAGGACCACAGGGAGAACCATCTACCAGCTCTACAGGCTTAGCTGAGAGAGGAGATCCTTTATTTGTAATTGCAGTGATCTGAGGCTCTGCAGGCTCTTTCCAGCAAAGCAAGGTGAAGAACGTGGTGAGTTGGGGTTCATCTGAACCTGAGTGAGGATTGGCCTGGGTAGGTAGTGTGGGATAGCCAGGGGTTGAAGTCTTCAGGGAATGCTGGTGAATGTTCATGGGAGTCCAGCCTGGGTTGGGAATAAGATAAGTCCAGGGTCAGGCAAATGACCTGAAAGAACAAGGAAAGAAAGGGTTTGGGTTGGAGGAGGTGAGAACTTACGCATTAGAAGGGGAAGACAGTGTTACCTCCTGTGTGCTTTCTATAATGCTGTTCTAAGTACTGTATATACGTTAACATTTATTCTTCGTGACGACCCCGTGAGGTAACTATGGAGAGGTTAAGTATCTTGCCCAAGGCTGCTGAAGTGTGTGCTTGAGCACAAAGCCCTACTGCCTTGGGAAGAAACCAGACGCAAGAGCTTCTCCCAGGCCAAGTAGCTTCACAGTAGCTTCCTGAAGTATCTACACCATCCTTCCCTTCTAGCAGAAATATTTGGGGTGGCGTGGAAGGGGCCTGTGGACTGTCCCCTCCCTTTAAAAATATTTTAGGTGACAGTGTATTTTATATAGAACTCTCAGTTTTTCCTACCTGCCTTGCTCATGCCCAGACATTCTTGAATAGGAAACAAAGAATATTTCACAATTAGAGAAGGCTTTAAATGCAGGTCAGTCTCTGAGTTCTCTGAGCTCTAGTACCTTTCCTCTTCACCTGTCCTCCCCCCACTAAACTGAGAAGAAGAGCCAGAGCATCTGGCACTTCCATCAGTTTGAAGAGAGGAGAGACTGAATAGAAGCTTGATTGATGTGTGGTGTCTCAAAGGAGGGGAATCTGGCCCTGTTGCCTGTTGCAGAAATGTTGGTAAGTGTCTGCTGTGGTTTGGGGGCTTTGACAAACAAGAAAGTGTTCTCTTCCTGGGGCGAGTCCCCATGTGTTTTTGGTGACATGGGCTCTTCTGGATAACAAGTGGACTTCAGTTGGGTAAGGAATTTTACTCCTGGCCCTCCACCTGTGTCTGAGGCCTCTGACAGATCACTCAGAGACTAGGCCCTTTGTAAACCTTAGGGGGAGACATTTTGACCTTTGCTTGGAAGCCGTTTGGAAGCACAGAGGCTTTGCAAATGAAACATGTACACAACTTCATCCTGTTGTATGAAGAAAGAATTATTTGCAGAGACAAAGTGTATATTGATGGTACCTCAGCATTTTGTTTGCATTCTTTTAACATCTGGCTCTGCTCTTGAAGCAGTATGAAGGAAGGCCACTACATCCTCCTCCATCCCTTCAAGGTAAACAAATTTTCACGATTAAAAAAAAAAACACACACACCCAAACCACATACTTTTACATTCCAGAAAAGCTTAGATATTTCAGATATTGAATTTACAGAGCACATAGATCACCTAGCATTATTTGCTGGCAATTTTTACATTCACTCCTCATCCTGGTGTTTTCTATTCAGGCCATGTCTTACCTTCTGGGACTTTTGCACTTGTGCTTGGTTCACTGTTGGGGGCTAGCATTTTTATCTTTTTTTTCCCGACACTGCTAGTGTGGCCCATAGTGCATCACATTATTAACACCTTTGGTTTTTAAAATTGGTTACCTCTAATTGATTTTTTTTTTTTTTTTTTGGCCGCATTGGGTCTTTGTTGCTGTGCACGGGCTTTCTCTAGTTGCGGTGAGTGGGGGCTGCTCTTTTTTGCGGCGCGGTGCCTTCTCTTGTTGTGGAGCACGGGCTCTAGGAACGCAGGCTTCAGTAGTTGTGGCTCATGGGCTCTAGAGTACAGGCTCAGTAGTGGCGCAGGGCTTAGTTGCTCCGCGGCATGTGGGATCTTCCCGGACCAGGGCTCGAGCCCATGTCCCCAGCATTGGCAGGCAGATTCATAACCACTGCGCCACCAGGGAAGCCCTAATTGATTTTTAATAATGTGATCTTCTTTTGTCAGATATTAAATCCTAATATTTAGTCACTGGTACTTGATAGAGCTGGTTGGGCAGAACAAACAGATAACCCATCACTGAGAGAGTGGTCCCAATGCCCTCAGGCCGGGATTAGTTGGGGTCTCTAAGACTAGTTGGCACCTTTATTTGGAAGTCAAAGTAGAAAATATAGGCTATTTATTCCTCATTTCTTCCCCCTCTGAATACTGATATTATTCTCCTGGGTAAGGGATAAGTTCATTGCTTGTTTTTAGGTCATGGAACTCTTGCTGGTGTTTTTTCGTTTCTCTTGTTTTGGTCAAGGGCAGTGACAGGCAGACATAGTTTAAGCTAGCAGTTATGACCCATGTTCTTCTATAGGTTCTCTCTGAGGTTCTGTGTGACCAAATTGAAAAAGACTGCTTAGAATCATACTGAGTTTTTCCATGAGGCTCTGTTGGGGAAAGGACATGAACTCAAATTCATTAAGTGCCTATTATATAGCAGGTATTTCCCATGACCTCATTTAGTTCTCACTGCAGCCTGAAGTGGAAATGGTTTGATCTTCATAAGAAGGATGGTATGCCCGAAACTTAGTAACTGATCTGAAACCACTAAACAAGGAAGTGGAGGAACTAGGGCTCTAACTCCAGAATGTGTTCTCTTCCCAAGCCTTCTCAGTTGCGGCACAGAATAATTTGTTCATTGATGATAAATCCCTGTTTTATAAAGCAGACTGTCTTAAATAAAATATGCACTCAAATGATGGGCACTGATGGCTTTATGGGGATCCTCACACTGCATTCATAATAAATAATAACGAGGGCAATGAGGCCAGTACTGATGGCATGCAGAGCGGGAGGTTTTTGGGGACAGTCCTGGATGGCCATTGAAAGGCATTTTTCTTCTTGAGCAACATGATATGTTAACTAAGAAAGAGAAATTACTGAGTGATTAGAAACTTTATCTCAGATAATTAATTGAAAAGCCAAATTGATTAATAAAGAGACATTTTTAAAAGGATCTTAACTGTATCGAGTTTAAGTAGTAATTCTTAAAGTGTAATCAAACAGAGGACTTATCAAAACTATAATGAAGAAAATAGAAATCATTTGTAATTAGACAGTAATTAAAGGCGAGTACATGCCCAGTGATTTTAGAGTGCTTGAAAACAATTACTTTTCTTTTTTTTCTTCTTTTTTTTTTTTTTTTTTTTTGTGGTACACGGGCCTCTCACTGTTGTGGCCTCTCCCGTTGCGGAGCACAGGCTCCGGACGCGCAGGCTCGGCGGCCCTGGCTCACGGGCCCAGCCGCTCCGCGGCATGTGGGATCTTCCCGGACCGGGGCACGAACCCATGTCCCCTGCATCGGCAGGTGGACTCTCAACCACTGCGCCACCAGGGAAGCCCTACTTTTCTTAAGTAGGTGAAACATCTGGGTTATAAACTTGTTTACACTATTAATTTACTTTTAACAAACCTGTTCTTCAGAGATGATGCAAAAGTGAACTTTAGCTTGGCTGTCTGAATTATCACAAATTCCAACTTAATGGATACTCTTTTTAAAAAATATTTTTTTACACTAAATTTTTGAAAACTGTCCCTTCCTGAACAATTCAGTCCTAATGCTTCTTAGGTAGACAGAGAGGGTAGGTGACCTGGTTGGGGTGTTAGAGCCCAAGTAGGATGAGGCGACCTTCACATACAGGGAAGGTCTGGTGTGGTGTATTGGACCCAAAGAGAGGTGAGTAGGGCATTCACGTGAGCCTGGGGTGGCAGCAGCACTGAGAGATTGGTTAAATACAGGAGGAGGATTAATCTAATACATATGTACGTTAAGAATAATGGGAGCCAGCAACTCTCACTGTTGGAGAAGGGAGTTACAATTATTGAAAGGGAGAAAACTGGAATGAACCTTGTGATGTGAGATTGGAGTCAGAAGTATTAGTGTGATGAACTCATGAATTTTAATAAGTATTGATAAATATAGAAATGATACAGATGTAAAATGCATGCATGTGTATTTATATACATATGTATATACATCTCTTCGCTCTGTCCATAAAGCGGGTGAGAGTGCCTGAGAGCAGCAATACCTCAATAGCAGTGAGCACATCACGTGCCCAGATCTTGGCTTCTAAATACCATTTTCCACTAAAAGGAACCCCAACTTCTTGGACAAATGGCTGATTACGGGCTTAGAGCAGAAAAGTTTAAAATGAACCTGGAATATCTTGTGCTAGAAAGCAAAGAAGTCTTCAAGAATGATGGAGGTATTTCAAAAGGACACACGCCAGCTTGAAGGCACTCCCACTGGCCAAATTTGGGATAATTTGATCATCAAAATTTCAGAAGTGATAGTCATTGGTTAAAACCTGTTGAATAAAAGAGAAATGTGAAGGTTCTCACAATTTCACCTGCTTTGAAATAAAACCTTTGTATGGACTCATGAATAAATTCAAAATGTCTTATTTAAATTTTAAAGTACCTCCCCTCAAAATACTTATTGAATACAGAGGGGGGAAAAGAGTTACTTTAGAGTCAAGAAGCACAGTAGATACCACCTTAACCAAGTGACCTGAGTGAATATTACCAGTAATGGGACAAACTGAAATTGATAGGATGCAATATTGCATTGGTGATATTTGTGCCAAGGCGCATGACCCAAATCTAATCATGACGAAACAAACATCAGACAAACCCAATTTGAGGGACATCCTACAAATTAAATGACCTGTGATCATCTTTAAAAGTTCAAGGTCGGGCTTCCCTGGTGGCGCAGTGGTTGAGAGTCCGCCTGCCAATGCAGGGAACACGGGTTCGTGCCCCGGTCCGGGAAGATCCCACATGCCGCGGAGCGGCTGGGTCCGTGAGCCATGGCCGCTGAGCCTGCGCGTCCGGAGCCTGTGCTCTGCAACAGGAGAGGCCACAACAGTGAGAGGCCCGCGTACCGCAAAAAAAAGTTCAAGGTCATGAAAGTCAAAACAAGACTGAGGAACTATTTCAGACTGAAGGAGACTAAAGAGTCCTGTCAACTAAATGCCACATATGATGCTGACCTGGGTCCTTTTATTTTAAAAGACCATGGCTGGGACAAGAACAAAACTTGAATGGGGCCTGAGGTTTAAATGGTAGTAATGTATCAGTGTTAATTCCCTGATTTTGATAGCTGCATTTTAGTTAGTAGGAGATTTTATTTTATTGTTTAAGAAAAACATGCATTAAAGTATTTGGAGTGATGAAGTATGAGACTGACAACTTACTCTCAATGGTTCTGGGAGAATGAGCTCTTTGTACCATACCTGCAACTTTTCTATAAGTTCCAGATTGTTTAAACATTTTAAAAGAACTTAAAAAATAATATTCTTACCTAAAATTTAAATCAGAAGTACATAAAATTAAAAGTCCCCCATTTCTCATTTTAAACACCACTCCCCCCCCCAATCCAACTCTGTAGAGATACCACTGTTAACAACTGATGCATATTCTTCTAGGCATTTTATTTATGTAGTAATGAACGTATATATAAGTAGATTATATTGAGTATTTATGGTATGCTGGCCATGTTGCATTCCTAGGAGTTATAATGGTCAGCAATCAAAAGGCATAGTCCTTGCCCACCTCTAGTAGCTGCGTTTTGAAAACTTTGCCTGATGGATTTTGAAAGAAAATTCCTATTTGTTCCAGTTTAAAGTCATTTAATTTGACTTTTATTATATTCCTGTATACCCTGCTTCAAGCAATGCTTTAAAAACCAGAATAGGCTTTTAAAACCTCTAAATGACTCCCCCCTCCACCCCTTTTTTTCTTTTGGCCTCTGGCAGACCTGTTTTACAAATGACCAACTTTCTGTTATGAGTTTTAAAAAGAATGTTTTCACTTGTTACCTCTCACATTTGAAAGAATCAAATAACTTACTTTTAGGGTATTATAATTGCAAATAGATTGTGATTTTCCAGTACTCAGTGAAGGAATGGAAATAAACCATCGCTACTCATGAGTACGTATAAACTCGTATAGGATGGGAGATACGACTGAAAATTGTGAAACGGAAGGGAGTCTGTCTTTCAAAAGGAGACGAACCCATTTCTTAAAGATTAATCTGATTTATGTAATGCCTCAGTAGCAAATGACTTATTTCTCAGTTTGGATTTATATAGCCCACAGTGTCAGATAATCACCCTCATAGCTTTGTAAAGACCAGAATGTTTCCTCCATATCACTGGCCCATACAGATCTCAAGTTCTTGCAGATGTATTAAAGGGGCCCATATGTAGAATGCCGGCTGGAATAGGAAGAGGAGTGGACTGAGTGGAGGGGATAACTGGGGCGGGGGGCGGGGGAGGACGTTGCTTCCATCCTGTCTTTCCTCACACTCTTACTGTCTTCTCTTGCTAGCCTCTTTCTTCTTGCCCAGGCTTTCACTACCGTTTTGATCTAAAACACTTTTGAATTTAGTGAGGAGGACCTTGGGGCCTATTGCCTTAGACTGTGATGAGGCCAAGGTCTGTGTTGAATGGGCTTCAGCTTTGCAGGTTGGCATTAGCTTACCAGCAGGTTCCCCAAAATGCTGGCCACTGATTATCAGCCTGTCTTGTTGAGTGTTTTAGAGAGAACTAATCATTAGTGTTCACAGTGTTGTTTAGCAAAGTTCACGGATAGTTCAAAACAAAACACATTTTTGGTCCTAAGCTATTGGTGCTTCCCAGCCCAGTGTCAGGACACTAATGCATCACAGAGACCTCACATGTCACAACAATGCCAGGTTTTCCCCACTGCCCAGGGTCTCACTCGCCCCTTTACTGGATTCCCATCAGTCTCGCTTCTGGCTGTTTGCCCCACCTTCCTCTTTACATTAATCCATGTCCCACCACTTGCCCTTCCATAGCAGAAGTCAGCTTCATGAGAATACTCTTTTTTTTTTTTTTTTTTTGAGAATACGCTTTGCTTCTACTTTAACCTCTTCCAGGTATGTCATAAGAATGTAAAAACTTACAAATGTGGAGTAAAATAGACAGAATTGGGAAAATAGCCCAATAAACTCTTTTTTTCCCTCAATAGTTTTTTATTGAAGTACAGTTGATTCACAGTGTTGTGTTAATTTTTGCTGTTCAGCAAAGTGACTTAGTTGTAAATATATATATATATATATATACATATTCTCTTTTTAATGTTCTTTCCATTATGGTTTATCATAGGATATTGAGTATAGTTCCCTGTGCTGTACAGTAGGACCTTGTTGTTTATCCATCCTGTATATAAAAGCTTACATCTGCTAACCCCAACCTCCCACTCCATCCCTACCCCAACCCCCTTCCCCTTGGCAACCAGCAATCTGTACTCTATGTCCTTGATTCTGGTTCTGTTTCATAGGTAGGTTCATTTGTGTCATATTTTAGATTGTACATATAAGTGATATCATTTGATATTTGTCTTTCTCTTTCTGACTTCACTTAGAATGATAATCTCTAATTGCATCCATGTTGCTGCAAATGGCATTATTTCATTCTTTATTATGGCTGAGTAGTATTCCATTGTATATATGTACCACATCTTCTTTATGTTCATCTGTCGATGAACATTTAGGTTGTTTTCATGTCTTGGCTGTTGTGAACAGTGCTTCTGTGAACATAGGAGTACACGTATCTTTTTGAATTATAGTTTTGCCCAGATATATGCCCGGAAGTGGGATTGCTGGATCATGTGGTAATTCTATTTTTATTTTTCTGAGGAACCTCCAGACTGTTTTCCACAGTCCAGTAAACTCTTTAATGATTACTTTGATAAATGCCACTTATGGAAAAGCTTTACAATTACAATAAATTCTATATTTAAGATGAAATTTTGAGACCTGAAAATCCTCTTTCTTTCTTTATATAGCTTTGGGTTCAGTCATCAGAACATTCTCATGTGGTGAGGCCTTCTACTTTTGCGATTTTATGTTTTGTTTTCATTTCCTGCCACATAGCAGGTGCAGCTGAGAAGTACCTTCAGAAATCACGGAAAATTCTGGCCTCATCATTCTGCAGGGTGCAGTGATCTATCTAGAATCCAGAAGGGCTGTTATTTGCGGGGTGGAAGGCTAGTGGCCAACCTCAACTTGGACCTCTATCTTGTCTCTTATTGCCCTTTATGAAGTGTCTGTCTCACTTTTCCTTTCCTTCCTCACTCTTCCTTGTCCTCTTTCAGTCCAAACAGCATTACCTTCTCCAGCCCTCTACTTCTCACCCCTACCAGCCACTTAGTAAATGAAAGGGAATCAAAAAAAAAAAAAAGGAAAGAAAGGGGAAAAAAGAAAAGAAGAATCATTATAATGCAAAGTTTTTTGTTTTTTGTTTTTTTGCGGTACGTGGGCCTCTCACTGCTGTGGCCTCTCCCATTGCGGAGCACAGGCTCCGGACGCGCAGGCTCAGCGGCCATGGCTCACGGGCCCAGCCGCTCCGCGGCATGTGGGATCTTCCCGGACCGGGGCACGAACCCGTGTCCCCTGCATCGGCAGGCGGACTCTCAACCACTGCGCCACCAGGGAAGCCCTATAATGCAAAGTTTTGAGCGACATACGTAACTCTGTGTCTTTATGTGTTGCCACATCTCTTTACATTTTTAGAGAATATGAATATTTTGTCTTTTGTATTTCAGTAAGCCATCTGTACTGTGTTTAGACTCTGTGGGTTCTTTATTGTTTCGTTATAAGAGAAGGAGGTATGGGGCAGGATCTTTTCATGTACTTGCAAATTTCAGTCAGTCCTGTATTTATTCATGGACCACTAAGGTAAACTGGGCATGCAGGTTCAATTCTTCTCCTCTTTGTTCGGTTGCGGTGGCCAGTGTCCAGGGCCAGTCATTCCAGATTCACCTACTGCCACCTTGGATTCCCAGCCACTGGCAGAGCCCAGGCAGTGTATCTTTTCTTGACTGTTGACCTGCCCTTCTGCTTCTTCTGCCCCACTGTGTTCAGAAAATACTACCAAGTTACTGCTAGCTAGAGTAAGTTTTAAGTGTTGCAAAGCAGTTTGTGGAACTTGGGTTTTAATGCCTGCACCATTATTTGTGAGCGTGATGTATCTCTGAATGATTACATGTGTAACCGACCCAGGGGCTGCTTGGCCTCATTGATGCTCTTCTGTGAGAATAATTGACTCTGGTAACTGCAGAGCTGCCTGCGGCTATCAAGGAGCTCTGCTACACTTATACCACCTGCTATTGTTCTCTTCGCAGCCGCCACTGCTGCTGCTTTTTTTGTTTTTAATAAGTTGCCAATTACTGGGTTTTTGTAGGGATACCAACAGTTTGCTGAAATGGGCATAGGACAAATATAATTGCTTTCTAATCTTTATTTTCATTTATCCAGTGAAATTATTGATACTAAGAAGCTCTTGGCAGTTATTTTGAAAGCACTGATGCATTTTTATCTTACTAAACAGCACTGTTCAGGTTTTCCAGTTTGAAGGCGGTGTAGGAGCATGTAGCAGAGGGCACTCTTCCCAGCATACATTAATTTTGACGATGATGTTAATTTCAGGTGTATTCCACAGATGTGATCTAGGAGGCTGATCCTGACCACTGAACCACACGGGAGCGTGCTGAGCCCGTTTTCTCAATTGTTTGGCTTGTTCTCTTAGGGGAAATTGTCAGCGCCTTTTGTCTGTTTTGTTCAATGATGCATCCCAAGTGCTTGATAGAATAATAAATAATATTTGTAGCATTGTAGTAATTAAATAGATACCATTCACAGATTAATATTAGGTGAGATCATGTTTTTATGCACCAATACTGCAAAAGATTCTTTGGTATTGACTAGAGGTCAAAAGATTACTGATACTTTAATATGAAGAAAGAATTTACACATAATGTATTAATGTAATCACTGAAATCACGAGATTAGTCGTGTTGGTTTGCCCACAGAAGCAGTAATGATCATCAACCTAGAAGCTTTAGGATCTGAGTGAGGTTCATTACTGAATCTTTGAAGTGAGTCATTAATTTGAAAATTGACATTTAAGCATTAACAGAAAAAAAGTAATTGAATAATTATTTGAAAGTTACCATTGTTAACCAACAGAGAAATACTAGCTTTTGTGACATTCTCAGTTTACAAATTATCTAATTTTTTAAAATATAATTATTTAAAAGAGTTGGAAATGATCATCTATAGAGCATGTTCTTCTAAATTAATCAGAAAAGTAGTTTTGAATCCATAAATATATTGTCAGTGCTATTCTGATTTAGAGAACACATCAAGTGAATTTGGGCAGCCTAAAGCGATTTTGATTATTAGGAAACAATAATTCCTTTTTGGTTCTGAGGTTAAAAGTGGATTTTAGTCTTCTCATCTATCACAATACAAGGGGTCAGTACAATAGTATTTAAGAGATTATGCAGCAGAACCAAATACTGGTTTCTGTTTCCAAAGTGCCTCCTTGCGTCCTTACCTCTTTAAGCCAGTTTCCTCAACTGTAGAATGAGGTTAACAGAATTTACCTCAGATGTGTGAGGATGACATATTTAGGGCAGTGTCTGACACATAATGATCACTGAAATATCAGATATTAATATGGGTATTAAAATGTCTGAGATGCTCATTCAAGAGGTTACTGGGCATTAGGAACTGTTTCTAAAGATCAGCAGAGTTTCATCTCTTCTATTTAAATCAGGGGTCCCCAACCCCTGGGCCATGGACCAGTACCAGTCTGCCGCCTGTTAGGAACCAGGCCTCACAGCAGGAGGTGAGCGGCAGATGAGCCAGCGAAGCTTCATCTGCCGCTCCCCATCACCCTCATTACCACCTGAGCCATCCCCCCAGCCCCCGTCCATGGAAAAATTGTCTTCCACGAAACCAGTCCCTGGTGCCAAAAAGGTTGGGGGCCGCTGATTTAAATGATTCCCTGTTTAAGAATATAATTCTTAAAAGTATTACTACAGTAGCAGCAGAAAAAATAAGAAATTTGGAGCTAAACCTAGTAAGATCTCCATGGAAGAACATGTAAACTTGTATTAGGAGACATGAAGGTGTAAATAAGCACGGAACTCTGTCGTGATCATGGGTGAGAGGGCTCAGTGATTTAAAGATGTCATTTCTCTGCAAACTGGCATTTAAGTCCACAGCAATTCCAATAAAAAACCCAGTAATTTTTCTGAAACTTTATAAGCCTATTTACATTTATTTATTTATTTATTTGGTTCGTTGGTTGGTTGCTCCGGGTCTTAGTTGTGGCCTGCTGGCTCCTTAGTTGCGGCATGCGAACTCTTAGTTGCAGTATTCATGTGGTGTATAGTTCCCTGACCAGGGATCGAACCTGGCCCCCCTGCGTTGGGAGTGCAGAGTCTTAACCACTGCGCCACCAGAGAAGTCTCTTGATTTTTAAATTTATACGGAAGAAAGAACAGGAATAACAAGTAGGAGGACTTACCCTACTGGATATCATGACTTACTGTAAAGCTGTAGTAATGAATACAACCTTGTATAGATGGAGCGGTAGAGATGGATCAGTGGATCAGAGTGGAAAGCCTAGACCCAGACCACCAAGCATGTATGGAATCTATGATAGAAATGGCTTCACCAATCTATCAGTGGGAGAGGTGACAATTGACATGGCAGATTAGTAGGGGAAAGGATGGACTTTTCAACAAATGGTTCTGGCTTGTTCTATATGATTGTAATAGTCTCCTGGGGCTGCCATGACAAACTATCACAAACTGCATGATTTATAACATCAAAAACTTACACTGTTACAGCTCTTGGAGGCTGAAAGTCAAAAATCAAGGTGTTGGCAGGGCCAGGCTCCCTCTAAAAGGCACTAGGGAAGAATCTTTCCTTACCTCTTCCGAGCTTCTGGTGTTTGCCGGCAGTCCTCGGCGTTTCTTGGCTTGTGGCTGCATCACTCCAATTTCTGCCTCCATTTCACAAGACCATCTTCACCCTGTGTGTAAGGATCTATTCAGACACTGGGTACAAAAATAAATGCCATATGGGTTCAGATAAATGTAAAAAGATTTAATAATTCTAGAAACAAATACAGGAGAATATCTATGACCTTGGGACAGGGATGCTTTAATCACAATCATAAAAGCACAAATCATGAATGAAAAAAGCTGATACATTCATGTTCATCATAATTAAGAACTTTAACATTCATCAAATGACATTATAGTGAAAGTAAAAGAGAAACTAGGAGAAAGTATTTTCAGCACATATGATCAACCAAGGATTTGAATCCAGAGTACATAAAGAACTCCTACAAACCAATAAGAATAGGACCTAGTAGAAGAAAACAAATGAAATAAGAATTTCACAGTAGAGAAAAATCCAAATGTCCAATAAATACAGGGAAAAAATGCAGCTTAATTAGTAGTCAAGGAAATGCAAGTTAAAGCACAGTGAGATAAGATTTTGTACTCATCAAATGAATAAAAATTAAAAGATTTGAAAATACCAAGAATTGGTGAGGATATGGGACAAGGAGAATTTTTATACTCTTCTGGTGGGAGTGTAAATTTTTGTAACCACTTCGGAAACAGTGTAGCAATATCCAGTAAAGTTGGAGAACATGGACACCCTGTGACCCAGCAGTTTGAGTTGTGGGCACGAACCTACCCCCACTGAAGAACTCTTGTGTATATGTTTGTATAGGGAGACATGTTCCAGGATGTTTACGGCAACATTGCATATACTAGTAAAAACTGGAAACCTAAATGTTGGTCAGAAGGAAAATGGATAATGTGTTAAAGAAAAAAAATACATTGTGGTATATTAACAGTGGAACTCGGTACAACATTTACATCAATGAACTATAACACAACATAACAAATGAATTTCAGGAACATAGTATTGAGTGAGAAAAGCAAGTCACAAAAAGAATAAAATAGTATGATTCCATTTATAAAATTCAGAATGTTTTCAGTCAAATATATTGTTTAGGTTATTGTTTAAGCATTATGTGGTAAAGCGAGGGGGTGATAAGCATCAACTGAGGGGCAGTTACCTGTCAGGGTGGGAAAAGGTGGGATCACAGAGGGTACCAGGGGCTCTAAGTACTGGCAGTGTTCTAGTCTTTGAGTACTGCATACACGGATATTCTTTTGTATGTATTAAATATTTAATAATAAAAAATTTTAAAACTTTGAAAAAGTTACCCTCATAAGTTTTATTGTTTTTAAGAGCAGAAAAATAACAGAAATGTCAGGTCTCCATCCAAAAATTCAAGCACTGAATACCTATTTTTACATGTGTTTTGAATTCTTTGTCACTGAGAGATGCTTGAAACAGGGAGAAGGAAAAGACGGGCCCAGTGATCCTTGTCTGTCTCATGTCTCTGGCGTTGAGGAGGCTTCTGCCACTGCAGACATGACATTTGTGTCTTAAGACTCTGCTGAAGGGGCTTTTAACGGCATGTGAAAGCATATTCACATTTTTAGTGAAGCAACAATATGCCCATCTCCTGTTCATTTCATTTTTTTCTTGGCATCTGAGTAACTGAGCCAGATGGAAAATGTTTCCCACATTAGGTTCTATTTCGACATGTCAGCCATTTAATTTTATTGTCCCTAATCTCCTGTTGATAAGACTTCAAAATGTGAGTGGTTGACTAAGAGAGTCCAATTTATTCTAGTCAAGGTTGATAGCAGCCTGTTCTTGGGGCAGACTTCCTTTAGAACATTTACTTTCCCACTAAGTTCTCCAGTACAGAAGCTTTTAATGATAGCTTACACCTGCCCCTTTCCGTTCAAATCATGTACTGAATAGACAGTAAGAACACAATAAATAAAACTAGCTTTTAGTTCTTCCAGCCCATCTGGACATGTAGTCATCTGGCTAGGAAGAAAAAGCTCAAACCTTTATCTCACCAAAATAACATGGAAAATTCAATATTAAGCAAAAGAAAAAGTTTAAATTAAGAACATGGGCTTGGCATCAGACAAGCCTAGGTTCAAGCCTCAGATCTGCCTCTTACGTGTAAACCCTTTGTAATTTACTTAAAGTCTCTGAACCTCAGGTTTCTCACTTATAAAATGGGGATGTTGATAGTTCCAATCTCATAGTTTTAAGGATTAAAGAACTAATAGATATAAAACATGTGATTGTTACTCTTGGACCAGCCCTAATTTTCATACAAAAAGCAGGCACAGGTTGGGCCCTTTGGTCAGGTATTTCTCCTGCCTCCCCATCTGCCCCTCAGGTTTCACAGGGCACGTCATCTCTACTTGCCATTATCTAGTTGTGTGAGCATGGGCAAATCACATAAAATCTCTGAAATGGTTTCTTCAACTATAAAACAGAGATGGCAATATCTGTGTCACAGTTTTGCTACACAGATCAAATAGTCAAGTGAGATGAGGCAGTGGGCATGAAAATGCTCTGTTCTCTGTAGCAGTGTGGGAACCTGTCCATTCCACCCCACCCGCTGCCAAGCAAGCCTGTTAATGTTTGTCGAGTGACAGAGTTTTATCTTCATAAAATAGCTTTGAAGGTACATGGCTCAGACAGTCTTTGCTTAAAATTGATAAGAGAGTTTGTGAATCTATTTCTGCTTGCAGATTCATGGAGAACTATTTGATACTTTGGTCAAAATTATTTGCTGTAACTTTTTTTATGCATTGCTTTCAGTGGTGAAAACAAGTAGGTGAGTGTGGAGTCTTATCACTTCCTAAACATTTCCTCTTTACTGCAGTCGAGACAGTGTTAGAATCTTAAATAAAGGTGAGGATAGAAACTATTAACAGACTCTTGGTAACATTCTTTGATACTCATCTTCCCTAGAACTTAAAGTCTGTTAAATTGTAAAGAAGATAAAGTGGTTTTATAAGCTGTGGTTTGCTAAGACTTATATCATCTTTAGATTTGTCTTTTGCTGTCCTCTCTTCCTACTCTCTGGAGAAACTCATTCCTCCTGGGACTTGGGCTCCTGTCTCTGTGCCCTGTAAAATTCCTGATTCTTGTTACCAGCTCCGTTGTTCCTCCAAGTTTCCAAGCCCCGCTCACCATCTTTATCTGGATGCCTGTGGGCATACAAGTGTTGCCATATCCCAAACTGAACTCATTATCTCTTGCCTCCTTCCCCCAGCCCCACATCTGTAGTCTACCGCCTGCGTGCTCACTTTTGATTTATAGCCCGTTCTTTACCAGTTACCCTAGTCTAGGAACCTGGATAATTCTTTGTTTTGGGGGCCTGTCCTGTGCATTGTAGAGTGTTTAGCAGCATTTGTGGCCTTAACCCACTAGATGCCAGTAGGACGCTGGCCCCCTCAGTGGTGACAATCCAATATGTCTCCACACACTGCCGTATGTCCCCTGGGGGGCAAAATCACCCCTGTTGAAAATGACTGTCTTACACTTTTTCTCTTACCTCTCACATTTAGTCAGTTACCAAGCCCTTTTTTTTTTTTTTTCTTTTTTTTGGCGGTACACGGGCCTCTCACTGCTGTGGCCTCTCCCGTTGCGGAGCACAGGCTCCGGACACGCAGGCTCAGCAGCCATGGCTCACGGGCCCAGCCGCTCCGCAGCACGTGGGATCTTCCCGGACTGGGGCACGAACCCGTGTTCCCCGCATCGGCAGGCGGACTCTCAACCACTGTGCCACCAGGGAAGCCCTACCAAGCCCTTTTGATTCTGCTTCCTGAATATCTTTCTGAGATTTCATCTTTCCTTTTTATTCTCTTTGCTCATGCCTTAGTGCAGGCTCTTTTCTCCTGCCTGAACTATTTTAGTAGTACTAAGAACACCACCTGTATTGAGTACCTCACACACTTTACATGTATTTACATATAATCCTCACCACAAACTTATTGTCGGTCTCTCAGTTGCGAGCAACCTAAATCTAGCTCAAACATTTAAACCAAAAGAGGAACCTGTGGTACTAGGAAGCCCAGGACTGTACCCCACTCTGGACCTCTAGGCTGTGCTTGCCTGTGCTTGGCTTCAGTCTGACAGGCTTTCCCTGCAGGGCAGCCAGAGGCCCTGGCAACTCTTAGCCCCGCACTGTCCTTACAGACTTCCATCCCAGAGAGAACAGCAGGAGGGTGTCACCAGAACTCTGGCAGCAGTCCGCAGAGGCCAGTTCCTCACCTACCACAGAAATGTGTAGAGAGATAGTCTCCATTTGACATATAAGGAAACTGAGGCTCTGGGAGGGGAACCCTGTACCTAAGGTTACCTTGTGGGTGGAGCTGGGTGGGGTCTGACCCCAAAGCCTAACTCTTTCTCCTACTGTGTGCTGTGTCCTAATGCATCTATCCTTCGGTCTATCTCTTCTCCTGCTGCCTAGGCTTCTTTCTCTTCAAAGGTTAGCTTTCTAAAATGAAAATTTGATTGTTTAAAATTTAGGTTACATCACTTAGTAGATTTCTTCAATGCTCCCTCACCAAGATAAAGTCCAAATCTAGCCTGAAAGACAAAGCCCTTTGTACTGGCCCCTGCTTACCTTAGAACTGGCTCCTCTTGTTTCCCTAGCTGTATATTTAAGGCTCCAGCCACCCACTGCTTTAAAGCTGCATGTTTTTGTGGTTTCTGGAGTGGCCAAGATCACTGGGAAACAGACAGACCTGTGTTTGAATCTCGGTACCTACCTGTTCTGTGACCTTGGGCCCTGCCTGGACCGCCCTGCCCACCATGTCCCCCTAGCTGAGGTCTGTCTTTAGGACGGTGAATGTGGCCCTTGCTGGAGAGGACTTGTTGGCCCCTCAGTGCCTCTACCCTCTTCACCTTCCATTCTCAGCCTCTGCACATACTGCTGTTAACACTTTCATTAGTATCCTTATTGCCAGCACCCATTATTTTTTAAAGGCATACCTTAGGGAACAGATTAGCTTGGCATTTTTATGGCCTTTGGGTATGGACACAGGCCAAGGTTGTGGTCTCTGTGTACCGGGTTTCTGCATGCTTCCAGCATGCGTCAGCTTCCCTTGTAGCTGTGGCTTTGCTCTGGCCTGTGTGCCTTGCCTTACACCAGCCGGGTATTTCTGATTTCTTTTTCAAATTGTCTTAAGCAGTGCTGTCCGGTAGAATTTTCTGTGGTGATAGAAATGTTCTGTATCTGTGCTATCCAATCAGGTAGCCAGGAGCCACGTGTGGCTCTTGAACATTTGAGATGTGTGACTGAGGAAGTAATTTTATTTAATTTTGGTCAATTTACGTGTGGCTAGTAACCACCATATTGTACAGCTCTGGTCTTGACTGTTAACTACTTAACCCTTCCTATTAAATGAGGCTTTACGTCTTCTCATAATTTGGAACTTCTGATGTCCTTTTGCTCTTTTGTGGAAAATTGTTTTGTACTTCAGTGCCTGATGCATCTAGAGTAGTAAACTTGTATTAAAATTGAGTAACATACTTAATGTCACTGAACTGTATACTTCAAAATGGTGAATTTTATGTCATGTGTATTTTACCACAACAACAACAAAAAAATGAAGGATTGCCCGCATGGTGAATGGTTGTAAAATCCACAGTGAAGAGCCATCAGGGAGGTTTTTGCTGAGGAGAGAGTACCCTCAGTGTGACCGGCATGAGCAGTGGCCCAGGGGAGAGTGGTGACGAGTGGCTTCCTGACCTGGACCTGGAGAGGCTGGTGAGCAAGTAGGCGCCCGGCCTTGAAGAGCCCCAGACGGCAGGCTAAGGAGATGAGGCTTGGTCCTGAAAGCCGAGGGATTGTAAGCAAGCAAATGACATGTTTGGATTTTATTTTTATAAAGATCACTCTGGGGCTGCTCTGTGGAAAATGTATCAGAGTGTGGCAAAACTGGACCATGGGAGACAAAATCAGGCTAATAACAACCACAGTGATAATAATAGCAGCTACCATTCAGTGTTGCAGCGATTCAGGAGGAGATGATGCTGAGAGCCCGAGAGTGCTTGACGGGGTTAGGAAAGATGCCGTCTCTTATTTGAAAAATAAGATGTCCTTATTTGAAGAGGTCTTTATCTACTTTGCATTGTGTAGGAATAGCTAATCCAAAGCCAAGTTATCTTGTTCTTTAATCACTCTTTAAATTTGGAAAAAAGAACTCTCAATTAATATGACAAATGATAAAAATATATAAGTCTTTTCCTTAAAAAATAATGTACATGGGCTTCCCTGGTGGCGCAGTGGTTGAGAATCTGCCTGCTAATGCAGGGGACATGGGTTCGAGCCCTGGTCTGGGAAGATCCCACATGCCGCGGAGCAGCTAGGCCCGTGAGCGACAACTACTGAGCCTGCGCGTCCGGAGCCTGTGCTCCGCAACGGGAGAGGCCACAACAGTGAGAGGCCTGCGCACCGCGATGAAGAGTGGCCCCTGCTCGCCACAACTAGAGAAAGCCCTCACACAGAAACGAAGACCCAACACAGCCAAAAATAAATAAATAAATAAAAAAAAAAAAAAAAAATAATGTACATAGGTAGTGGTGGGGGAGAGGGATGGCGGTGGCTATAAAAGGGTAGCCCAAGGGATTCTTGTAACGGAACTGTTCCGTACCTTACTGTGGGGTATGGTGGTGGTTGTTTGAATTCACCCATGACAAACTGCCTAGCACTGAATACACACATGCGCACACAGGCACAGATGAGTACATTATAAAGCTAGTGAAATCTTAATAAGGTTGGTGGATTATATCAATGTCAATTTCCTAGTTGTGATATTGTGCCGTAGTTACGTAAGAGTTACCATTGGAGGAGACTGAGTGAAGAGGATGCAGGGTCTCTCTGTGTTATTTCTTACAACTGCATGTGAATCCACAATTACCTCAAAATAAAAAGTTGAAAAGAAAAACAACCAAACAATTGAATAAAGCAGATCTCCTTGGAGCTCCTGATTTTCAGTATTCTCCTTTTATTTGGATGTTTCTTCAGTAATAATTTTCTACAGAAGTGACTTGATTACATTTGACACATTGCTAAAGAATATTTAGCTGTTTTGTCAGTTCTGAGATACACATTTTTTCTTTACCTTTTAACATCTTTGAAATAAGGATGCATCTTACAATTCATGGAGACTTGGCATTGACTCAGCTTAACTGGCAGCAGTTTTTCTTAATGGTACCTAAAATGTGGGTGTGTCCTACAATCACTGGTGTCCTACATTTGATACGTTTGATTCCTGAGTCATTTGACCCTCTTGGAAAAGAATAGAGGCTGGTAAAAGTTTTGTTTGACACACTTGTGTGTATGTGTGTGTGATTTTTCAGTTATTAAGCTTGTGTTTCTCAGCTCCAAGCCCACCCTTCTGTACTCTGTTTCGTGATGTGAAAGCTGGGATTCTACCAACCACATGTGTGCTTGCCGCCTAGCTCTTTGTCAGGCTGTACCAACAGGCCGTGTGAGAGGCTGACTGCAGGGCCTCTTTCTTCTTCCTGTCCGCTTCCTCTTCCCATGAGGGTCACTTGAGCAATACTTCTTTGCCCCAGCGGCAGCAGCAGGGGCTTCCTGTAGCAGCAGCTGAATGCACTTTCCAGTGTTTCCAACACTTGCAGGACCAGCTTCCCTGCACCAGCACCCCCGCCCCCCGAGGCCTTGGCACCCACCCAAGCCCCCTGCTCGGAGCCTCTTCCCTTCTTCCCCAGCCCTAGGGCTGCTGTTACCTCTGCGGTACCTTAGCACTCGCTCTGTCTCTCTCTCTCTCTGATTTTTCAGTGACTAGTTAATAACCCTGTACCTAGTTAATGATTCTTTTCATTGAAACCTCTCTGTTAGGGGCTTCCCTGGTGGCAGAGTGGTTAAGAATCCGCCTGCCAATGCAGGGGACACGGGTTCAGGCCCTGGTCCCGGAAGATCCCACATGCCGCGGAGCAACTAAGCCCATGCGCCACAACTACTGAGACTGCGCTCTAGAGCCCGTGAGCCACAACTGCTGAGCCCATGTGCCATAACTACTGAAACCCATGTGTCTAGAGCCCGTGCTCCACAACAAGAGAAGCCACCGCAATGAGAAGCCCGCGCACCGCAACGAAGAGTAGCCCCCATTCGACACAACTAGAGAAAGCCCGCAAAGCAACGAAGACCCAATGCAGCCAAAAATAAATAAATCTATATATCTAGCTATTGATTTATTTAAAAAGAAACAAAAACAAAAAAACCTCTCTGTTAAAACAGCACGTGCAGTCTCTTTCCCGCGGGGATCGTGCCTGATCCTGGGAAGACCAGCAGAACCAGCAGGACGTGCGTGGCCTGCATCCCAGCTCCTCTCGCACTTGCTCTCCCCTCTGCAGCTGGGGCCCTTTTTGAAATAGAAATCTGATATCAGCAGTGGATTCCCATGCTCTGAGGAAAAAAGAAAATTGGTCGACAGCCCCTGCAGGCCCCGTGAACAGCCCAGTCTCACCTCACACTTCACTTCCCCTGCCTTCGTGACCCAGCCACACTGGTCTTATTTCAGTTCCTCAACAGCCCGGTTTCGTCCTGCTGCACAGCCTTGGCCGGGGCTTCCCCCTCTGCTTGGACACGCCCACGACCCCCGCCCCTCCCCAGTTTGCCCTTTCTTCCATTAAGTCTCAGTGTAATTGTAACCTCCTTGGGAGCATCCTTTTCCCCGCCCCACCCCCAGATCTGTGCTCCCCACCATATGCACTTATGGTACCTGTACTCTTTTCAGCACTTATCACAGCCTCAGTGGACGTTTATATATGTTTCTCTCTTCCCCAGCTGCACCGTTAGTTTCATGAGGGCAGGACTAAGTCAGCATTTGGTTTTCTCTTGTTTCTTTTCTTGACTGTGGTGTTCCCAGTAAGAAATGCCTGACGCATCTATGTACTCAAGTAATTGTTGAATGAACAGGGATATTGTAAAATAAATATTTATTAAATGTAGGAAGGGACCATTTGGTGATATCTTGATGGTGAATTAATTTTTATTATAAGCTAAAAATTTTTTGAGAAAGTCTCTCTTGCTGTGAGTTAAAATACGTCAATAAAAATACTGACAAGTAGGGCTTCCTTGGAGGCACAGTGGTTAAGAATCGACCTGCCAATGCAGGGGACACGGGTTTGAGCCCTGGTCCGGGAAGATCCCACATGCCGTGGAGGGACTAAGCCTGTACGCCACAACTGCTGAGCCCGCGTGCCACAACTACTAAAGCCTGTGCGCCTAGAGCCCGTGCTCCGCGACAAGAGGAGCCACCACAATGAGAAGCCCGCGCACTGCAATGAAGAGTAGCCCCTGCTCGCCGCAACTAGAGAAAGCCTGCGCAGCAACGAAGACCCAACACAGCCAAAAATAAATTAAAAAAAAAAAAATTAGGGCTGTTTTTTTTCCAAAAAAATACAAGTAGCCAAACTACAAGAAAAAAATTCACTTATTAAACCGGAAGTCATAGTATGTTGTTAGATTGCTGCCTTCTGAGATATTCAGATGGAAAAACAATATGAAGACCTGTGTACCCTCATTAAAGTCTAATTCTGTATTACCACCTCTTCCTCAAAAGACAGAAGTAGAAGTTACCCTACTTTCTTCCTTTGAGTTGCCATTAGTCTCAAATCGGAGATTTTGCTACAACATGAACCCACAATATCTGCGTTTCTAAAACTGTTTCTCTTAATTGAGTACTGTGCCCTGTGTATGACTTTGCTTCCTTTCCTCTGTCTTCTCAAGGTCTTGGTCACACGGGCAAAAGCCTTGTCCTCGAGCTGGCTATACCCTACATATATCCCTTCTGCAGCCCATTACCATACTCTGAAAATTCCTTCTGACCTTGGAAGCATCTCCTTCATTGCTTCTTGTCTTCCATCACTGTGTTATTGGCATCAACCTATTGGTAGCTAACAATTAAAAAGTAGAGACTGGTTTTTGATACTTGTCCCATGTAATAGTTCCCAAATTATTTTATTGAAATTGGATTTTACTAATTCTGTAAAATCACCATAGAATGTTAGGGCTGAAAGTAACCCGACATCATCTAGCCAAATTCCTTCTCTCACGTGTGTGACCCAGAGCTGGTGAGTGTTGGATGCAGAGCCAGGGCTCCAGATGCACTGCCTCATGTGTTCAGTGACAGTGTGGGCTGCACACCTACTGTGTGTAAGGCAGTGTCAGGAATGAATGCACAGTGTGGCTATGTGATTTCTTTCTAAGCCAGTCCTCTAGGATTTATACATCCAGATTAGCATTGTTTTCATAAAGCAGGCTGTTCAGATATTGAAAAAAGTGCCCTAGCACTGGTATAGTCTGAAAGGGGAGTTACTAAACTATTTGACCCAAGGAAATGTTACTGGACTAAACACAGAGATGTCTTCAAGATAACTGCTTTGAAGAGCGCAAAACTTATTTGTCACAGTAAATCCTGGTACGATTGTTAAATTCTCAGGCTTCTTTTTTTTTTTTTTGCGGTACACGGGCCTCTCCCGTTGCGGAGCACAGGCTCCGGACGCACAGGCTCTGCAGCCATGGCTCACGGGCCCAGCCGCTCTGTGGCATGTGGAATCTTCCCGGACTGGGGCACGAACCTGTGTCCCCTGCATCGGCAGGCGGACTCTCAACCACTGCGCCACCAGCGAAGCCCATCTCAGGCTTATTTCTTTATAATAGTTTATAGAGTTAGGGCTACTGTTTTCAGGGTGCTTATAATATTCTTAGAGACAGTGACCTAATTTAATAATACTAGAAATAATTGTAAAATCCTATTACATGGCAACGTATTGATGACTAGGTGATAGTGAAGAATTCTGAGCAGGACAGGGAAGTGCTGTCAAGAAGGCTTCTGTAGGAGAGAGACTCAAGCCAGCCCAGAGACGGTTGGACAGATATCCTCTTTATTTCTTTGTATTCGCAAGTATTTACTGAGTGCCTTTCTTGGACTAAACATGGGTGGCACAGGGTGACCAGGGAAAGGGCAGAAGGTGACAGTGGGTTCTAGTAACAGGAAGTGAAGGTTTGTCTGGGGAGGCAGGGAAGAGGAGATGGAGATGTAAATTGAGGCCACAGGCAGGGCAGGCTTTACAAGCCAGGCTCAGAAGTGGAGGCTTGATCCTGATGTGTAGGGTGAGTTCAGTCAGTGTCCAAACCAAGACACTTTTGAGGAGCAACAGGCTTAAACCAGACGTCCTAGGCATTCTGGGAAGCAGGCTCACGGGGCAGATGACATCATATATACCCACAAAAGAGTGAAGTTGTTGTCAGAGGCAGTTATCTGATTAAAAGTCAAATGAACCTTTATTGTTATAGTTACCCCATTGTGTAGAAATTGTCGTTTACCAGTTCCTGTCCCTGGGAGAGCAGGCTAAGCCCATCGAAGTCAGGACCTGTGTCTGGTTCCCAGGGCTAGGATAATACTGGGCACTTAGAAGGTGGACAGTCAATATTTGCTTAGAAAAAAATGAATAAGTGCTTGGGGCCTACAGGAATCCTTGCATTGGATCTAACAGGAAGACGTGGAGGGGCTGGGACTTGGGCGGGGAAACTTCAGCTAGATGGAAACAATATACTGTTGGCCCTCCATGTCCGCGGGTTCCCTATCCCAGGTTGGCTGAATTCACGGATGCGGAACCCGCGGATACGGAGGGCCGACTGTACTCCGTCGTTCTGTATAAGGGACTGGAACATCCGAAGATTTGGTGTCCATGGGGGCTCCTGGAACCAGTCCTCTGTGGATACCAAGGGACAGCTGTTTGAAGGAGCAAGAGTCATTTCTGGAGGACCTTAAGCAAAGGTCCAGGCTTGGGAATGCGGGCTGGAGGAGGCCCAGCAGGAGGCTGGAGGTTCTTTGATTGCGGTGGGAGGACAGAAGAGTCCTGGACATGGTAGCAGGTGCTGTTAGGTGTTCGCTGTGGACCCCTCCCCCCAACCCCATGCCAGCACCTACTCTTCTAACTGCCTTTTACCCTGCAGACTTCAGCTAAATACTTTGGTGTCAGCAGTGGCCACACGGATCTTAACTGTGCCTTTCACTTAACAAGTTGGTTCCCTTCCTGTGCCTTTTAGACTGGTTCTTCCCTCTCTCTAGAACATCCTTCCCCCACGTGGCTTTTTTTTCAAATATCACCTTCTCAGAAGCTTTCCCTTACCTTATCCGGAAGAACCCATTCTCTGACCTCTCCGCATTCTGTCCTATTACCCTGCCTGCTTTATTTTCTTCATCGGTCGCTACTAAAATCATATTATTCATTAGTTAGTTGGCTTACTGCCGGTTTTCTCTTACTGGAATGTAAGCACCATTTCCATCTTTTTCTCCTGTATCTTGAGTACCCAGAACAAGGTATGGCCTATAGGAGGCACTAAATGATTGCATGGAGAAAAATGGTTTATTACACAGGGAAGCCCTTCCTTTTGAAAAAATCATTAGGAAACATAGGAACTTTATTAGCAACAGTTTATGCTACAGCTCACAGCTGATCTTGCTGAGAACTGCTCTTATAGTAGGTGAGGGGTGGAAGTTGGAGCATTTTAGCATTTCCTAGCCTGGATGCTCTGGCCTCCTGAATCCTAAATCTATAGTACTGGTTACTTGTGGGTTATGGAAAGTGTAGTGGGGAATCCTTGTTGAAGGATCCCCAGATTCTTGATAACCATGAACCAGGCCACAACGTTCCTGGAGCTGAAGCCGGAATCCCGAGTATGACCAGGATGTAAGGCAGGGCGGTGTATATGTACTCAGGTGCAGTTTCCTCTCCATTGGAGAGAGGGGTGGAGGTTGAGCCCCCCTTCCCTCCCCAGCCCCACCTTCTGGGGAGCCTTTGTCACTCTGTCAACATTAGAGTGACTTAGAAGAGGGAGGGAGGGACTGTTTGAATTTTCCCTGCTGGAGGCAGAAAATAGTTTTGTTAGCCTTGCGTGCTCACTGTTGTTCAAGTGTTTGCTTAAGTCATTTTATCTTCTTGGAAATTTTTCTCCCTTTTGGTTAGCACTTCTGTGGTTTAGTTCTGGTGCATAGTGTTTGATTTCCCTTCTTGTTTCTTTTTTTTTTTTTTTTTTAAAGTAGCAAAAGATGTACATACAAGAGTGGAAAGCTTAACTGTGGAAACCCCAAGTTGGCCAGAAAAATTGGCAGGAATTGTGAACGCACTCACTTTCCTTTCCCTTTTAAAGCCTTTGTTTTAGGAAAAAGGAAATTGGTGTATTTGGAGAGCGGTTGTTAGCTTTTCAAGACTGGGCTTGTTGGTCTCATTTGCTAAGGGCCCAGAGCGTGTCACATAAAGTGAGTGAAAAACGTGAAGCTAAAGGAGGCATGCAGCGGAAGGCAATAACTATACATTAACCCCAAAGCCCCACCTAATATGCTTTTAGCGAGAGCGCTTGGCTGTTTCTGGGAAGCTTCAGGTTTCCTGATGATGGTGGAATCCCTGTAAGGCATCCCATCTCCTGCCCTTCCCAGCTCACCCCAGCGTCACCGCCAGTTTTGTTGATACCTGTAGCATTCTATCTTGTGTGTAGACGCTCAGGCCCCGCCAGCATGTCGAAGACTCCAGTTCTTCCACTATTCCCTGTGACACAACATAGCATATAGTTTCTCTTTGTCAGGGCAGTGGTTTCCTTCTTTCAGGTGTATGAACTGTCTGACAGTAGTACTTACCTATACTCCTAAGACAGATCCTGGGTGTCTGCTGGTGTTTCAGGAGCTGTGTTCCTACACCGGCTGCGTGCTCAGGAAACTTGTAAACGCAGGTTTGTTTCGTTGCTGGTTTTCTCTTAGGTAAAGGTTATTGGCTCCCTTCTTGCCCCCTTTATTGACTCCTGTCTACCTCCTGGCTGCCCTGGCTCCAGCACTCCCATTGGACATTCTGCTCCAATCTGTCCTTATTCCAGGTTTCCTGTGTTTTAGAGTTAGGTGGTTGCTTGGTGAGCCTGGAATCCATATAAGGGGTGATTTAATTGAAGGATTTTGATGGCTAGTGTCCTGAAGTTAAGGTGTCCTGGCCCATCCATCTCTTTTTCCGTTTTAGGGTGTAGCCAGGAGGCAGGATGATGGCTCATACCTAATAATGTGGGCACTTTCAACCCCACGAGAACTGGAGACAGCAACAGATTCTTGCTCTTTGGAGTCTCCCCTGACCTTCTCTCTCTTCACACCATCTCATAGCCCCTCGTGGAGGTAAAAGTTGCGAGTCCCTGAAATCTCTTAATTGTCCATTTGCAGCTTATCGCTTGAGGAAGTTTTCATTCTATCATGGCTTATCTGGATAACCTGCATCTTCATGTTTGGTGGACTGCACAGTTCCCTCTGTGTACCACTATCCAAAATGCTGAGGTGTCAGGAATAAAAGGGGTTTAAAGGGGATGGGGAGATGACCGAGGGGAAATTTCTTGGCTATTTGAAGGCCTTGATTGGAAACAAAAGAAAGGAGTTGGATTTGCATTCCAGGCTTGCAGGGGGGTGGGGGTGGGGGGGTGGGCATGGGCCAGACAGGCGGAGAGGGATGGGGCTTGTCTGGGGAATGGAGGGCTCTCACGGGGAATCAGGTTCCCGTGCTGAAGCCAGACAGTGACGTTTCTTCTGAAATCAGGATAGCATCACTGCCTTGACCACCCATTTGACTTCCAGATCCATTTTATATTGCTTACTCAAATAAAATAGATTTTTAAAAAATTTAAACTTCTTGTTTTGAAATAACTGTAGATTCACATGCAGTTGTAAGAAATAATATGGTGGTTAAAAAAAAAAGGATTTTAAGAAATAATCTTGTGTACCCTCTACCATTTCCCCCCAGTGGTAACATCTTACTCTCTCTTTTTTTAAATTAACTATATATCCCCCAGGCTGTGCATTTGATCCCTGTGACTCATTTATTTTGTAACTGGAAGTTTGTACTTCTTAATCCCTTACCTATTTCACTCATCCTCCCACCCCCACTTCTCTGGCCATCACCTGTTTGTTCTCTATGTCTGTGAGTCTGTTCTGTTTTGTCCTGTTTGTTCTTTTGTTCTGTTTTTTAGATTCCACATATAAGTGAAGTCATATGGTATTTGACTTTCTCTGTTTGATTTATTTCACTTAGCATGATACCCTCTAGGTCCATCCAGGTTGTCGCATATGGCAAGATTTCATTCTTTTTTATGGCTGAGTAATATTCCATTGTGTATATATATCATGTCTTCTTTCTTTTTTTTTTTTTTTTGCAGTACGCGGGCCTCCCACTGTAGTGGCCTCTCCCATTGCGGAGCACAGGCTCCAGACACACAGGCTCAGCGGCCATGGCTCACGGGCCTAGCCGCTCTGCGGCATGTGGGATCTTCCTGGACCGGGGCACGAACCCATGTCCCCTGCATTGGCAGGTGGACTCTCAACCACTGCGCCATCAGGGAAGCCCCTATCATGTCTTCTTTATCCACTCATCTATCAATGGACACTTAGGTGGCTTCTGTATCTTGGCTATTGTAAACAATGCTGCGGTGAACATAGGGGTGCATATACTTTTTCCAATTAGTATTTTTGTTTTCTTCAGAAAAATACCCAGAAGTTGAATTGCTGGATTGTATGGTAACTGTATTTTTAATTTTTTGAGGAACCTCCATACTGTTTTCCATAGTGGCTGCATTGGTTTACATTCCCACCAACAGTGTACCAGGGTCCCTTTTCTCCACATCCTCACCACCACTCATTTGTTGTCTTTTTTTTTTTTTTTTTTTTGTGGTACGCGGGCCTCTCACTCTTGTGGCCTCTCCGTTGCAGAGCACAGGCTCCGGACGCGCAGGCTTAGCGGCCATGGCTCACGGGCCCAGCCGCTCCGCGGCATGTGGGATCTTCCCGGACCGGGGCACGAACCCACGTCCCCTGCATCGGCAGGCGGACTCTCAACCACTGCGCCACCAGGGAAGCCCTGCTCATTTTTTAAATCAAGTTTTTGTTTTGTTTTGTTTTGGATGTTGAGTTGTATGAGTTCATTGTATATTTTGGATATTAACCCCTTATCAGATGTATCATTTGCAAATACAGTCTTTAAAATTGAATTTATCTGGTCAAAAACATTATACAATTGTCTTACAACCACCCAGCTTTTCCTTTTCTGATGCAGTAGTGTTACTAGTTTTTTTTTAATGTTTCTTTCCAGGGAGTGTCTGTTCATATATAAAGAACTACATGTAAGCCCTCTTTTTCTTACATACATGGTAATTAAAGTACACTTGTTTGCATCTTGCTTTTTAAATTTAACAATGTATCTTGAAGATCTATTTTCATTAGTACATAAAGAGCTTCCTTTTATAATTATATAGTATTCCTTGTGTGGATAAGCTATAATTCATATAACCAGCTTCCTAATTGATGGACTGACTGTTTCCGATATTTTGCCATTACAAACATGTTGCAGTGAATATCCTTTACATGCATAATCTCCCACATGTGCAGTTATTTTCCTGTGATATGCTCCTAAAAGTGAAATAGCTGAGTCAAAGACTATGTACACTTTAATTTTGATAGAAAACTTTCAAATTGTCCTCTAGAGAGATTTTACTAGTTTATATTCTCACCAGCAACATATGTGAATCCCTTTTTCCCTGGCACCTTTGGCAGCACTGTGTTTTTACAAATTTTGTCTTTGACAGTTTGGTAAGTGAAAAGTGGTATCCCAGTATAGTTTTAATATGGTGTTCTCTTATAAGGAATGCAGTAGATCATCTTTTCATGTTTTAGATGTGATCTGTGAACTATGTGTTCATTTCCTTCACCTACTTTTCTATTGGATTGTTGGCCTTTTCCTTATTGATTTGGAGGAGCTCTTTATGTATTATGGAACCTAGCTCTTTGTCATATAAATTGCTAATATATTTTCCCCAGCAAATACTGATCTTGCTCCTGGTGGGTTTTATCATAATAATTGTTTTAAAGTTTTTAAATATCTGTATTTTATATAGATACAGCAATCATTTGTTTATGAGATCTGAGTTTGTATCATAGTTAGAAAGTCTTTGTTCACTCTGTGATTATGAAAAGAAAAATTAGCCAGCTTCTTCAGTGCTTTAATGATTTCCTTCCTTCCTTCTTTCATTTATATTTAAACCTTTCCTTCATCTGGAGTTTATTTTCATGTAAGGTGTTGAGATATGGGTCTAATTCTCTAGAGAGTCATGGTGGTTCTTGAGTGTGTCTCAGAAATGGTGTGTATCTCATACCCCCTGTGTATCACCCATAGCCCCTCATCTGGTGCTTTATGCATAATAGATGCTTGATATGGAGGAGAAGGGGGAAGACACTGCTGCCAGAAGCAGCAGCAGCAGCCGATAGCTGGGTATTGTAAGGTGCTTTCATTCATCATATCTAATCAGCACAACCAGTCTTCAAGATAACTAGTATAACCCCCATTTTATAGATGCAGAAACTGACTTAGAAGCCAGGTAATTTGCCCAAGTTCCTACCATTAGTGTTTGAGAGATACATGTAATTTGATCTTGAAACTGTCAGACTTCAAAGATTATGTGTTTTCTCTTCACCTGGTGACCTTGGTAGAGGGCTCTGCTTGTAATTCACCGTGCTTGGATATGGGGTTGTGGGAGGTGGAATCAAAAGAACTTTGAAGATGTTGGAAACTGAGGGTCCTGAAACACACAAAAAAATACAGAAATACTGCATACATTCTTTGAGAATCTCTAGACTCAATTGATATATAGAAAGCGTAATTCTTAACTGCAGGAAAAAAAAGATCTTGATCCCTTGCTTAAGAGAAATTTAAGTGTTCTCTCAGAAAAACATGATATTTACACTTAGCTATTACTGAGAGTATTAAAAACATAGATTTGAAATTCCTTAGATTTGGGTGATGCTATTAAAGATTACAGTAGTAAATTACTCTCTAAAAATTTTCCTCAGATTACCTAAGTAGAAATTAGGTACAAAACTGTGCCTTGAATATCATCTTAAATGGAATTAGGCATCCTGTATCTGATTTTGAAGCATCAAGCACAGGTACATGTTGGCTTAGTTGTTCCCAAAAGGCTGTATGTAAATCGTATTTTAAATTTTGAGTCATTTTCCCACTGTTGTATAATTTTAATTGAAAAAATGGGTCATGTAAGTTCACGAGTTATTTTTACTCTGTAGTTGGTTACTTATTAAACATGCTTATCTTTCAGAAATGTACATATCCCTCAAGGTAACTCAGTTATTATCATTCAACTTGCTAGGTTTAAATGATAACTGGCACACAAGAACATGACTTTCCATTTTTACTATTCTGAAAATAGAGCACAAATTAAGAGCATTGAGAAGTAGGGTACGACTGTCACCTGTGGAATCCTGAATTCAGAGTTGATTTCCTTCTCTGCTAATTTTTCGATACCAAGATAAGTGTCACAAATAGCACCCTTTCTCAGAGGATTTCCAGAATTAGAATAACAGGCACAGACTTAATAAAGTGATAGTGATGCTTTATAATCAGGAAGCTTACACACTGCCTGTCTCACTCATTGTTTGCAGTATACTGTGTGATCTCTGAGGAAAGGCCAAATCTCTTCCATTTTAATTTCTGAATAAAATGTTTGGCTTTCTCTTAAGGCACAGATCTAGAAAGATGTGCAAAAATCACTTTCCCTGGAGGCCTGCAATATGATAAGACCCCTCCCACCTTGGTCAGAGGAGAGCCAAATGGATTATTGTTTGAATTCCCTTCTTTTCTCCCCCCCTTAGATCTGAGTAATGCTTTTAAAGATTTTCATGCATGCTGTTTAGCCCTGTTTCTTATGTGTGCAAGTGGCTTGCACACGTAGCCCCGAGAAAGTGGCTTGGTCAGTGAGAGAGGGTTCAGAGCCTGAAGATAATGGCTCCCAGTTGAGGGCACACACTTCCCAACTCCCTTCTCCTGTGTAGGTGGGCAACAGACCTTCCACAATCTCTCCAAACTTTCCAGACCGTTCCATTGGGAGTGCACACACAAGGGTCCGAACCTCAGACCAAGGCTTCTGACTCAGCTTCTTCAGAGATGAGGCCCTGCTGGGGATAGACATGTGGAAGCACTTCAGGCATTTTGATATCCTGGCCACTGAGTCCTCCTGGATACATGTGGACACCGCATACTCTCATGTCACATTTTAATTGCTTTAAAATTGCCTTTTAATGGAGTTTCCACTTACTGTGATTTTGATTGAATTGCTAACAATCTTACTGATTTCAAAGATCAGTTATTATACTTTATTCTCTTAATATATAGTGATTGTGTTTGACCATGCATGGAAGCAGGCAGAGAAGGCTGGAAAAGCAGTATAACAACAAAAGCACGTAAATGTTTGTGAAAGCAGCCCCACTATCTACTGTTAATAAGTTGTCAGTTCTTCCCCTAAATAACGTGTGCCTCACACTGTGGGTTCTGATTGATAAGCTTATTTTCTTTTCTGCTGAGGAACTGTGTTTCATCACTATTTTATAGTGGTTTCCGGAACCCTGGCTTGGACTCCTATACCTTGTTTCTTTTCACTTTCTTTGCTGTTGAATCCTAAGGGTAGAGTGTTTCTCTGGCTTTTGTGTGTTTGTCTGGCCCTTAAGGTTTAAACATAGTTTTTAGTGGTTCCAGGATATAAATATTAGAGTATGTGGTATAGCCCTCATCCTGATGCTGCTCCTTAGCCTGTTCGGGTACTTGTAAAACTACTCCTAATTTCAGGCTGTCTTTAGGAACCTAGCATGTTAATTGTAGCGTGTGGGAAAGTACATTCAGGAGTAAAATGTGAGATGGTGTTAACAAAGATTTATTCACCAAATCTTAGCTCTTTAAAACCTAAGGGGTCCTCTGAGCTTGAAGAACCTTAGTTTGAGGCAAGCAAAACCAAAAGAATGGTTGAAAAATTAGCAGATTTGATTCAGTTATAATATGAACACACCATATAGGTGTTACCAACCGAATGGAAACATCAGGAGAAAATCCCAGTGAACATGCTGGTAGTTTATAGCAATCCAGAGTGTTAAAGCAATGAAATATAAAGGTCTAAAAGTTCAGACATTTGCCTTATTAAGCTTTCTTTTACAGGAGGCTTCATTGCACTTAAAAATGAAACTTTACACTCATAGGAACATTATCCGTGCAGAAGCTCCAATTTAAAGATTTGCCATCTTAGGGAACAGTGTGCACAACCTGGGTGAAATTTTTTTTTTTATTTAGTTTATTTATTTATTTTTTGGCTGCATTGGGTCTTCATTGCTGCACGGGCTTTCTCTAGTTGTGGCGAGCAGGGGCTACTCTTCGTTGCGGTGCGCATGCTTCTCATTGCGGTGGCTTCTCTTGTTGCGGAGCACGGGCTCTAGGCACGTGGTTTTCAGTGGTTGTGGCTCGCGGGCTCTAGAGCGCAGGCTCAGTAGTTGTGGCGCACGGTTTAGTTGCTCCGTGGCATGTGGGATCTTCCCGGACCAGGGCTCGAACCCTTGTCCCCTGCATTGGCAGGCAGATTCTTAACCACTGCTCCACCAGGGAAGTCCCAACCTGCGTGAAATTTCAACTGATAAATCTCACTGGTACCAGTACACAGTCAGGGCTCTGCCAGGAAAACAGGCCATTCCAGGTATTCCATGTAGGAAAGAGTTTTTTCCTCTTTCTTTTATTTCAGCCCCTTATTGAGGTATAATTGACATATACTAAACTGCCTGTATTTGAAGTGTTCAGAATACACTGAATTTTGAACTGTGTATACACATGATAAGGAATGCATCCTTTATCCCCCCAAAGTCTCTTTTTGCCCATTTGTCAGTCCTCCTTTTCACCCCTTCCTGCCCCTTACCAGCCCCCAGGTAACCACTGGTCTGCTTTGTGCCCTCGTAGATCAGTTTGCATTTTCTCGAATTTAATACAGATGGAACATACAGTACTTCTCATCTGGCTTCTTTCATTCAACATAATTATTTTGAGTTTTCTCCATGTTACGTGTATCAGTAGTTCATTCCCCTTATTGCTACGAACTGTTTCATTGTATGCAATCCCACCATTTGTTGATCCATTCACCTGTTGATGCACCGTTGAGTAGTTTACAGTTTTCAGCTCTTTCAAATAAAGCTGCTGTGAATAATTCATTTAGAAGTCTCTGTATCGGATGTATGCTTTCTTTTCCCTAGGGTAAATACCTAGGCAAGGAAAGGCTGGGTCATGTGGTAGGTGTCTGACTTTTTAAGAAAATGCCAAACTGGTTACCACGTAACATTCCCACCATGAGAGAGTTCCAGTTGCCAAGACTTGGTATGGTCCATTTAAAAAATTTTGGACATTCTAATAAGTATGCATGTGGTATCACCTCACTGTGGTTTTAATTTGTTTTTTCTTAATGACTGATGATGTTGAACATCTGTTTATGTGCTTATTTGCCACATCTGTGCATCTTTGGTGAAGTGTCTGTTCAAATCTTCTGCCCATTTGAAAAATTGGGTTTTCATATTAATGAGTTTGGAGGGTTCTTTATATATCTGGACGCACATTCTTTATCATACAAGTGATTTGCAAATATTTTCTCCCGGTCTGCTGCTCTTTTTGTTCTCTTAACAGCATCTTTTGGCGAGCAGAAGTCCTTAATTTTGATGAATCAACTTTATCAGCTTTTTTTCTTTTGTGGATTGTGCTTTTGGTGTTGTAGCTAAGAAATAATTTGCCTAACCCAAGATCACAAAGATTTTCTTTTCTGTGTTTTCTTTTAGTTTTATATTCAGGTCTTCGATCCATTTTGAGTTAATTTTTGTATGTGGTGTAAGGTATGGGTTGAGGTTCTTTTTAAACATATGGCTATTCAGTTGCTACCCCACCATTTGTTGAAAACAGACTATCCTTTCTCTGCTGAATTGCCTTTGCACCTTTTTTGAAAATCAGTTGTCCATTTCTGTGTCAGTCTATTTCTGGAATCTGTTCTATCCCATTGAACTTTTTGTCTATGCCGCTGCCAATACTGCGCTGTCTTGATTACTGTACCTTTATAATAAGTCTGGGTGTCAGGTTGTGTGAGTCCTCCAAATGTTCTTTTTTTTTTTTTTTTTTTTTTTTCAAATGTTCTTTTTAAACCTTGTTGGCTATTCTGGGTCCTGATGAATTTTAAAAAGAGCTGGTCAGTTTCTACAAAAAAAAAAGTCATGCTGGGATTTTGATAGGGATTGTGTCAAATCTGTACATTAATTTTGGGAGAATCCACATCTAAACAGTGTTGTCTTCCAATCCACATCTAAACAATGCTGTCTTCCAGTCCGTGAACACAGTATCTCTCTCCACTTATTTAGGTTTTAAAATTTTTCTCTCATCAGTATTTTATAGTTTTCAGTGTACAGGGATTGGACATTTTTTTTATCAGATTTATCCTTAAGTATTTTGTAAGTTTTTTGTAAGTTTTGATGCTACTAGGATAATAGGATTTTTTACAATTTCAATTTCTGATTGTTTGTTGCTAGTATATAGAAATAGAATTGATTTTGTATATTGATCTTATATCCTGCAACCTTGCTAAAGTCATTTATTAATTCTGGTAGCTTTTTCTTTTGTAGAACCCATTGTACTTTCCTAGAAGAAAAGGTTTTTTATAGGGAATTAAAGGCTCACACAACCATTAGGAAGTCTGGGTGGAGTGGGGTAATGCAGGGAGACCACTGTTATTGTTGATGAAAGTAGAGTGCTGGGTTCCCAGGGAAGCAGTGATCTCAGCGGCTGCCTGCAGCTCCAGTATGGCTCCAGTTCATCTGGAAGCTGCTGTAAAAGTGGAAAGTCCTGTCTGCCGCTGCCTACGTGTCTGCTTGCAACTATTTTTAGAGAATACTGACTTCTGCCTTCCAGACCAAGAGAGAGCCTCTCATTGGCTGTGTCCAACCTAGACCAGACAGAGAAAGGGATTCTGGGAAATGTTGTTCCAGCCCTTTCCCTGCAGTGCAGGGAAGACTGTAGGAGGCCGCAGTCGTAGGCCGACAGACAGTCTGGCACAGAGGACTTTGGGAGAGACACATGTGAGATCGTGCACACAGTCTTGGAGAAGTAACTTAGCAGTACTGTGAAAAATAGCGGTGTGAGGTAGCTGTAACTCAGAAAGATGTGATTGCTAAGAAGGCAAACTGGCTCTTTGACTGTTTTGGCAGTGAAATATTATCTGGGACAAAGAAGTGGCAGGTCTACTCTATTTGGTCCTGCTTTAACCGATAATTGGATGCGTGTAGACAAACTGGACATGTTTAGGGGATAATGACCCCAGTGGTGAGGGGGCAGAAAACCAGGTCACATGTGAAATGTTTGAAGAAACTGAGAAAGCGTCAGGGATGCATGATAGATGACTACAAATACGGATTTAGAAGACTTACCTTGTGCGGTCTGAAAAGGAAGGCTTAGGACCGGTGGGTGGGAGCTATAAGGAGGTAATTTCCAAAGCAATATAGAGAACTTCCTACACAGCTGCACTAAGATTGAATAGAAGGTTTTGTTATAGATTGCTGGGCTGCATGGCAACAGTATATAAAGTATAAGAAGAGTCATTTCAAATTAGGTATTCCTCAGGCACCATTCTAACCCTGCAGGGTTTCGCAGGGAAAAACCTCCTGCATTGTTGGTTATAACTTTTGCCACATTGAATTTTTGAAAGTGAAAACAAGGTCTTTTAAATGCATTATCTTCCTTTATTTGATTTGAGTAATTCCAAATAAACCTATTCCTTGCATGTGCCTCATCTATGGAAAGTGGGGGAATTTGTGAGATGCTTAGAATCAGAGGTTATATATGCAAAAGTATTATTGCCATATTTAATTGATTCTGAAACGCAAATTCTTTTCATGTTTGACATACCTGAAACCTGCACGTACCCTGCAGTTGATGGTCCCCTTCAACTATTGATGCCTTACATTTGCTGTCATCATGGATTTTTTGCCTGCACACATTTGGTCCTAGCTATTCCTGATGTCATCGTTTCAATTGAATTTTATGCATATTTGGTATTACACAAGTTGTTTAATTGACTTTTAATATATCTTTATGAAGATTACACTGTAATTTGGCACTGAAACACAGATGGGAATAGCAAGGCATAAGCTTGATGTTAATGAGGTTAATATTTATCCTTGGAGAAGTAACTACAATTCCATAATTTCCTAGAAAGAACAACCAAGTAAGTGCATTGTACCTGTGCTATTCAAAGTAAGGTCCAGGAACCAGCAGCTTGTTAGAAATGGAGAATTGTAGGTCCCAACCCACACCTACTAAATAAGAATCTGCATTTTAACAAGATTCCCATTAAAGTTTGAGAAGCATTGCTTTGCACAGCCTCGTGTAGAAAGGTAAGTCATATGTAGGAGAGGTGTTAATTTTGTTGCCGACACACAAAAGAATAGCCTATTGCATATTACACAATGCAATTGAAGGCAGGAGAAATTTCTGCATCCCTCTAAATTAATGAAAAATATACTTACCTTAATTTTTCTAGGTTTAATATTACTGTTTTCTTCCCATGAGCCACTCAGTGTTAGAATGATTTTGATGCCTCTGTGCTGTTTGGCCTTGTCTACTAATTTAATATCATGTGCAAATTACATTAGCATCCCATTAAATTCCCTCAGTCAGATCCTGCAAATGAAAAAATGTTAAGAACAAATCCAACACAGATCTTTGGAGTATCCTGCTTTGTAATTCCTCTGCTGAAATGGATTTATTCCAACATGCTCTCTTTCTGTGTGCATTTTTAATTAAAAACACTCTAAATGGATACTTCTGGCACTTTGCTTAACTCTTTTCATTGCACTCCTTTTGTTAATTTTCCTCACTCCAGATATGTGTGGTATCATTAATCCTTAATTGGTCATGAATGTTAATGCTTTTGTGTCTAGTTATTTTCTTACTATTTTATAAATTGCCGAGATTACCGTTTGTCTTTTAAGGAAATAAACGTCTATACAAGTCACATATATTACGTATGCTTTGGAAAGCTTATATATATATCTGTGTTGGACAGAGTTCTTAGTGTCAGACAATAGAATTAATTCACTCTCACTGGTGCCAGGGGTTTATTAAATGGTGATGCTGTCTCACAGATCCTTGGGAATCACACCACGGAACTGGCGGCCCCACGGGAGCTTTTTCCTCTTACTGTACATTCAGGAAACCGCTGTTAGAGGTTTTGGCTCCAGGACCACATCATGTCTGCTCCCTGAGAAGAGGGGTGCCCTGTGCCCTGTCAGTTCCCTAGTAAAGTCATGCACAAGCGCAACTTATTGGCAGGACATAAGTCACATTTCAATCTCTAGTTGTAAGGGAGTCTGGGAAATAGGCCAGAAGGGGCTTGGAGTTGATATTGGCTGAATTGATGCACTTATCCACCGCAAAGTCAAATAATAGCTTTTATTACTAGTACAGCACTAAAATTCTCAGTAGAAGGATGATGTTACGAATTGCATGGTAGAGGAGCATTTTAAATATCCTGTGGTATCATATTTATCACAAATCTAACGTACTGAAGACGCAAGGAACCTTGACTGATAAAACTGTAACAATTTGAATACATTAGAGTGAAGGGTAGATTCTAGAATATTTGACGGAATGCATTTCTGTGAATGTCAGGACTAAAATGTTTTCTAAAATTCTTTTTGACTCTTATGTGACTTTCATAAAGAGCTGTTAAAAGAATTGTTTAAAGTAGAAGTCCTTAAAAAATTTTAAACAGATAACTAAAAGATGAGTCAATGTTTGAGGCTCTTTTTTTTAAATTAATATCTTTATTGAGATAATTGTAAATTCACATGCAGTTGTAAGAAATAACACGTCGAGATTCCAGGTACCTTTTACCCAGATTCTGCCGATGGTTTCTTCTTGCAGAACTGTGGTACAGTATTACAGCCAAGATACTGACAGATATAACTCACCGATCTTCTTTAGATTTCCCCAGTTTTACTTGTGCTTATTTGTGTATGTGTGTGTTTAGTTCTATAGTCTTGTCACATGTAGGTTCGTGTATCCACCACCACTAACAAGATACAGAAGATGCATCACCATAAGGACCACTAGTGTCACCCTTTTTTATAATCACCCTGCCTCACCCCACCTCAACCCCTCAATCCCTAACAACTACTTCATTCATTGACAACATTCATGACAGCAACATTCATTTCAGAATGTTCTGTAAATAGAATTATACAGGATGTAACCTTTGGGATTAGCTTTTGGGACTCCCTTACAACAATTGGCTCACTTACCATAATTCCCTGGAGATTCATCCAAGTTGTTGATGTATTGATAGCTTGTTCTTTTACGGTATTGGTTTGCTTCTGGCATGTTTCACATGTTGGATGGATCTGTTGTATCCGTTCGGGTCTGTCTGCCTCAATTGTGTAGAGTTGGTTAGGAACTGGGACCAAAGGTGCCGCCACACTTACTGACCAGAGAGCATCAGGTGTTGTGGCCAGTTATCCCCACCTTCAAGAAAAGAAAGATGCTCTTTATATCTGGACACATTTTCCTGTTAAGATGAACCCTGTCTGTTTAGCTGAATTGAGGTTCTTAGTATCTTTACACTCCAGTCAGCATATTGGTGATTACTGCTTTCAAGTATGAAATTGTCAGTCCTACCTCTACTTGATGTTTGAGGCATGATGGGTTTGGGTTTGAGCAATTCAGGAATCATTGGTCATGATTCTAGTTTGTGGGAAGAAGTTGATCTCTTACCTAGATTATTACAAACTATGAATTCACATATCCAAGGTTCTGGTACTTTCAAAACACCAATGACACTGTAACCTGTCTTCAGAGTACCCCAGAGTGCTGGTAAAGATGGAGCGCAGAGCAAGAGCAGAGGTTCCTCCCTTGAAGATGTTGTCTGAACTGTGAGGCGAGATGCAGCTGTTTAAAAATTTAAACTGAGGGACTTCCCTGGTGGTCCAGTGGTTAAGATTCCATGCTGCCAATGCAAGGGGCCCGGGTTTGATCCCTGGTGGGGGAACTAAGATCCTACATGCCTCAACTAAGCCAACGTGCCACAACTAGAGAAGCCTGCACCCCGCGACGAAGACCCAGCTCAGCCAAAATAAATAAATAAAAAATTTTAAAAATTATCACACAAAAATTTAAACTGAGAGCTCCAGGAGGACAACAGCACTGCATCTAGTTTGCTGCTGGATCTTGGCCTCTAGCACAGTGCTTGGCGTGAAGTGGGCACTGAGATAAAGAAGGAAGGAAGGACGGACGTAGAACAGAAGCTTTTAAGAAATGGAATGCCTAGTTCTTTTGATGTGAGCAAGGACTATTACAAGATAAGTACAGAAAACTCTGAAGGGTGTGTGTGGGGTTTTGCTGTGGGGGGTTGGGGAAGGGAGAGAGAAGAATATTCCTCCCCCCAAAAAATAAAGCCCCAAATACACACCATGCACTGTTCCATCTCAGGACCCTTGTGTTTATTGTTCTCTCAGCCTGGTTGGTCACTCTTCTCCCAGATAATTTTCTGCATTTCGGTCTCTCACTGCCTGAGAGAGGCCTTCTGGGAGCATCTTGTGTAAAGTAGCTCACCATCTTCCCTGTCCCTTCCCTCTTGGTCACTCTCTAGCCCCTTTCCCAGCATTATTCTCTTCATGGCATTTGTAATGATTTCCTGGTGTTGTGTATGTGTGTGTCTGTCTCTGTCTAGACTGTCAGCCTCTGAGGCCACTGTTACATGCCCAGTGCCTAGATTAAGACCTGGCACATAATAGTAACTCAGCGTATGTTTGTTAAGTGATTTAATTAGGTGCTTTGAGGCTTTTCTCTTGAACACGTGTCCCACGGAAGGGATAGAAAAGTGTCGCTTGCTCCGTAATCATGCATTTTGGTAACATTTAGTAGAGGGCCTAGTGTGTCCTGGTATTTGTGCTCAGTGCATATGATAAGAGAAAGGGCAACTCCCCTGCGTCCAGAGACTTCATTGGTAGCAAACGTAGACCTATTTGGCTTGCTGTTCTACAGTGTGATGGGTGCTCTGAGGGAGGCATGCCAGCCCCTGGGACAGAAGCAGGAGCTCTGGAAGTGTTGACCCGGAGGGGAGAAATGGGCCTTTTCATTGAAGGTGAGAATTAGAGGTATCGGAAGTGTTGGTTATGTGTGTGCACCCCAGTCCCAGGTTGCTTCCTTACTCAGTTATCAGGAGATGTGTCCCGGTTAGTTTGAAAAGTGCAGTCACTCTCACGAGAGCCCTGCTCCCTCTCTGACCTCATCTGCCGCTGTCTCCCTCACTCCCTCTGCTCCAGCCTCCTTGCCAAACACCCCTGTGTCATTCCTTCACACTTACTGTTCCCTCTGCCTGGAGTGCTCTCTCCCAGGTAGTCGCATCTCCCTCGCCTCGTGGGTCTCCATTCCTAGGCCACCTTATCAGAGAGGCCTTTTCTAACCCTTCTTCAGCTCACCCTGCCCCGTCCTCCTCGAGGCACTTGTTGCCACCTGAAATGTATATTTGATACGTGTACTTCGTCGTATCTTGGTTGATGCCTATCTACCCCACTGGAACGTAAGCCCGCCCGAGAGCTGGGGTTTGGTTTTGTTTCTGCTGATCTCCAGTGCTTAGGAAAGTGCCTAGCTCACAGATGTTTGTTAAAGAAATGGGTCAGTTCCTGGGCATCCTGGTAGAAGGGAAGTGAGACACAGAGGAGCCCCCAAACCAGCTCTTTCTCCCAGAGCCCTGGTCAAAGCAGCCATGCTATAGAAAAGTCATTTTACATGCTCTGGTGCTGCCAGTGACTGATAGCATCTGCCTTGGAACCCCTCGAGGGCCAGACAAGAGGCACGGCAGAGGTGGTGAGGTGTACAGAGGAGGGCGAGTTTCTTATGAATTGGAGTTGTCAGGGAAGGCTTTATTGAAGCAGACAGATATTGAGCTAAGGCTTGACAACGGGGTAAGATGTCATTGGGCAACAAAAAGGAGGAAGGTTTTTGTGTCAGGTCTGCACAGTGGATGAGGGAAGTGTAGAATTTGGAACTGTACTGTGAATGGCCCTGGATGTCAGCTCGAGGGAATTGTCATCTGGATATTACAGCTCTGGACATCCCCAGCATGGCCTCAGACCCTTGGAGGCTTTGGATGTGAGAAGCAGCAGGTTTTTAGGAATGTCAGCATCGTTATTCTTCAGTGTTCTGAACTTGCATGCAAAACAGGAGTCTTGCTCTGCCTCAGCTCAGGTGAATATTGGATAATCTCCCCTTTTATTCAGATATTGCCTTTCTCAAAAAAAACTCACTTGTGGGCTTCCCTGGTGGCACAGTGGTTGAGAGTCCGCCTGCCGATGCAGGGGACATGGGTTCGTGCCCTGGTCTGGGAAGATCCCACATGCCGCGGAGCGGCTGGGCCCGTGAGCCATGGCCTCTGAGCCTGCGCGTCCAGAGCCTGTGCTCCGCAATGGGAGAGGCCACAACGGTGAGAGGCCCGCAAAAAAAAACAAAACAAAATAAAACTCACTTGTACATACTTCTTGCAACTAATGGTTATTTATAAAAAAAGAAAAAAGAAGAAGAAGAAAGAAGGAAACCGTTGATTTTCTTCACTTTGGACATTTTTTAAGAGTAGTTTTGGCTTTTTATCATTGTAGATTTATTCTCGATTACAGTGTTTACGCTTGTATCTGGTTGTGTATTTAGAGATGGGGGAAAGTATCAATGATTTCTCCTGCTTCTAGATCTAGAAGTATTTGAAGGTTAACTGAGACCCATCTAGTCCCTGCCATTTGTATTTGATTGTTGTATGGGAGGTTTGATTTTTGAAGTATAAATAGATATGTTTTAAAGTGTAGGCTTAGCACAGGAATTTAGAGTAGTTGTTCTCAACTCCAACTACATGTTAGAACCACTTGGGGGTGGGGGCTGTGGGGAAAAAACCCCATTGATTCCTATGTAATTGATCTGGAGTACTGCCTGGGCAGTGGTTTTACTGATGTTTGTTTTTTGGTGTTTTGTTTTGGGAAACAACCTTGAACTTACTGAAAAGTTACAACTATGATTTTGGGGAAAAAAACACAACACTTTTTTCCCTTAATAATTAAAAAAAAAATTGCTGACCCAATGTCCCATCACATGCATCCTTTCCCCAATAATTAGAATACTAGTGTATTTCTAAAAAACACGAACAGTCTCCTATATATGCACAATAAAACCATCAAAAAAAAATTAACACTGATACATTACTACCATTTAATCTTTAGCTCCTTTTCAAGGTTTAACACTGGCCCCAGTAATGGCCTTTATAGCAAAAGGATCACACTTTGCAATTGGTGGTTGTATCTCTTTAGTCTCCTTCCATTTGGAACACTTCCCCAATCTTCCCTTAGTGTTCATTACCTTGAAACTTCTGAAGATTGCAAACCAGTAGTTTTCTAAAATGTCTCTCAATTTGGGGCTGTTTGATGTTTCCTCGTGATGATATTCAGGTTATACGTATCATAGGAGTGATGCTGTGTTCTCAGAGCATCCAATCAGGTGACTCATAATTTCAGTTTGTCCCATTATTGATATTCACATAGATTATTGATTAAGGTAGTGTCTGCCAGGCTTCTCCTCTGTATAATTACTATTTTCTCTTTTATAATCAGTAAGTATTTTTATGGTGTGATGCTTTAAAACTCTATTACATTCCTTGTCATTTTCAATGTATTCATTTACTTATTTCTATCTGTATAGACTGATGTTTTCCTGTTTTATGCAATGGCCTGTAATCTGTTACTATCATTACTTATTTTTATTGTCATATTGTCCCAGATGTAGCTTGTAGGAGCCCCTTCAAGCCTTTGTGACCATTTGACGTGTCCCATCATTTGTAGATTTCCTTGCTTCTTGGCAAATAGGCATTCCAGGCTCATTTTGTGTGTTCCATGTTCAAGCCCCCAAATTAGCTCTTTTTCCAAAGAACTCTGGTTCTCTTAGTAAAGAATGATATTTAGAAGACATAATCTGGGTTCGAGGTGTGTTATACCTACAGTATTTGGACGTTGCTTGTTCCCAAGCCCTCTCAGTGATAGAGCTAGACAATAAGCGTGTGTGTTTGCATACATGAAGGAAATATACACACATGGGCACACAAAGTTACATCTACTTTTTTTGTTATGTCAGTCTGTATGTGTTAAAAATCATGAGTTCATGCCAATAACTAATTCTGATCCAACGTTACAGGGTTCATTTGAGATTTCTCCTTTTCCATTTGGTAACTCCTTTTTTCAGTAGTGAGAAACCTGATTGTCATCATCGTTAATATATTTACTTATTGGTCAATCCCCCATATGTAATGGATCTCCCATCACCACCACCATAGATGCCTTCCCTGCATGGATGCCCTCTTCACCCCTGTTAGGCTCTGATGCAGCATAGAGATGTTTTAAAGCTCCCCAAATGGTACTAACGTGTAGCCAAGATAGAGCACAACCGAATTAGAAGAAAAGTGAACCCCACACTTTCTGATTCATTATTAAGCAAATGGTAGGTTTTTAAGTCAGGCTTGGTTTGGGAAAATAAATTCTTCCTAAGGAAGTGAAATTTAAAGAGAAGACTCAATTCTACCAACACACGGAGTAAAAGATCAGGGTGAAAGCACAGCCTGTCTCCTGGAAAGCTTTGAAAAATATTTGTTTTGGAAATAAATCTGCTTGTAGTGAACATAAATTTCAGTCCCTTTCCCTGAATTACCTGTTTATAGGAAAAAATATTTGAAAAGCTTAGTTGTTTTTTAAAAAGGTGTCTCATTAAAGACTTACTGCTTTATCTTCTGTTTCCAATGTTTATCACTTGACATATTGAAATAGTAATGTATAAAACGGATCACACAATTCTAAAAAAAAAAAAAGACTGCTTTTTATTTTTCTACATTGCATTTAAAAAATAAACTTTTAGTTTTGCAACTTAATGCTTTTTAGAGCATTGAATATTTAAACAGGAGATATTCAGGCTGTGGTTGCTCTTTTTCTGTAGTCAGTTTTAGTTTAAAATATGGAAATCAAGTTACAGTAACTGGGTCATGAGGAACCCCATCTTCTTCCATTTGCAGCCAGAGGAAGCGAGAGGCCGTAAGAGCCAAATATAACAGGATCTGTGGCCAGCCTACCTTAGATGGTCAACATCTATCTTGCCAATTTTCGTAAGTCCATTTTCTTAAAGCAGTCCACGGCTGCAAGTGGATTTTCACCAAGAACTTCACACTTAGGCTGATGGCACACAATCTGACTCCAAAGAAATCCAGCCTTAAACCTAAGGAAATTACAATAAAATCTCTTCCTTGATTTTATTTTTGAAGTGTTCATGGAAGTTGCCTTGGAGTATGAATCGTGGACTTTAGGCTTTTGTATATTAACGCCCAGAGATACAGAAGGAGAAAGGGCAGTATTTGTGAATGTAGAAAGAGCCACTGAAAACTTGATATATAGGTAAAGCACTTATTTTTTGTTTGTTTATTAGTTCTTGTTTTCTATAAATAAAGCATTATTTACCTATTCATGAGAGTGTGCCTCAGTGTGGGTCCTCAGTTCCTTTTAGGTAGGTTGAGTGAGTTTCACTCCCCAAACTTGAGTCCTTCAAGGACCATCTTTGTGATCTTTGTCACGTCTGCAAACATTCAACATTTTTCTTTAATTTCTCTGACATTTAATTTAGCCTTTTTCTAGGTGATATCTGTGCAACCGTGGACTCGGTGTGTCGGATCACCTAAAATCACAAGTACTGCAGGCAGCATCTGCTCAGAGGTTGGAACTGGGAGCTGGATCCCTAACTCTCCTTCCAGCTCTGAAATTCAATAAGCATGGCGTCTGGAGTTTCCTGCCTTGTGGCTACACCACAAGGTTACACCAGTGGTTGTTTATGCATTTTTCCCAGTCAATACATAGAAGTTGACAGCCTTCTATATATATTAGAATATTAAACTATATGTAAGAATATAATATATAGTAGAATAAATATTACATTTTACAGTTATTTTTCAAATGTGAGGTATAAGTTACAGTTTCTTAGGATTCAGCATGTTTCTTCAACTAGATTTTTTTTATGTTTTATTTTAATTGAGGAGAGCAAAACCTGATGATCTTAATTGTCAAATCACCCAATAGGGAATACATGGGTTTGTAGGACCTTCAATACTGCCTTAAAAACACAAGTAGAAAACATGTAAAACATACAGTGTTAATAATGCAGAAGAAAAATATGGAATTTAGAACATAGGGTTTTATGTTCACCGCTCTGAAGCTGTCATGGGAAAACACCTAAGTTATGATAAATACCTGTGTACCAAAACTGAAGTCATGTTCTGCATTATTTGTGAGGAATATTGTCAGAAGCCAACTGGATGTTGTCATATATTCAAATCAGGTTCTTTGCTGAGTGGAAATACATTAATCTCGTGTGTGTGTGTGTGTGTGTGTGTGTTTAGGAAGATATTATAAAGCCTCTCTTTAATGGGTTTCTTTAAAACCAAACTTAATGTCATGTTTTGCAAAGGGGGTTACAAACCAAAATAAAGGGGATGACTAAATGTGGTGAGTTTTATGTATCCTCCTAGCTTAAGGAGAATACTGTGCTCTGCTCAGTCAGAGATGAAATGTTTGTTGCCTTGCCTACCATCTATAAGCATTTAATTTGCTACACAAATAAACTGTGGATAGAGATGTTTAACCTTGTGTGACATTACTTTAACAGAGAGAAGGAGCAAGAAAGGGAAGAACAGTTAATGGAAGACAAGAAAAGGAAGAAAGAGGATAAAAAGAAAAAAGAAGCCACTCAGAAGGTGGGTTTTACCAATTAAAGTCTGTCTTTACGTAGCCAAGCATCTAGAATAAGTAACTGCCTTAGTTTGGATACCTGACAATCTTAATGCTACTTGAGGCATTAATTTACTTAAGAGTTTTAAGATTTGAAAGTGGGAGAAAGTTAAAGACCTGCATTTGTTACCATAAAGTAGATGTTAAATTAATGCTATAGCTGATTTTATTGAAAACAACAGTAAACAATACTGAGAAAAGCAAGAGAGTTACCGACACTTAAATGCTTGTACTGTTTCCTTATTTGTGTCATGATTAATCTCCATTTTCTTAAGCTTGTAGAATAACTTTTCAAAGCTTGCCATTTGCCCTGATCTTGTCCTTCTGGTCCACCTACAACATTATCATTTATATGAGTCTACCTTTTGATAATTCTGTAAAGAAATCTCCCTCAGAGAGGATCTGGTGGGCTTGCTTCATGCTCTGGGGGAGATAGTATTGCACAGCTTTGAGGCATTTGCTTGGGGAAAAAGAGATGCTAAAAGAAAAAAAGACAGAGCTTCCCTGGTGGTGCCGTGGTTGAGAAGCAGCCTGCCAATGTAGGGGACACGGGTTCAAGCCCTGGTCCAGGAAGATCCCACATGCCGCAGAGTGACTAAGCCCGTGAGCCACAACTACTGAGCCTGCGCTCTAGAGCCTGCAAGGCACAACTACTGAGCCGGCGTGCCTAGAACCCGTGCTCCGCAACAAGAGAAGCCACCACAATGAGAAGCCCGCTCACCACAATGAAGAGTAGCCTCCGCCCTCTGCAACTAGAGAAAGGCTGCGCGCAGCAACAAAGAACCAACACAGCCAAAAATAAATAAATAAGTAAATTTATAAAAAAGAAAAAAAGACATAGGACTGACAGCTGTCAACTGTCACGTCTTAGTTGAAGTGTTTGCCTGACAGTGTTGTGGGGAACAGAGAGTGGGTAGACCTCCCCGCCCTGCCCCCTCTGCTGAAGAGCGTGCCCCTCTGCCCTGGCCACTGTCTGAGCTAACTTGCCCCACTTCACTGCAGACTCTGGCTCGGCACGGTTGCATTTCTGCCTTTGCAAAGTGCCCGGCAGAATCACTTTGCCTCTAGTTCTTGTTACCACCACCTGAAGCACTTGGGAAGCAGGGCCTCAGTGTGAGGCAGGTTTGAGGGTCCCTGCTGTGGAGCCAGGTTACTGAAGCTGAGTTCATGGAGGGGAAACAGTTACCAGCTTCAGAGGGAACTCTAGATTTAGAAACAGACTCTAGAAATTCGAACTCAAGGGACACTACAAGTTACCCCAGCACTGTTGGATAGAGTGTTTCCCATTATTCTGTTCTCTGAATTATTGAAATCATTTGGGAGTGCGGGCACAAAAAAAAACAGTGGAAATATTTTCTGAATTGGATTGCATATGACGCTGCCACATTAAACATGTGAAATGTAATTTATCTTTTCTTCAAGACTTAATTAAAAGGAATATTTATTATTGTTTGGTGCTGTAATAGACTACTGTGCTCTTTAAGGTTTTGTCTGCTTTTAATTGTGTTTCTGGTTCTGTTAATAGTGGTGTGCTCACCATCACATCTTCATGCTGTCAGGGTACCTGCTTCTAATCTGAGCTTGTTAGAACTGCCTAAAATGACAGTAAAGAGCCTGAATAAAAATGTCAGATGACGACCCAGAGGCTTTTTTTTTTTTTTTTTTTTTTGCAGTACGTGGGCCTCTCACTGTTGTGGCCTCTCCCGTTGCGGAGCACAGGCTCCAGACGCACAGGCTCAGCAGCCATGGCTCACAGGCCCAGCCGCTCCACGGCATGTGGGATCTTCCCGGACTGGGGCACGAACCCATGTCCCCTGCATCGGCAGACGGACTCTCAACCACTGCGCCACCAGGGAAGCCCCCAGAGGCTTCTTTTTTATACTTGGTGGATACTGCCACATTCCACGTCACCAAGGTTGTGATGTGCGGGTCCACCAGCTCTAGGGTATCAGGGGCATTGTACCCACATGCAGTGACCTTCCTACAGGAGTGATGGGATAGTGAACCTCAGTGTAGGCTTCCTTCCTTCCTCCCTCCCTCCCTCCCTCCCTCCCTCCCTCCCTTCCTTCTTTCCTTCCATTTATGGCTGCCTTGGGTCTTCGTTGCTGTGCGTGAGCTTTCTCTGGTTGCAGCAAGTGGAGGCTGCTCTTTGTTGCGGTGCGTGGGCTTCTCATTGCAGTGGCTTCTCTTGTTGTGGAGCACGGGCTCTAGGCATGCGGGCTTCAATAGTTGTGGCACGCGGGCTCAATAGTTGTGGCTCATGGGCTCTAGAGCACAGGCTCAGTAGTTGTGGTGCACGGGCTTGCTCTGTGGCACGTGGGATCTTCCCGGACTGGGGCTCGAACCTGTGTCCCCTGCATTGGCAGGCAGATTCTCAACCACTGCGCCACCAGGGAAGCCCCAAGGCTTTCTTCCTTTAGGGCATTCACATTTCATCTAATAAATTGTTACAAAAATTGGATTTTGCAGTCTGTGGGAATACGTGGTTATAAGCTGGCCACTGGGGAACTTGAACAAAGGCTGGTTACAGGAAGATGCCTAATAGAGTGATTGTTTTAGGCAATTGTACAGTTCATCCTCATTCTTCACATAGATAACGATGTTTTTTAACCTGAAACGTCAATACTAGAAGTGATTAATAAAATGTGCATCTGTAAACCTTCGTTGTGGATCCTACTAAGAAAAATGATTTAAAATAAAAGATGGTGTGGATTTATTTGAGAGTGAATTGGGATTATTTATGCAGAGAATTTCATATATACAGCTGGACAGTCACCCCCGTGTATTTGCAGCTGCATTAAGAACTGGTTTAAAAGTTACAGCAAAGAGGAAAATCACCATAAATGAAATTTCAAATGGTTAATTATGAACAATAAAAATTCACTCATTTTTGTTCAGAAATGTTCTAGATTGGCTGACACAGGATCTAGGCTTAACACATGGCCTTTGATATTGTTTTATCATACTGAACCATTGTGTGATTTCAGAATTAGATTCTGATTTAGCACTTAAGGAGCGAGCACAAAGCTCACCATGTGACTGTCTTAGTGGTTTCTGACCTCACTGTAGAGACAGCACCTCAACTAGGAGGCATAAAATGTGCTATAATGCAAAGAATGGTAGAGAATGTGCCAGAGGTTCTATAATGGGGTCATTCATTCAGTCAGTCAGCGAACATTTGTGGTGCCTCTTCCTAGTGCTTCCACATCTTTCTCTCAGCCTACCCCATTGCTTTACAATCATCTCTTTCTGTCTACCCCATTAGACTGGCTTTTAAGTTTCTCAAGACTTTATTCATATTTGTATTTCCAGTAACTAGGACAGTGCCCAGTGCAAAAGTGTCAAAAAATGTTTGTTTGGGCTTCCCTGGTGGCGCACTGGTTGAGAGTCTGCCTGCCGATGCAGGGGACACGGGTTCGTGCCCTGGTCCGGGAAGATCCCACGTGCCGTGGAGCGGCTGGGCCCGTGAGCCATGCCCGCTGAGCCTGCGTGTCCGGAGCCTGTGCTCCACAACAGGAGAGGCCACAACAGTGAGAAGCCCATGTACCGCAAAGAAAAAAAAAAAAAGTTTAATAAGTGAATGGGGTTGGCGGAGTCAAGATGGCATACTAAGAGGACGTGGAATTCACATCTCCTCACAACTAGGGCACCTACCAGGCACCAGTGGGGGACCACGGACACCTAAGGGGACGGGAGGAACCCCCAGCAACGGGCTTGCGGGATCTTGGTTCCCAGGCCGGAGGTCGGGCCCGAGCTCCTGTGGTGGGAGCTCCGAGTCCAAACCACTGGACTAACAGAGAACCTCAGACCCCAAGGAATATCAGTCGGAGGGAGGCCTCCCAGAGGTCCTCATCTCAGCACCAAGACGCAGCACTATCCCACTGCCTGCAAACTCCAGTGCTGGACCTCTCAGGCCAAACAACCAGTAAGACAGGAATACAGCACCACCCATCAAAAAAAAAAAAAAAATGAAATGACAAAAAAATGTTACAGACGAAGGAGAAAGGTAAAAACCTACAAGACCAAATGTAGACGAAATAGGCAACCTACCTGAAAAAGAATTCAGAGTAATGATAGTAAAGATGATCCAAAATCTCAGAAACAGAATAGAGAAAATACAAGGAACATTTAACAAGGATCAAGGAGAACTAAAGAGCAAACAAACAGTGATGAACAACACAATTACTAAAATTAAAAATACTCTAGAAGGAATCAATGACAGGATAACTGAGGCAGAAGAACGGATAAGTGACCTGGAAGATAAAATAGTGGAAATAACTGCCAGGGAGCAGATTAAAGAAGAAAGAATGAAAAGAACTGAGGACAATCTCAGAGACCTCTGGGACAACACTAAACACACCAGCATTGGAATTACAGGGGTCCCAGAAGAAGAAGAGAAAAAGAAAGGTACTGAGAAAATATCTGAAGAGATTATAGTCGAAAACTTCCCTAACATGGGAAAGGAAATAGTCAATCAAGTCCAGGAAGCACAGAGACCCATACAGGGTAAACCCAAAGAGAAACACGCCGAGACACATATTAATCAAACTAAATAAAAGAAAAAATATTAAAAGCAGCAAAGAAAAAGCAACAAATGACATATAAGGGAATCCCCATAAGGTTAACAGCTGATTTTTCAGCAGAAACCCTGCAAGCCAGAGGGAGTGGCAGGACATATTTAAAGTGAGGGAAGGGAAGAACCTACAACCAAGATTACTCTCCCCAGCAAGGATCTCACTCAGATTCGATGGAGAAATTAAAACCTTTACAGATAAGCAAAAGTTAAGAGAATTCAGCACCACCAAACCAGCTTTACAACAAATGCTAAAGGAACTTCTCTAGGCAGGAAACACAGGAGAAGGAAAAGACCTACAGTAACAAACCCAAAACAATTAGGAAAATGGTAATAGGAACATACATATCGATAATTACCTTAAATGTAAATGGATTAGATGTTCCAGCCAAAAGACGTAGACTGGCTAAATGGATACAGAAACAAGACCCGTATATATTGCTATCTACAGGAGACCCTGTAGCTGGAGTAGCAATTCTCATATCAGACAAAATAGACTTTAAAATAAAGACTATTACAAGAGACAAAGAAGGACACTACGTAATGATCAAGGGATCAATCCAAGAAGAAGATATAACAATTGTAAATATTTATGTTCCCAACATAGGAGCACCTCAATACATAAGGCAAATGCTAACAGCCATAAAAGGGGAAGCTGACAGTAACACAATCATAGTAGGGGACTTCTAACACCCCACTTTCACCAGTGGACAGCTCATCCAAAATGAAAACAAGTAAGGAAACACAAGCTTTAAATGATACATTAAAAAAGATGGAGTTAATTGGTATTTATAGGACATTCCATCCCAAAACAACAGAATACACTTTCTTCTCAAGTGCTCATGGAACATTCTCCATGAGAATGTTCATGGATAGATCATATCTTGGGTCACAAATCAAGCCTTGGTAAATTTAAGAAAATTGAAATCGTATCAAGTACCTTTTCTGACCACAACGCTATGAGACTAGATATCAATTACAGGAAAAAAATCTGTAAAAAAATACAAACACGTAAAGGCTAAACAGTGCTCTGCTAAATAACGAAGAGATCACTGAAGAAAGCAAAGAGGAAATCAAAAAATACCTAGAAACACATGACAGTGAAAACACGACAACCAAAACCTATGGGATGCAGCAAAAGCAATTCTAAAAGGGAAGTTTATAGTAATACAGTCCTACCTCAAGAAACAAACATTTCAAATAAACAACCTAACCTTACACCTAAAGCAACTAGAGAAAGAAGAACAAAAAAACTCCAAAGTTAGCAGAAGGAAAGAAATCATAAAGATCAGACTAGAAATAAGTGGAAAAGAAATGAAGGCAACAGTAGCAAAGATCAGTAAAACTAAAAGCTGGTTCTTTGAGAAGATAAACAAAATTGATAAACCCTTAGCCAGACTCATCAAGACAAAAAGGGCAAAGACTCAAATCAACAGAATTAGAAATGAAAACGGAAGAGTAACAGCTGACACTGCAGAAATGCAAAGGGTAATGAGAGTTTACTACAAGCAACTATATGCCAATAAAATGGACAACCTGGAAGAAATGGATAAATCTTAGAAAAGCACAACCTTCTGAGACTGAACCAGGAAGAAACAGAAAATATAAACAGACCATTCACAAGCACTGAAATTGAAACTGTGATTAAAAATCTTCCAACAAACAAAAGCCCAGGACCAGATAACTTCACAGGCAAGTTCTGTCAAACATTTAGAGAAAAGCTAACACCTATCCTTCTCAAACTCTTCCAAAATATAGCAGAGGGAGGAACACTCCCAAACTTATTCTACGAGACCACCATCACCCTGGTACCAAAACCAGACAAAGATATCACAAAAAAAGAGAACTACAGACCAATATCTCTGATGAACATAGGTGCAAAAATCCTCAACAAAATACTAGCAGACAGAATCCAACAACACATTAAAAGGATCATACACCATGATCAAGTGGGATTTATCCCAGGGATGCAAGGATTCTTCAATATACGCAAATCAGTCAATGTGATACACCATATTAACAAATTGAAGGAGAAAAACCATATGATCATCTCAATAGATGCAGAAAAAGCTTTTGACAAAATTCAACATCCATTTATGATAAAAAAAAAACTCTCCAGAAAGTAGGCATAGAGGGAACCTACGTCAACAGAATAAAGGCCACATATGACAAAGCCACAGGCAACATCGTTCTCAGTGGTGAAAAACTGAAACCATTTCCTCTAAGATCAGGAACAGGACAAGGTGGCCCACTTTCACCACTGTTATTCAACATAATTTTGGAAGTTTTAGCCACAGCAGTCAGAGAAGAAAAAGAAATAAAAGGAATCCAAATCGGAAAAGAAGAAGTAAAACTGTCACTGTTTGCAGATGACATGATACTATACATAGAGAATCCTAAACATGCTACCAGAAACCTACTAGAGCTAATCAATAAATTTGGTAGAGTAGCAGGATACAAAATTAATGCACAGAAATCTCTTGCATTCCTATATACTAATGAAGAAAAATCTGAAAGAGAAATTAAGGAAACACTCCCATTTACCATTGCA
>NW_020837952.1:56530193-56807248 GCF_003676395.1 Aethalodelphis obliquidens
GCAGATGACATGATACTATACATAGAGAATCCTAAACATGCTACCAGAAACCTACTAGAGCTAATCAATAAATTTGGTAGAGTAGCAGGATACAAAATTAATGCACAGAAATCTCTTGCATTCCTATATACTAATGATGAAAAATCTGAAAGAGAAATTAAGGAAACACTCCCATTTACCATTGCAACAAAAAGAATAAAATACCTAGGAATAAACCTATCTAAGGAGACAAAAGATTGTATGCAGAAAACTGTAAAACACTGATGAAAGAAATTAAAGATGATACAGACAGATGGAGAGATATACTATGTTCTTGGATTGGAAGAATCAACATTGTGAAAATGACTATACTACCCAAAGCAATCTGCAGATTCAATGCAATCCCTATCAAACTACCAAGAGCTTTTTCACAGAGCTAGAACAAAAAAATGCACAATTTGTATGGAAACACAAAAGACCACGAATAGCCAAAGCAATCTTGAGAAAGAAAAATGGAGCTGGAGGAATCAGGCTCCCTGACTTCAGACTATACTGCACAGCTGCAGTAATCAAGAAAGTATGGTACTGGCACAGAAACAGAAATGTAGATCAATGGAACAGGACAGAAAGCCCAGAGATAAACCCATACGCCTATGGTCACCTTATCTTTGATAAAGGAGGCAAGAATATACAATGTAGAAAAGACAGCCTCTTCAATAAGAGGTGTTGGGAAAACTGGACAGCTACATGTAAAAGAATGAAATTAGAACACTCCCTAACACCATACACAAAAATAAACTCAAAATGGATTAATGACCTAAATATAAGGCCAAACAGTATAAAACTCTTAGAGGAAAACATAGGCAGAACACTCTATGACATAAATCACAGCAAGATCCTTTTTGGCCCAAATCCTAGAGAAATGGAAATAAAAACAAAAATAAACAAATGGGACCTAATGAAACTTAAAAGCTTTTGCCCAGCAAAGGAAACCATAAGCAAGACGAAAAGACAACCCTCAGAATGGGAGAAAATATTTGCAAATGAAGCAACCAACAAAGGATTAATTTCCAAAATATACAAGTAGCTCATGCAGCTCAATATTAAAAAAACAAACAACCCAAAGCAAAAATGGGCAGAAGACCTAAATACACATTTCTCCAAAGAAGATACACAGATTGCCAACAAACACATGAAAAGATGCTCAACATCACTAATCATTAGAGAAACGCAAATCAAAACTGCAATGAGCTATCACCTCACACCGGTCAGAATGGCTATCATCTAAAAATCTACAAAGAATAAATGCTGGAGAGCTTGTGAAGAAAAAGGAACCCTCTTGCACTGTTGGTGGGAATGTAAGTTGGTACAGCCACTATGGAGAACAGTATGGAGGTTCCTTAAAAAATAAAAATAGAACTACCATATGACCAAGCAATCCCACTATTGGGCATATACCCTGAGAAAACCATAATTCAAAAAGAATCATGTACCATAGTGTTCATTGCAGCACTGTTTACAGTAACCAGAACATGGAAGCAACCTAAGTGTCCATCGACAGATGAATGGATAAAGAAGATGTGGCACATATATACAATGGAATATTACTCAGCTATAAAAAGAAACGAAATTGAGTTATTTGTAGTGAGGTGGCTGGACCTAAAGTCTGTCATACAGAGTGCAGTAAGTCAGAAGGAGAAAAACAAATACCATATGCTAACACATATTATATGGAATCTTAAAAAAAAAAAAAAGGTTCTGATGAACCTAGGGGCAGGACAGGAATAAAGACACAGACGTAGAGAATGGACTTGAGGACACAGGGAGGGGGAAGGTAAACTGGGACGAAGTGAGAGAGTAGCATTGACATATATACAGTACCAAATGTAAAATAGATAGCTAGTGAGAAGCAGCTGCATGGCACAGGGAGATCAGCTCCGTGCTTTGCGACCACCTAGAGGGGTGGAATAAGGAGGGTGGGAGGGAGATGCAAGAGGGAGGGGATATACGTATGCATATAGCTGATTCACTTTTTTATATAGCAGAAACTAGCACAACACTGTAAAGCATTTATACTCTGATAAAGATGTTTAAAAAAAAAAGAAAAAAAGAAGTGAATGGTCGGGACTTCCCTGGTGGCACAGTGGTTAAGAATCCGCCTGCCAGTGCAGGGGACGTGGGTTCGATCCCTGGTCTGGGAAGATCCGACATGCTGTGGAGCAAGTAAGCCCGTGCGCCACAACTATTGAGCCTGCACTCTAGAGCCTGTGTGCTGCAACTACTAAAGCCTGTGTGCCTAGAGCCCATGCGCCACAATAAGAGAAGCCACTGCAGTGAGAAGCCCGTGCACCGCAATGAAGACTAGCCCCCACTCGCAGCAACGAAGACCCAACACAGCCATAAATACATACATACATACATACATACATACATACATAAATGTATTTAAAAAAATAAGTGAACGGTCAAGAATGGATGCTGGCAACATAATTTTCCTGAAGAACTGACTTTTATTTAGCTAAATTAAGTTTTTTCTACATAGAAATTAAGCACGAGCTTCTTTTCCTTTATGCTCAGTGGTTATGGTGGTTTGCTCTTTCTAGAACCTTCCCTGAGTAAACTGTTAGATTTCACTCATGAGAGAGGTGTCAGAGAAGGATTTCACTCACGTTCGTTAGTCTCCTGCTGCTAAAGAATCATTGTTTAGCGTTGGCAGAACATATGTTTTGATCATCCAGCTTTTCACCGTCTGGGGGCAGCTCTTTTTAACAGAACCCACATTATAAGACACATTTGACATTAGTTGGGTTTGTTGCTTACAGCTAGGGAAGGCATTGACTTCCTGTATAACTGTTCTTCCAAATGGCATTGTGAGAAGTATTTACAGTGGTATAATCTTCAGTTGCCTTAAGGAATTGGTATGTGGATACAAATCAGTTCATTCTTCGATATATGGGCTTATAGAAATTATACGGTAGAATTGAGCTCTGTAACAGTACTGGGAAGCACATTCATTTTAAGAGGCTGCCTACCACAGAATCAGTACAGCAGAATTAGCTTGTCTTTTAATGCAAGAATGTAAGAAACACTCCAGGAGGTCATCCAAGTGGATTGTTTTAACTCAGTGGTGTGCTGGAATCCGTTTTGAAGGGGCTGGTTAGCCACAGGACAGACCTTCCAAAGATGACCATGTTTTCATGAACACCCAAAGCAGTAACTTACTATGATTGCCAGCCACAAATAATTAAACCTCTTCTATAGGAATATTTTTGTTACAGAAGTCAGAGAACTAATATAAAAATATTTTTTGGAAGATTAACAGTTGGGAAAAGGGGGTCAAAATAACCCATGATCTCAATAATGTGATTTAACCCCTATTGGAATTCTGGTGCATTTCCTTTGGAATATTTTTCTTATTCATGACCTTTTGTGGTTTTGCTTAAATATTATAGGGCATGTATAATTAGATGCTCTCCTTTATTTTCCCCTCTTAATAGCAGAAGCAGTTTTCCGTGTGGCTCCTAGTCATCATTTCCAAACTCTCCAAAAACCCATTATTATATTCAGCATATCCAACCTTTTAAGTTAGTCACTTCCAGAAATGTATTAGTTACTATATAAAGAAATACTTTCAACAAAGCAATATGTATTTGTTCAAAATTTATATATTTCAACCTTATTGAATATTTCTGTTTCACATTATTTTCTATAAACTTTGATGATAATAGCAGTTATTAAGCATTGGTGTAGGATATCTGATTTAATCCTTACAGCATCCTTTTCTGCAAAGGAGATACTGTTATTATCTTCATTCAGAAGGTAAATTAAAAACTGAGATCGCATAGCCAGGAAGTGGCATAGCTTGGTTTTGAATCCAGCTTTCCTACCGTGATCTCTGATGCCTCTTGAGTATGGCCCCTTAAACTTTGCTTTCTAGATTTGAAGTCAAGTGTTTGAGTCCATACTCACAGGTAAATCTTTTTGTCTCTGTAGTTAATTTTGTTTCTGGGCCTCATCCATTTGCTTTTCTCTAGTCATTGCGGTCCCTGAATGGGAAATAGCATTCCCAGTGCAAGGACCTCATTTAACGAGAGTGGAATGCTTTTTTGTCTTAAGTTTTAGAATCTTTCATAATGATGGTCGTGTAAGTTATAGCTGGACATATGGCCGTTGTGTTTAGAAGGATGTCTGAACTGACTTTTTCTGAACTTTAGGTATGCCTATGTATCTGACACCTTGAATTACTAATATCAGAATTAAAGTAGTCTTACAATACAATACAGAATTAGAAAGCAAGTCTCATTTACTCACATCTCTTTATTTTGCAGGTCACGGAACAAAAAACCAAAGGTAAGATTTTTTTTTTTCCTTTTTAGATTTATGCTCTTTTGTGTTTAGATTTTACACTTTGCTGACTCAGCCTCCAATCCACTTGATTCGTGGCAGTGGGTGTAGAGTAATTAAGTTTGGCTGTTTGCAGTCACTGAAGAGCAGTAATGACAAATTAAAAGTACTTAGTGTTTCTAGTTGGCCTTACATTTTTTGGGACAGTGTAATAATACCTTGTTTTGAAAGTAAAGAGGTGATGATTTTGAACTGAACCTTTTCAAAATTTTTCTTAGAACAATAGCAAAAGCAACACACTGGTCCCTACTTTACAGATGGGTTGTTAACCACCTTGCAGAGGGTTGTTCACCACCTTGATCCATGATAGGCATTGAGTCTGAAAATGAGTGTTACATTTAGGATGCTCATGCTGTCTTCTGAACTAGAGCCTGGAATATGCTTTTAAAAAAGATAATGCACTTTAACTCTTACAAAATTGTGATGTGTTGTAAACAGAAGCAGATGTCCCTGAGGTCCTTCTCGACCTCTAATGGTCTGCGTGTATTCAGTTCTTTCTCTTTTGTTCATTTTGATCATGCAGTCTTGCGTAATCAGTGGTCATACTTTTGGTCAGTTCTCCTTAAGAATGGGAGACTTAATTCCTTGAGACCAGTGTTGTAACTCCTAACCTCACTCACTTAAATATGTTGTCTGCTAGCATATGCACTAGAATCATTTGCATAGACTTGTCAAAACACGCAAGCCCAGTCTCCTCTCAAACCTTCATGGTCCCAGGTCACAGCCCTAGCAGATCGATGTAGGGAAGCTCTGCAGGGTGACCACAGTATATGTCCCAAGTTGAGGACCACTACCCTGGATGAAGGGAATCAGATGTGATTATAACATGGGGGAAGAAAAGGGTCATGGAGAGGCCAAGGCTTGATGGGAGGTTCTCTAATGACTGATTTCTAAATTGTTTTGTTTCGTTTTATTGGACCACCAGGCCAAAGTATGTCACACAGTGGTGGAAGACTAATAAAGATGGTACTAGTTTCTTAGGAAACTTAGTTCTGGAAAACTAAAAAATTCTCAGATGAGTAGACATTACTGTCATATATTTCTAATCAAAAAGCATTTCAAAGAGAATATAGTCTGGAACTTTGTAGTGATTTATGAAATAAACTGAGAGAAACTACTGTTAGCTGTAATAATTTTAATTAGTTAGAGAGAACAGTGTTCTCCCCTTGTACTTCCAGCCAGTTTCTAACCCAGGGGTAGGCATTATTTTGGAAGTATCTCTATAAATTACTTGTTTGAAATGTAAATTATACTTTACCATAGAAATAGTGTTATTGATAGTAGAACAGTGTCCATATTTTCTAAACCAGTATACTGTCTAGGAAAGGATTTTGGCATATAAGTATATTTATAGGACTTTTTGATGATTTATGAGGACAACAGATGAGAAAATTGGCATTTTCCTAAGAAATCCAGACTCTGTGGTTGCTGGAACACAGTGGTTGGGTTCCTGGGCCTGGCCACAGTTCTTAATACTTGTGACTCCAAGGACCAGTTGAGCTGTCGAAATAAGCTGCTCTGTACGTTAAGTGGTATTTCTATTGGAAAACTGAAAATCCGTTAGAGTTTTCTTTCTTTTTTTTTATTTGTACCAGGTCTCTTCTCAGAATCACATTCCTCTTTTCTCTGCCAAAGCCTTACAAATTAAACTTTTTTTTTTACTTACTACCAAAGTTTCCCTCCATTTAGGGTTTTTCTCATACCTACCATAAAATGGAATACAGTTTCACAGTTTCCATACCCCCCTATCGCCACCACCCTCCCACTCAAAAATTAAAATAATCCTGAAGTGAGCTGAGAGCCTGTTTGGGGTCTCAAAAGGGATTTAATTGTTAGAACTGGGGAATAAAAATTATCCCTGAGGTATGTTAGACCATAAGTAGAAGGAGGCCCTGATTTTTCTACCTTTTTTATCCCGTTTTACAGCCACATCTTCATCTTTGTTCGCAAGAGCCTGCCTAAATCCCATTTTTCTTCCCTCAGCTGATGTTTCTGGGTCCTATTCCCCTTCCCAAAGATGGTGCCTGCCTCAGGCAGCCTCCCCTTAACTCTGAATCCACCTCTCTTTCCCCAACAGACCCTATATAAAAAAAAAGACTGTGTTGGTGCCAAGTCTCTGGTTGTACAGAGGACTGAAGTAAGGTTTGTCCGTACTTCAGAGAAAAAGTAAATTCAGCATATTTTCTTTATTTTCCATCATTTAAAAAAAGTGAGAATTTTGGAGAAAACAGGACAGGGCTTTCAAGTGGAGGTTAGGTGAAGACATGGGCCAGAGCTGGACCTGCTATTCAAGTAGCAAATAACTAAAAGGCACTTAAGGTAGAAGCTGATCTCCTCCTTTGTTGGATATTGGTCTTGGAATTGGAAAAGTTTGTGGGATTGATGTAATAGACCAGATTTAACAGGGGTGAAGGGTATGATTAGGATTGAAGAAATAGACTATGTAATGGAAGAGTTTGGACATAACCATTTAGCATTGTTAAAAAGATGTTAGATCTTAGGGTGACGGTTGGCTTAATGGAAGTTATCAGTATGAAATAACCGATTTGTAGAAACTAACATGACCTTAAGCTACATTACTGGAAATACAGTATCTAGGCAGGGATTCACAGTTCCTGTAGTGGGCACCACTCTATGCAAAGGAACAGAGATCAACCTCTATGGACTATGAAGAGTTTGGGCCAGAATGGTCAAGGAATTTGAACCTGTGTCCCCTCTGGCAGGGTTAAATACTGGAAGGGGGTGGGGAGTGTTTAACTCCCAAGGAATGCTTCCCACATGGGGAAGCTATGGTAACTATCTTCAAAGATTTGAAGGGCTCTGGTGCCTGACACTTAGCAGTTCCTTGGTAAATGTCTGTTGGTGAGTCAAAGCAACAGGGAAAAGCTTCCAGCTCAATATAAATTAAAATTTTCAGATACTGCTGTCCAAAGCAGTACTTCATAACCTTTACCCAGTTTGGACACAGCAGAGAAACAGCACTTTCCCATCAGCATACCTGAGGAGGTGGACCACTGTTGTACAGTGGCCACAACTCCGGCTTTTGAGTCCATTCCAGAAGTCATATTACAGTGGGTGCGTGGTGCTGCGTGCACTGAATAACCTTGGGTCTACTCTGATTGATTAATATTTGAGGTAAGCTTTCTCCCCCCGAGGTCCAACTAGTGCCCATTAGAATGACAGCGGAATCATTAGTGATTTAACGAGGAGAGAAGCTTCCAGGGAGACAATCTGGACAAAGGCCAGTGTGCATTGAGTATGGGGAGTGAGTGGAAGGTAAAGAAATGGAGACAGTGCTTAGAGGTTACCGAACAGTGTTGAGTGTGTGTCAGCCACTCTGTGTGTCATCAATCTTTGAGACTTTTTGTATTGCATTGTAACTCATTATTATTCACCAAGAAAATTTTCAGTCTAAAATAATGTCTTCTCTAGAGCTTGTTTGTATTTTAACTACTACTTTTAAAACATTTCTAGAAGGGTTTTTTGTTTGTTTGTTTTTGTTTATTTGTTTGTTTTTGATGTTTGGTACCATCAAGGTATTTAAAGAATAAAAATTAATTAAAAAACCGAAACAAAAAGGTGTTTAAAGAAAATAGTTTGTATTGGTCCTACCCGTATCGGAATTTTCTTAAAGAATACTTTTATCTGAAAAAGAATCTTATTGAAGTTTTTCAGAAATAGAGGCAATTAGAAGTTCAGACTGTAAGATGAGAATGGTATTAAATAATGGCAGCAGGGAAGGGGAAAAGATTCAATCATTAGAGTAAGTAAATGGCTTTTGGGGGTAAATGAATGCAAATTAGCAAATAGGATACCCAGCATTTTTCACGTCTTTATTTCCCTGATGCAGAGATCATGTTTAAGCCACAGACTTTCTCTCTGGAAAATAAGAAACTGTGCCCTTATTTTGAGCAGCTCATCTTTAGAAATATTTGCACCACAAGCTATTAAAATCACTAAGGTTCAGAAGAGAAGAGAGAGGGCCCAAAAAGTAATTCAGACTTAATCATAATTTCCCTCTCCTCTGTTACTGCCTGACTTTCTGGAGCATGACGTGGCACACGCACTGATTCTGATGTCTCTAGTTGGACTTTCGGAAGTAGGTCGGATTGGGCATCCTGCCCAACAGCTGCATTGCCCTCCAGTTAGTGCCTAGAGTTGTGACTGGCTTTTAAATGTTGAAAATTCTTGAATTTACAGAAAGATGTAATTTTTTAAAAAAACAACAATAAGAATTCATTCAAGTCCTGAAACAGCTTGCTCTTAACATGTATCACAGGCAGGCTTTTTCTGACTGTGTCCTAGAGTTTTGAATGGCTCATCTCCCAGAATAGAGCACCATGTTGCAAGGAGAGTGGTCAAGCGGTGGTCCTGTTTTACAATGACTTCATCGTTTATGATCCATTCTACCTCTGACGTGATGGTGGGAAAATGCCTTGAGGAGCTTTTGCAGGGAATCTTGCACAATACACAGTACCCACCAGATTTCTTTGGTTATGCTATGAATGTTGTAAAGTTATTCGAACTGATGTTCAGATCTCAGCTCTGTAGACTCTCCTTACCATGTCTTACTCTATTTTAGAGAAATGAGGGAAGGCATGTAACAAACCTGGTTACCTTAAAGTGGAGATTCTAGCCCTCTTATAGAAGGGTAGCCTTGCAGAAGCATAACTCCTTCTGTCCTAAAAACTGGTTGGGAAGAATCCCGCCAGCCTTTGTCAGCTTCTTGTTTATTCTCATAATAAGAGGAAAGGGGATTGGGAATGCCATGTGCTACGGAATCCTCCAGGCACAGATAGAAAATGAATCATTAAATAATTCATCTTTATTCATTCATTATCAGTTATTTATCCACTGGCTGTTATAAGTCATGCAAAGGGTACTATATTAATAATATTAGATAATGACCAGTTTATTTTCTTAAGAAATATGTTTATTTACTTATTTATTCATTCATTCATTCATTTATCCTCTGACCTCCCTTCCTTACTAGGAGGCCCAGAACTGCCTCATGATTGACTAAGGTTAGACCCAAGCATTGCTTTGCAGCCAGTTCAGGCTCCTACTCTTTTTTTTCCTGTCACTCAACAGTACTCACCAATGTCCAGTGGGTATAGATTGGGCCCCCTGATTTTTGATGATGTACCTCTCTCCTCATAAAGGACCCAGTTCAACAAGCAACATGCTGGCCCAGCATCATTTCAGCAGTTAGAGCAATACTGCCACCAGGGCTGGCCCTAACATGACTCTGGGTGTCAAGGATTTGGGCCTCAGAATCATCTGAATTACCAGTCTCAATGATTGTTTCTGTATTGCTGCCAGCCTGCATTTGCCAGGTGGATATTCTTGGAAAGGGTGGCAGTCTTTTGGTAAGATGAAGCAAGGGAGGTGCAGATCCAGAGGAACATTTTCTGTAGGGTTGAGGGGAAGCCAAGGGGTCCTGCAGAGCTTCACGGTCGTCTCAATGTTCCAGTACTTCCTGTTTGCCATTGTAAAAGTGAGGGAAAACCTTAAGTATTTAAAGTAAATAGGAGAACTATCTACATTTTGAAATTTTTATTTTAAATGAACAGTTGAAAAAACACACACAAGGTCCACTTAATTTTTTTTTTTGGACAGAAGCAAAAAGATAACATTTCTAATGTTTACACAGAGTGCCAAGAGTCTTTGAGTTCAGGTGGCTATAGAAACCAAAACCAAGTTGATTTTGTGATTCTCTAGGCCTGGGGTTCCCTGTAGGGGACTACTCTGTGCCAGGCCCTGAGAAAGAAAGATGAAAGATTCTTGCCATTGAGGAACTTCTGGCATGGTGGGGAGAAGGGTCTGTAAATGGAGAATGTCAGTATAACCAGTTCATTCAGTGGTACAGAGATGGACAGCATGTTCCAGGATCCCAAATGAAGGGTGCGTAGCCTACCTAGTCCAGGGACTTGGGGGAAATTTTCTCAGAGGCCAGTCTTTCAGGATGTGGATGAAGGGAAAAGGCCCTTGGGCTGAGAGCCTTGAACCTTTACCATGGGTTTTGTGTGGGGTTTGTATGCATCCTTAGACCTTCTAGGCAGCCCACTGTTGATTTAGGGGAGTGAATGGTGCTTGCTTCCCTCTCCTCCTTAGTTAATGGAATGTAATTCCATGATACCTCAGTCTTTGAATCCTTGTCACCATCACTCGTTGCCCTTACCGTACCTTCGGTAAACTGAAGATGCTGGGGAATCTGGAAAGAGCATGTCCCTCAGAGTTGGGTGAAAGAAGAGTTGTCTTATTAGAATTGGTCTCATGGAAACTTTCTTAAAAATAATCTTCAGGGCTTCCCTGGTGGCGCAGTGATTGAGTCCGCCTGCCGATGCAGGGGACACGGGTTCGTGCCCCGGTCCGGGAGGATCCCACATGCCGCGGAGCGACTGGGCCGTGAGCCATGGCCGCTGAGCCTGCGCGTCCAGAGCTCGTGCCGCGCAACGGGAGAGGCCACAACTGTGAGAGGCCCACGTACCGCAAAAGCAAATAATAATTTAAAAAAAAAAAATCTTCAGAAAAATGAATTTGATCTCAAAGGCTGTTTCCCAATCTCTCTCTTTCAGTGCCCGAAGTGACGAAACCAAGTTTAAGCCAACCAACGGCCGCCAGCCCAATTGGCAGCTCTCCATCGCCACCAGTCAATGGTGGCAACAATGCCAAAAGGGTGGCAGTGCCGAACGGACAACCGCCAAGCGCCGCCCGCTACATGCCTCGGGAGGTGCCGCCGCGATTCCGTTGCCAGCAGGACCACAAAGTGTTACTAAAACGTGGGCAGCCTCCTCCACCGTCCTGCATGCTCCTCGGGGGCGGGGCGGGGCCTCCTCCCTCCACAGCGCCAGGAGCAAACCCCAACGCACAAGTGACAGGAGCGCTGCTGCAGAGCGAGGGTGGGACCGCACCAGGTGAGGAGCCTAATGCAGGTGAACGGGAGGCACAGCGGCTGCAGGGAGTGAGCATGTCGCTTGCGTTGCCCATGTAAAGTCCACGTTAATTATATAGACGCTTGGGGTTACTCAAAAGATGGGGGAGGAGCCCAGTGTGAGATGTGTACCAGCATTTCTCTTCTGAAACTGGGTTTTGGTATCCAATGAGTGTGTGTGGTCTTGGCCTGAGCGTCTAATGTCGCTGCTGTTTTTCCTCTCTCTTTGGGGCCTTTTTTCCTCCTCAGACAAGAGCATTACAGTTCGAGCCTCCATAGTCCCAGCTTCCCCCACAGGTGTGTGCTCAGGGGGCTACGGAAGTGAGGCTAGTGCAGAGGCTGGTTCTGAATCTTAGACTCCCGTGTTTACGTTCCTGGAATGCCAGGAGAATAGAGAGAATGGTCTCTTAGATGATAATGTAGAATCTTGGGAGGATCCCACATGATACCATTCTTTTATTAGATTTTTAAAATCAGTATTTCTTTAGAGAGCCCTGGATTTTGAGCTTTGTTAAAAACTGTATGTAGATATAAGGGATCTTTAGCTGAAGGGTCCTACTGGAAGTTTTGAGTGTTTTTAATAGATGAATACTAAACAGCTAACAGTAAAGAACTTCCAGGTGCCATCCCCCCCTTTTTTTTAAAAGCTTATAACAGATTTCCACGTATTCTTAAAATATTTTTTGAGACTAAATTAAAATTCAGAGCTTGAAGACCATCAGGCAAGGACAATGGGCTGGTGGTTGTTAATGACAGGACGCTTTATTCTAGTTCTGATTTGAACATAGAATTGCCTAGATAATTCTGTTACCATCTTGTGTGCCAAGCAAAGATGGAAAGAAAGCTCGTGGTGACACAGGCTTCATACAGAGATAAGCCCTGTATATGAGGCTTCTTGTGGTAGCTGTCAGGCCAGGCCCAAATCAGGCAGGGAAAGGCCTCCTGGCCCTTCCTTCCTGTCCCCTTGTAACCAGCTGCAAAGGGAAGTGTGAGGGAGCGGTTGTGCCGGGCACTTCAGCAGCTGAGTCTAGCCAGGCATGGACATCGACATGGGTCCAGTGTGAGTCAGTCTCCTGTTTACATTCTTAAAACCAAGGAGGCCCCTAATCTCAAGAGTTTGAGATTCTCTGCTTCCTTATTTTTATATGGCTCTATGTAATAGTTTTTTTTTTTTCAATGTCATATTGATTTAAAGTTCTTTGGTGAAAGGAATAAGTTTAGAAATTATTGGGCTAAAAACAGGTCATTTTTTCCCCCCACCAAATACAGTAAATTCCATCAAATATGTGCTGAGCCAGACTATTTTATCAAGTTCCTTGGGCATACAAACTGATTCATGCTTGTCTGCCCCTAGCATCTAGCTGGATGGGCATTCCTCATTCAGTAGATGCTTACTGAGTAGCAGTTCCCTGGTCGCCATGTGGAATTCAAACGTTATTAGCAAGATAGGTCTCTGACTAAAAGGCACTAACGTGGGGAAAGGAAGATGTGAACACAGTACACTGAGCAAAATGGCTCCAGACAGGGAAAGGTGGTTTTCAGATGGTAAAAGCTCAAAAAAGTTTCATAGAAGAAATGGCACTTGAACTCGGCCCAGGAAGACAGGTAAATTTCAGTTTGTGAATTCAGAAGGAAAAAACAGGCCGTGCCTATGTGGAATGGTGCCAGGGTGAGGAGGTGCAATTTGTGGAATGTGGGCATCGTCAGAGAGAGTAGTGGAAGATGAGACTAGAAGAGTCAGTTGGTCCCAGGTTGTGGAGCATCTTGATCAAACTTCAGTCCAGAGAGTTTAGCTTTATTCTTGTACACTAAGAAACTATCCACTGCCTTCCACACAGCAGTGATATAATCAAAAGTGTGCTTTAGAAAACTCACTGCAGCCAGGAATGTTCAGCATGGATTGGAGATACAAAGCAAGTACAGGGTGTTACTGCCTTGTCTGAAGATACAGGAAGGCCCTTCTCTGTCACTAGGAATGGCAAGAGGGTATCTTTGAGAGATGCTGAGGGGGTGAGATTTAGCAAATACACCAACCAGGCAAAACAGAAGAGATGACTAAGACGGGTGTGATACAGTTTACCAAGGCAGGCAGCTGGGTAGAGAGCTAGTTTGTGGGGAAGCATGGTGAACTCTCCTCTGGGGCACTTGGAGCTTGGGGTGTTAATAGAGCATGCATATGCAGCTGTGATTGATGAGACACTCTCTTTCTCAGAGTCAGCCCTTGGAGGTGCTGCTGCTTCACATTATGCAAATCCCACTTGGGGCCCGGGAGCCTCCTCCAACAACGGCGCCTCCCCCAACCCTATTCACATCTGGGACAAGGTGATTGTAGACGGGTCTGACATGGAAGAGTGGCCTTGCATTGCCAGCAAAGACACTGAGTCTTCTTCCGAAAACACCACCGATAACAACAGTGCCTCGAACCCTGGCTCTGAGAAGAGCACTCTGCCAGGAAGCACCACTAGTAACAAAGGAAAAGGGAGCCAGTGCCAGTCTGCAAGTTCTGGGAACGAATGTAATCTTGGGGTCTGGAAATCTGACCCTAAGGCTAAATCTGTTCAATCTTCCAACTCTACTACAGAAAGCAACAATGGACTAGGGAATTGGAGGAGCGTGAGCGGCCAGGACAGAATTGGACCTGGCTCTGGCTTCAGCAACTTTAACCCAAATAGCAACCCATCTGCCTGGCCAGCGCTGGTCCAAGAAGGAAATTCTAGGAAAGGGGCATTGGAAACGGATACTAGTAATTCCAGTGCACAGGTTAGCACAGTAGGTCAGGCATCCAGGGAACAGCAGTCAAAGATGGAAAATGCGGGTGTTAATTTTGTTGTCTCTGGCAGAGAACAGGCTCAAATTCATAACACTGATGGACCAAAAAATGGAAACACTAACTCCTTGAACTTAAGTTCACCAAACCCCATGGAGAATAAGGGAATGCCCTTCGGAATGGGCTTGGGGAACGCCTCCAGGAGCACTGATGCCCCTTCACAAAGCACTGGAGATCGAAAGACTGGGAGTGTTGGATCTTGGAGTGCAGCTAGGGGGCCTTCTGGAACTGACACAGCCTCTGGACAGAGCAATTCTGGAAACAATGGGAACAATGGAAAGGATAGAGAGGACTCCTGGAAAGGAGCTCCTGTTCAGAAATCAACCGGGTCAAAAAATGACTCTTGGGACAACAATAACAGGTCTACGGGTGGGTCCTGGAACTTTGGCCCTCAGGACTCTAATGACAACAAATGGGGTGAAGGGAACAAAATGACATCTGGGGTCTCTCAGGGAGAATGGAAACAGCCGACTGGGTCTGATGAGTTGAAAATTGGAGAATGGAGTGGTCCAAACCAACCAAATTCTAGCACTGGAGCATGGGACAATCAAAAGGGCCACCCCCTCCCTGAAAACCAAGGCAATGCCCAGGCTCCCTGTTGGGGAAGATCTTCCAGCTCCACGGGAAGTGAAGTTGGAGGTCAAAGCACTGGAAGCAACCACAAAGCAGGAAGTAGTGACAGTCATAATTCTGGCCGTCGGTCGTACAGGCCCACACATCCTGATTGTCAGGCTGTCTTGCAGACTCTTTTGAGCCGAACTGATTTGGACCCCAGGGTGCTCTCAAACACTGGCTGGGGCCAAACTCAAATTAAGCAGGACACAGTGTGGGATATTGAAGAGGTGCCAAGGCCCGAGGGGAAATCTGACAAAGGAACTGAGGGGTGGGAGAGCGCTGCCACACAGACCAAGAACTCAGGGGGCTGGGGAGATGCACCCAGCCAAAGCAATCAAATGAAGTCTGGATGGGGGGAGCTCTCAGCCTCTACAGAATGGAAAGACCCCAAGAACACAGGAGGCTGGAATGACTATAAGAACAACAACTCTTCCAGTTGGGGAGGAGGACGACCAGATGAAAAGACATCTTCCTCTTGGAATGAGAATTCCAACAAGGAGCAGGGGTGGGGAGGTGGACGCCAGCCCAATCAAGGATGGACTTCTGGAAAGAATGGTTGGGGAGAGGAGGTCGATCAGGCGAAAACTAGCAATTGGGAAAGTTCTGCCAGTAAACCTGTGTCTGGGTGGGGTGAAGGAGGGCAGAATGAAATCGGAACTTGGGGGAACGGTGGGAATGCAAGCCTAGCTTCAAAAGGCGGGTGGGAAGATTGCAAAAGATCTACAGCCTGGACAGAGACAGGCAGACAACCCAGTTCCTGGAACAAACAGCACCAACAGCAGCAGCAGGCACAGCAGCCACCGCCACCACAACCAGAGACTTCTGGTTCATGGGGAGGCCCAGCCCCACCACCTCCAGGCAATGGACGACCTTCCAGTTCCAACTGGAGCAGCGGGCCGCAGCCAGTGAACCCGAAGGATGAGGAACCCAGTGGTTGGGAAGAGCCGTCCCCACAGTCGATTAGTCGGAAGATGGACATTGATGATGGCACTTCGGCGTGGGGAGACCCTAACAGTTACAACTACAAGAATGTGAATCTGTGGGATAAGAATTCCCAAGGGGGCCCAGCACCTCGAGAACCAAACCTGCCTACCCCGATGACTGCTAAATCAGCATCAGGTAGGCGATGGCTTTTTCTCACAGGTTTGGGTGAAGAAAAGAAATCCTAAACCAAGGCATTTTTATTAAGATGCATTTATTTAACTAAGCTTTGTTCTGGGAACCTTTCCTACGTTAACTCTAGGCTGTTGTTAACAGAGACACTCTTTTTATAAAATGGTAGTGATAACAGATGCTGGTAGTACATTTTAATGTTCTTTCTTGGCAAAAGGAAAAAGTAGGCATTCCTGGGTTAGTCTCTCCAGTTTTTTTTTTTCGTTTTGGTAATTGTATTGGTCTGCAGAATCCAAAAGATTTATATCTTGCTAAACAAACTGTGCTCTAGATTTAAAAATAAAGAATTAAAATAGGAGCAGAAATAGACCTGACTTCCATTCTGGTTCTGCCTGTGGACACATCCTCTGTGTTTCTCTTGCCCCGGCGACGGGAAGTAGTCTGTGTTGTTCTTGCAGAGGCCATCAGAAAATGCTGTAGCAAAGCTGGGATCTGGAAGGTTTCCATCGCTTTCCAGGTGATTTTTAACAGTTAACCTCTGGAAGTGGAGTACTTCTTTGTGTGGAGATCGTTATCTCATGATAATCAGTTGTCCAGAATTAAACTTTCTTCCCTCCTTATTTGAGTAGGAAACATCATACCTGGCAAATTAAAAATAGTGCTGGTGAAAATTTTTAAAAAGGTGGGGCGGGAGTGGGAGGAGCGTGGGATTTTGAACTCTTTAAAAAAAAAAAAGTAGTGCTGGTAATCATTCTTAGTTTGGCATTGTCAACTTGAATGTCCTCATATAGTTCAACAAATTAAGAGGATGCACCATTCAAGTGTTTGTTTTTTTTTAGTTAAAATTAGTCATAATATTTAATTTTCCACTTTCCAGAGTAAGCTTAGTATTCAGTGAATCCAGTTATGGACACTTAGAAAATGATTACTTTTAATTAGTTCTTCTCTTGAAATATTGAAAAGAATGAGGAAGGAAATGAAGATTGCTCATTAGTTCCCTACCTAGAACATGTAAAAATTTTTATTCATATAGGAAAAAACCTTCAAACTGTACAGAAAAGCAAAAGGTAATAAGTAAAAGAATCTTAGCCCCAGGGTCTCTCCCTGCAGGTCTTAGAATTTTGTGTGCCATTCAGAAATTTCGTTCATACCTATAGCAAAATATATCTATCCTTTAAAATGTTTACACGGAAGGGATTGTACTATATACACTGTTCTTCACCTTGCTTTTTTCATTATTCTTAAAAACTTTCCACGTTAGCATGTACATTTCTGTCTTTTAATTGCTTCGTGTATAGTATTCATTTGATGGGCAACTCACGATTGGTCTCACTGGTCCCTTTTTGGTAGATATTTAGGTTGCTTCCAAATGTTATCTGACAGTGGGCATTGTTGTACATGTAATTTCATCTACCTCTACAAGTATATCTGTGGTATAATTTCCTGGCAGTGGAATTCCTGGGCAAAAAGTTAAAGTGACAATGCCAAGTGCCCTCCATGAAGGTGGTACCTATTTCTATTTCCACCAACAGAATTCAGGAGTGCCTGTTCCTCCTACCTTCACCCCCAGTGGATACTATGGTGTTCATTGAACAAATCATTCTTAGAGATACATGTCCTTTCTTTACAGTCTGGAGCAAAAGCACACCACCTGCTCCAGATAATGGTACTTCAGCTTGGGGTGAGCCAAATGAAAGCAGTCCTGGGTGGGGTGAAATGGATGACACAGGAGCATCGACCACAGGCTGGGGGACCACACCCTCCAGTGCTCCAAATGCCATGAAACCTAGTAAGTATACGGCATTATTTTTGAGGGAGTCTCTATTATAACTTTGGGGGTCACACATTTTGGTGAGGGCTGTTGTTAAACTGTTGTTTCAGTGAGATTCAGGACCTTGAACCTTTAATAAATGGTTAGCAGCAAATGCTGGGGACTTGGCATAAGTAAAAATGCTTACAGTGAACTAAAATTCATGTTAGTTTTGTTGATTTCGTTTTAACTTAGGTGTAGTGTCTGGCCAGAACTGAAATTTTCATGTGGTGTTTTTTTTTTTGCTCAGTAACTTAAATATTGCTCATTAGATCTATTTTGCATCTCTGCTCTCACGTTGGTATAATTTTTTTTTAAACTCCTGGCTTTTAACGTGGAACAAGGTCTCTGCTGCCCAGTGACTTCATCCTTCCGTTCCTTCCTTTCCCCTTTGTCTCTCTTCTCATACGTCCACCCACGTAAGCACATTTAAGGTTTCTTGAACCCAACAAAGATTTCTTCATTTGAATTTTTACACAAAGCACGTCACACTTATTCACAATCATTGAGAATCTGAGCTATACGAGATCCAGCTGGCAATGTGTAGTCACAGTAATTTGCAAACTTTGTAAATGGATGCTGCGGAACGTCCCACTGGATGGTGCTCAATTGAAAAATTCAGTTTCGAGTATCTGTTTTCACTTGTTTATAGTTTTCTTAAAAAGTATTCCAACATCACTTTTCTACCATATTGCAGACTTAAGGAATTGTCTTTTGATTAAAAAATGTGGTCAGACTGAATACTCAAAATTTGAACAAGAATAAAAAAATTCTGCTGTCAAGTTTATTTTATGGTATGTATGATTCTCACCATGCCACAGGAAGGAATATCATCTTAGCTATCTGTATTCTAGAAACTCACTCTTGTTCCTATGTAACTTGACTGCATTTTAAAAATTACGAATCTCCTTCACTTCATAGAAATAGCTTTATAAAGAATTTGATTTCGTCTTGATTTTCATTGCAAAATTGGTTGTATCATCATGGGAAATACCATCCTGTAGACTTGGACTAGATCCAAAATGCTGTTGGAAGGCATTAAGCAGACCCTTGGCACAAGGAGGTACTTCAGCAGTGCTTTCAGGATTTTTATGTGTCTTTCCCAACTTCAGGATCATCTTTTGTCCATCACAAAAGACTCACTTTTCTCCAGATTTTAAAAAGTCTTCTACTCTTCAGGATCATCTATATCTGCAGTTAAAGCTGTAGTTATATTTACTCCTTCTCTGGGTAATTTCAGTGTGTAATAGAGGAAGGGGCTGGATCATCACAGCCTACCAAATTGATGCTGATAGTTAACCTGTGATCTTGTCTAGACTGCAGATACCTTATATCTGGTGTGGGCTCTGTGACTAAAAATCGGAGCTTTCTAATCTTTCTCCAAGAAGTCATTTGTTAAAAGTTCAGCTCCTTTCTCTAGAAGAAGGGTTACGTGGATGTCGTCCTTCTTTGAAGGGGTCAGTATGTCACTTATGTTGGGTCTTTAATTCCTGTTGCTTGTCAGGATGTATAAAGCCTGTGTTTACAATAATAGTGGATAACCTCCTATGCAGAAGAAATGGTCCTGGTTATCAATGGCATTTCCAGCAGCGGAGGGGATAGCCCCCAAGCCCTGCCTCTTGCTGCCCAGTCACAGAGCCCCTGCAACGGGGGCTCAGTGAACCCCATGGAGGTTCCATCAGGTTCCCCATGGCGTTGCTGGGAGATGATGCCACAGTCTGAGGAAATCAACTGCCTTGCACCCTGTGTACTTGATGGGTGCCTGCGTGGCATCATAGGCCTGGTCCTAGGGCATGGCAGCAGTCATTCAAGGAAAGGCCTGGAAGAGACACCTTTCTGGCTCTAGACTTCACATGAAGCTATCTAAATCAATAACTACCCCTTCATAAAGGTCCTGTCATTCGGTAATTGAAGGTGTGGATGGAGCTTCTAGGCAGGATAGTGTATTTCCCTTCTTCCATCGTTGTATAGAGTATCATTACCACAAAGTGTATCCATCAGTTCCATACATTTTCAGAAGGAGATTAAGGATTATCCCAATCTCCAAATTAAAGATCTTTGTTTAAAGGGGGATGTTGGTGAAATTTGACCCTGGATACTGATGACGTCCTATTTCGTCGAATATTAGAGCCCTGATTTCCCTCTGTCTTTGTTCTGTTTTCCTTGTTCCCTGTCTACCACATTTCCTCTGTCTGTCTTTTAAAAGCCATTGCTTATACATTGTCTTTGCCTAGGATCTTTTTAGTACCTAATCCATTTCAAGTGTGTAAGTAAATCCAATAACTTTCAAATTTTCATGGCTATATGTGAATTTCTCTTCTTTCACCATAATTTTGATACTCAAAATCTAATACCGTTTTCTTTTTTCATCCATTTTGCATGTTCTTTTCTTCACCCCAAGCAAGGTAGACAGTTGTTCTTTACCATACCTCATATTTGTAAAGTCCATTATAAAGTTCACCACATACTTTTAGGAGGGTAAAACTAAAGAATGCAGTAAAACATCCTCATTAAGAGGAACAGATTTCTCTAAATTGAGATGTGAAATTTCTTATAAGTAACGACAGCTTCTTTTCAATTGGGGGATTTCTGTCAACTTTGTATAAAGGGGGAAAAAATCATTGAACCAGAGGCCAGGAAATCTTGATTTGTGGTTTATTGACTTACTCTGTATCGTTGACCCTTTTTGGATTTCTATTTCTGCTCTGAAAAGTTCGAATGATGTTTGCCTTGCCGTACAGGTAGACTAGACACAATTACAAATACACTAAAATGTTGCATTTACGGGGAGTGGTTGTTGCGGTTATCATTATATATAGCTTATTGTTATATATACCTATATATTGTTATATATAGCGTACAGTTGGTTCATTCTTCTCTTAAAGATTCCAAATCTATGCAAGACGGCTGGGGGGAGAGTGACGGGCCCGTGACAGGAACCCGCCATCCCAGCTGGGAAGAGGAGGAGGATGGAGGAGTCTGGAACACCGCCGGCTCTCAGGGAAGTGCTTCCTCCCACAGTTCGGCAAGCTGGGGCCAAGGAGGAAAGAAACAGATGAAGGTAGCCCGCTTTAGAGATGTCTGGGCTTGCTTATTCTTTCTTAGAGGGCAGAACTGAGAATGTTTTCATGGACGAAGCCAGGCAGCTAGGGTCCCTGAGTTCCTCAGTGAGAGGGGAGGTATTTTCTTCAGAACAAGTAACTACTTCCTCTTTACCCCTCATCTTCCTTCCCCATGACCTTGAAATCTCCAGTGACAAAACTCTTGCTGTGGGTAAGATGGAATTTTCAAAGAAACGAAATTTTCCTCACTTTGGCTTCCATGTTAGAATAATTCTTTGGAAGCTGTCACGGCACACCTTATAAATGTTTTACGCTTTTGCGTTCTAAAGCCAAGTCAGTCCTTAGAGTAAATCCCCAGGAATGTGTAAAAGAGAAACCACAGTAATATGGTTTCTCCAACAGCAATCATCGCAACTCATTTTTATCTCGTTTGGGAAACTCCAAGGCCCAGGACCCTTTTCTCAACAAAATGAGGTGCCAGTGCATAACCCTGCGTTAGCAACTAGATGACTTATCTACATCCTGTACCAGTTGTGTTCTACACTTGTTACTTTCTGTATCTTAGAACAACTTAGTTTCTCCTTTGATTTGCATAATTTGATGAGGACTTTGGTTTTCAATCTAGAACCTGAACGACTCTCAGTAGAAGCCCTCTTTTTTCATTCCAGCCTCTCATTCCACAGATACATTGAGGGACATAGGAAGTGGGCAGCCATGTATTTAATTTGAGGATGGGAGCCTTGCTGCCCTAAGAAATGCTTCACAACTAAAAATCCTGGTTTTCAAATACCGGGTGCCATGTTAGAAGGTCTTCAGTGGCCAGGGGCTCTACCTTCATCCCCTTTGCCTGTGGGATTTTGTTCTGAATAGGATTACTCTCTTTTAGGCCTGAGAATACAGGTTGTTTCTGTTAGAGACGTTTTGTTTAAGCAGTCATTTACAGTTTTCCCTCTTAAAGGACTTTTATTACTCCAGTCACAAAAGAAATTATTCAGTAAACTTGCCAGCATTTTTAGTACATTCACGTTGTCTAGTCTGCTGTGGCTTTCTTTTTGTTATTTACAAATTAACAATAAGACCAAATTACAAGATAGTTCAGGAGACTGTTGAGGAAGCAACTGAGTGAAAGGTACTAGCCCACTCAGGGAACCACCAAGATTTAATGAAGTTAATTGGGAATTAAATGTTTCTGCTCCATGACTGATGATTCTGACCTTTCATACTGAGGGCCTCTTTGTGTGTGTGATCAAATGCAGCTGACATAAAATTTACCATCTTAACCAATTTTAAGTGTATGGATCAGTCGCATTAAGTACATTCACATTGTTGTGCTGTCATCACTAACATCTGTCCACAAAGTAACTACCACTTCTCTCCTCCTTCCACTGAGGGTTTTTTTGACCTTCAAACTAAGTACCTTAACACTTGCAAGAATAATAAAATTGATCTGACCAATACCATCAGAACACAAATAGAATCTTTACCCGGAGAACGCACACGTGCACAAAGCCCCATCACCTCCTGCCCCCACAAGGTCCCTGCCACAGTTCCACTCACCTTCTACGTAGAAACAAAAGTGGAACTGATGACTGGTGCCTTGTTCAGTGGAGAAACTAGTTTGTCCCATTAAGAAACAAGCAGAAGCCTACATCCGCCACCTTTGCACTGAAAACTAACTGCCCTCATAGTAACGGCTATGCGGTGAGCTTGATGATGGCGTCTTCTGCTAGGCTTCTTTCCCATTGGGGAGCCACATCTTTACACTATGAAAACAAGCAGATGAAAGTGCTACGTGGATGAGTTCCTCATTGTATCCACACAGAGAATAATGACTAGTTTAAATGGGCTCCTTTCCAAATAACATGCACTAGCATCAAACTCCTTTTCTTCACTCCTAATACAAACCGGCTTGGGTTACAAGGAGATGGTAAGAGAGAAAATACTAGCATGCAAACATTATGTTTTAGAAAATCTGCTATTGACCTTCTATTTGTAGGGTAAAAACACTAGCTGACCATATATTTTTCCAGTTACTTCTAATTCAGTGCAACGAATAAAGTAAGAATGAAAACATAGATGTAATAACTAAAGCGTAGTACTTTTTTAGGCTAACAGATAACATATCAAAATAACTATAGTTAAAGAGGAATAGTTAGGGTTCAAAAAGGTAAACTCTTGGTTTTGCATTTTCAGTCAGTACTTATGCAACTCAGGAAGTTGAAATAAAATAAATTACTTGATTCTGAGGTTACATATTTCATTTCTCTAGTGCTCACTAAAAGGAGGAAACAATGATTCATGGATGAATCCCCTTGCCAAACAGTTTTCAAATATGGGATTGCTGGTAAGTTTTACTTTTTCATATGTGTAATGTATCCCAACTTTTACATTTAGTACAAATTTTAAGACCACTGCCACATATAGTACAAAAGTACAGATTTAGAAACTGGTTAAGCAGTGTTCCTGATTTGGATTAGGCAGTATTTGTTCTCTATTCTTTTTTTCTTAACGAAATACTCCAGTATTTAAAGGGTACAGCTTTTATATTTTTAGTCCTTGTATCCTTTTCCTTAGGCAGTTAGGGAAGAAAAAGCCAAGTACTTAAAATTTCTATAATTTTTGCTGAGTACTGTAGCAGTTTTAATATTATAATTTTTAAAAAGACAGCAACTGCAGAATAACTAGGGAAACTATTTGTGATTAATTATATAGGCAGTTCTTGTAGAATTTCTAATTTTTTGATCTCTTGGGAACATTATGGGGACACCCTGTCCTGGTTGCCAAAAGACAAATGACTTGGCTGCACATTTCAAGATCTGATGACTTGACAAGTCACAAGAAGAAGTTGTCATCATTTGGCTGCCGCTCTTGGAATTTGATCCTGAGCCGACTGGAACTTGAGCACAGGGGTTTAATTCTCCAAGCAGCTGTTTAGCTGTTCCTCTGCCCATAGATTTACTGAAGCTAATTTGATGTGAAAATCGAATTTAGGAATATAGACACCAACAGCAATCAAAATTAGTCAGATTTTTGTGTTTAATATTTATTACTTTATTTGGCTGCACCAGGTCTTACTTGCGGCTTGCGGAATTTTTAGTTGCGGCATGCGGGCTCTAGTTCCCTGACCAGGGATCGAACCCGGGTCCCCTGCATTGGGGGCGCAGAGTCTTAACCACTGGACCACCTGGGAAGTCCCAAAATTAGTCATATTAAAAATGTTACTGGGGGCTTCCCTGGTGGCAAGTGGTTGAGAGTCCGCCTGCCGATGCAGGGGACACGGGTTCGTGCCCCAATCCGGGAGGATCCCACATGCCACGGAGTGGCTGGGCCCGTGAACCATGGCCGCTGAGCCTGCGCGTCCGGAGCCTGTGCTCCGCAACGGGAGAGGCCCGCGTAATGCAAAAAAAAAAAAAAAAAAAAAAAAAGGAAAAAAAAATGTTACTGGGACTTCCCTGTGGGGGAAGGGAAGTGGTTAAGATCCACTGCCAACGCAGGGCACACAGGTTCGAGTCCTGGTCTGGGTGCCGCAGAGCAACTAAGCCCATGCGCCACAACTACTGAGCCTGTCTGTGCTCTAGAGCCCACGAGCCACAACTACTGAAGCCCATGGGCCTAGAGCCAGTGCTCCGCAACGAAGAGTAGCCCCCACTCGCCACAACTAGAGAAAGCCCGCGTGCAGCAACAAAGATGCAGTGCAGCCAAAAATAGATAAATAAATAAATAAATATATATATATATATATATATATATATATAAAAAAATGTTACTGTCTTGGGACTTCCCGGGCGGTCCAGTGATTAGGATTTCACATTTCCACTGCAGGGGACACGAGTTCAATCCCTGGTCAGGGAACTAAGATCCCTCATGCCACGCAGCCAAAAAAAAAAGTTATTGTCTTCATTCCAGTTTAAGGTTCATTTCCAAGGACCTTGTATAGTCCTAGTAGTAAAGTAAGGTGTGGCTCACACATGAATAATGCCATTTCTCCTCTGATTCAGACGTTTAATTCAAGCCTTTAATCTTCCTTCACTCTTCTTTATTTTCAGAGTCAAACTGAAGATAATCCAAGTAGCAAAATGGATTTGTCTGTAGGTGTGTATCCCTCCACTAATACGAATGGAATATGTTGTTCATGACACCCTGTTGGGATCCCCTGCTCACTTTGAGTTGGGATGGGTGCAGTTCCTAGACATATTCCACACTCGCTCTGGGGAAGGCACCGTGCTTGACGTAAATGAGTAGTTTGTGCCACGTATAAAAACTTGAGACTTGGAGGCCACTGGGCAGCTGGGGAGACCGTGTGTTCCACATAAAGGAGTCAGCCTTTGCTCGGCCGTTCGCACTTGTTGTCGTGGACGAGTGTAGGCTCAGCTTTGCCAGGTCCTCCAGTGTTTTCAAGAGAGGCCAGAAATTCAGATATGCATTGACATCCTGATTTTTTTTTTAACGTCTTTATTGGAGTATAGTTGCTTTACAATGGTGTGTTAGTTTCTGCTGTTATAACAGAGTGAATCTGCTATACATATACATATAGCCCCATATCTCCACCCTCTTGCGTCTCCCTCCCACCCTCCCTATCCCACCCCTCTAGGTAGTCACGAAGCACTGAGCTGATCTCCCTGCGCTATGTGGCCGCTAGCTGTGTCTTTTACGTTTGGTAGTGTATATGTGTCCATGCCAGTCTCTCACTTCGTCCCAGCTTACCCTTCCCCCTCCCCCTGTCCTCAAGTCTATTCTCTATATCTGCATCTTTATTCCTGTCCTGGACATCCTGATTTTTAAATAGTGGAAGCTAATCTGGATTTTTAAAAATGCTGTGTGTGGCCAAATAAAATATGTCTGTGGCCCTGCCAGAGTCAGCTCTCAGGTGGCCAGGTCTGTCTGCACTGGGATGTCCCATTATTGATCAACCCCCTCCTCTGCAAGTAGAGCAGATGCAGCATCAGACCTTCATCTGTGGGACCTTCACAGTGATGCTGTCGCTCACCTGAAGGAACTTAAGAAGAATCAAACCGGGAAGAAAAGGAAACAATCCTAGGAGATAAGGGAAATAACCCCTGATCTGTGATACTCCTAAATATGAGAGCAGCTAAAAAATGAGCTTCATGTCACTGTACCATAGCAAATTTATAGATATGTGAAAGAAAGCGGGAATAGCCATTGCACCTGGGAAATTACATTGTACCAGTAACATGGCACACCGTCTCCTGCGTTCAGCATGAAGTTCTAAGTTTTAGGGCAACAACCATGCCTCTTTGCTCTTTTTATTCCTCATAATCTTGTTTCAAAACCCCAGCTGTTTGTCTAGCAGATGCTAAAATATTAACAAGAGACACATCCTCTCACTGAGGACATTTGAATATATGAGCAAGATATGTTCATCAAACATATCAATACCCGGTCTAAGAATTAGATTAGTTAGAGATTTTTTTACTAGGTTAGCCCTTAGGCTCTCTTTTCAGTCTTCCATAGAAAACCGGCTACAGCTAATATATGTTGTGGGGTTTGGGGGGGATTGTTTGGTTTTGGTTTGTTTTTAAGGCATCCATATGTGTTCCAGGAAGGACCACCAGCGGCCTGAACCAGTAAAAAGCTCTTCTGGTCTTACACCTGCACCTCAGGGAGCGTAGTGGGACAGGTCACTCTTGGTCATGAGGGAGACATCGATTGTTAACATCCTCACTCCTTCTGTGTTACTTTTCAGGGAGCCTTCCAGATAAAAAATTTGATGTGGACAAGCGAGCAATGAATCTCGGGGATTTTAATGATATCATGAGGAAGGATCGATCTGGGTTCCGTCCACCTAATTCCAAAGACATGGGAACCACAGATAGTGGGCCTTATTTTGAGAAGGTGAGTTGAATCCTTGGTTTAAGATAATAATTCATGAGAACCACTTTGGTTCCCACTTGTCTTTTGATAATTAATTCCAGAAGGAAGCATAGAATTACTGAACTGAATGAGCGAGCAAAGCACAAACGTCACCTACTTTTGAATGGTGACATGAAAATAGCTGTTGTTGGCAGGTGATTAGGCAGCAGCTAGAACCATCTGTCTTTAGAATGTGAGTATTGTGAACAAGGTCTAAGTTTTGGGGAATTTATGAAGTTTGGAGGGGGGAAGTGATCTATTTATAGTGGGGGAAACGCACACTCAAAACACGTAGAAGAAATCCTAGAGGCAAATTTATTCTGAATTCTTTTTTCTGCTGTTGTGCAATTTACAAAAATAAATTTTTGGATCTTGTGCAAATAGTCTGTGTCTCCTAAGGCCTTGCCTTCTAGCTTTGTCGAGATGATCCAAAACTTTCTCCTTTGCTATTTCTAAGAGAGCTCTTTTGTCTTCTTTCTCCATTTCCATAATGATCTGTTTTTAGTTATGATGGTATACTTTTCAAATTCTCAACTACCTGCTTTAAACAAGTCATTTATACCTATCTGTTGGGATTTTTAACATTTCTAATGGAGGAGGTCATTCCTTGATTCAGAATACCAATTTGCAGTGTTCCTGGTCTTCAGAAGGCAGTTAAAACCAGAGTGTTTAGATCTGGCACATTTTTGACACCACAGTGCTGATCCAGACAGCAACATATCCGCAAGAAGACTACCGTGGCTTCTGTTTCGGCAGCCACGTAGTTAGAGCAATCAATACTAGATGCATGAAAATGAAGTGTCTGGCAATTTTTATCTTAGTGCAATGGACAGAATGTGTTAACTAACTTAGGATAAGAATCTATAGGAAAGAGGATGACAGATGGTGTCTGTTGGGCAAAGTATCATGACTATTGTCAGATCCAAATTCTATCCTCGTTTACTGCTGATACACTCTAACCTTGTTTATTCCTGGTGTTTCTCTTTTCCCTTCTTGCATTCTGTTGCTTCACTAACCAACACTCACTGTGATTGGCTAACTACTACTACTTTTCAGCTGACTTTGCCTTTCTCCAATCAAGATGGGTGCCTTGGGGATGAGGCTCCCTGCTCTCCCTTCTCCCCTTCTCCCAGCTACAAGCTGTCTCCCTCTGGTTCCACACTACCCAACGTCAGCCTTGGAGCAATCGGCACAGGGCTCAACCCCCAAAACTTCGCTGCTAGACAAGTAAGGAGGCCTCTCAAATTTATAACTGCTTGGCTGTGGCCTCGCCTTGGCCCTGGTCTGCAGTTTATTGCATCATTTGTCTGTCTTGGGAAATTTGTTGATTACTGAATGCACAGAATGATATTAAGTATAGGCTTTAGCTCTTTCAGCCCATAGAACCCATCTCTCTTCATGTTTCTCAACATGGGTTTTATTTTAAATATGTTTCTTTTGTCTTCCCATTTTTGGTCATAAGTTTACGTTTAATAGTTAACTAATGACTGGCTTAGGAAAATGTTAAAGAAGCTTACAGGTACCTTCTATCATCTAATTTAGCATCATATTTGCCATTTTTGAACGTTTGATTGAATGGCAAGACTACTTTTGAGGTCTTTTCAATCTAATAAAATTGCTAATTAGAAAACAGCAGCAAAACTAGTAAGATTAAATATTGGAGGGTTACAGCATCTTAAGAATCCAGTGTCCTTAAGTATCATATTACCCAGAGAAAGGTAACTTACATGTTAGATAAGGAAGCTTTAAGAAGACCGATATTGCCCAGCGTTTGATTCAGCCTGGAGCAGTGCCTTTCCTGGGGTTGGATCTGTCAGTCCTCCAAGGAAGGGCTGTGCAGCAGAAACAGGACTGGCAGGGCTGGCCTGATCATGCCGCCTCGCCTTTACAGGCCCAGGCGGACACAGCAGGCCTCTGTCTGTCACCTTGCAGTAGCTCTGTTGTAGTTTTTGTGGAGAAAACCAGGAATTTGGGGACAATTCCTTTGTGACAGTGGCTCCAGTGATACTTTCCTGGCCTTAGCTCCATGACTACTTACTTGTCCTTCTGCTTTCATCTCTGAATGTCACAGAAGGACATTTAATTATTAGTTGCGTCCATTCTGTTTGCACGTGATGACTTTTCACATAGAAATGAAAGGATGGTATAAAACACCTCTTACGCTATAGTCCTCAAGACGCATATAGATCGTTCATATGCTTTCTAATTGTTGCCTTAGCACATTTTAAAAATGGACTATATTATATCCATGTGTTCAGATTGCTTAACTCTGGATTGAGAGTTATAGGTAGTTTTTTGTTTTCTTCCTTGATATTTCGCTCTTTTTCCTAATGTTTCCACAGAGGACATGACTGCGTATTATATAAACAGAGAAGAAACAATTATATCCATTTTGGTGGGGAGGAGGGCTCTTTTGGGTTGAGATATATCAAATGTAAGATAGTCTTAATACTCTTGGTTAATGGTGATCATAAATATTCTCCCAGGATCACCTGATTATCAGATACTTATAGTACATAAACTTTAGTATAAGTGACCAGCCAAACTAGCTGTGCACTGGACTCTAAAAAAAGGTCATTTCTCTTCATTTTTTTGATCTGTGGATTGCTACAAAGTCCATTGTGAACCAAGTTGATTATACATGTTCTATCCAAATATGGTTATGGTTTTTTCACACTATTTTCATGCAGAGTTAACATACTTCATAATTTCAAAATAAAATTTGAGGGTTTTTCCCAAATTACAGAAGATTTCAATTAGCTTGATAACCTTGTTTTTAATCTATATACCTTTCTAAGTTAAACATTGTAGTTGAGGCAAATATCACCAATAATTATTAGGCTCAGATCATCATTAAAGCCTCACATACAACAGTGAAGCTTTAGAAATAGCCAAATAAGCCACCATTTTTATATATATATATATGCTTTTGATGCTGGTTCTCCTAATCTCTAAATATAGTTTTTTAAAAAAAGACTGGATTGGGCTTCCCTGGTGGCACAGTGGTTGGGAGTCCGCCTGCTGATGCAGGGGACACAGGTTCATGCCGCGGTCTGGGAAGATCCCACATGCCACGGAGCGGCTGGGCCCATGAGCCATGGCCGCTGAGCCTGCGCGTCCGGAGCCTGTGCTCTGCAATGGGAGAGGCCACAACGGTGAGAGGCCCGCGTACTGCAAAAAAAAAAAAGACTGGATTTGTATGTTTACCATTAAATACATTACTGTGCAAAATAGCTGCTTCTGAGCCAAGAAGATGACCAACTTGTGATGCCAAAGGTTCCATATTAAAAAATAGAGAAGATGGGAATTCCCTGGTTGGCTTAGTGTTTAGAATTCTGGGCTTTCACTGCCATGGCCCAGGTTCCATCCCTGGTCAGGGAACTGAGATCTCACCAGGCACATGCCACAGCCAAAAAATAAAATAGCAAGATTTAACAGTAAATAATAAAAATGATCTAAAAAGGGTTTTATTTTTTTAAAAAAGGTATTTTTTGATAAACTTATGTTGACTTATCTTTTTTATTATCTGTATCAGGTATATCCAAGTGTTTGGTATGGCTTTAGAGACACTTGATAATGAAAACCTAAAACCTTTGGTGGGAGTGGGATGGACTCTTTCTCCTAGGAATAGGAAAGTAGGGCTTGATTTTACAAAAACCAAAAAAGGTAAATTCTTTGTAATACCTCTTACCAGAAAGAGAGGTTGAAATTTAAAACGACCCATACAGAGCAGTTTGGAGCCCTACAAAACATAGGTTCTGGCAAGGACTTCAGCTGTCAGAAACCCCACCATCCAGGAGCCATCCATGAATAATTAACATCTAATAACAAGGTCATTACTTTGATAGTAAAGTGTGAGAATGATCTCAGTGGAATAGTCTTAGCAAAATAAATGTTTCCTATTTTCCTGGGAAGAATTAGTAGCTAAGCTCCAGACTACCAGGATCTCAGAAAAGTTAGAACTGAGCCATTTCACCTCAGAATGACAAGTTTGATTAGTAAGACAGGAGAGGCAGAGACATTAGAGTTTCTAGAACTAAAGGTCTTTTCATGTTTAAACAGTCCTTTGGGAGATTTAAAATTCATGGTGGATCTTTGATTTTCTTTTATGAGATGTACACAGATTTTAATTGCCATTTCTACTTTATATTCATAATCATTTTTATTTTCAATACTTTTAAGTTCATTAATTCCCCTGAAGCAGTCCCTTAATCTATTTTGAATCATTAAGCCATCAAAATATCTTTGGTGCTCTAGAACTTAAGGACAAAATTCTTCTTTAAAATTGCCTTAATCCCCACGATTCCAGGGATAAGATGGTGGTGGTGACCTCAGCTCAGAGCACACAGACTTGGTATGAGCAGTGGTGTAGCTGTCTTCACTGACGGTGTTCAGTGGGACGTTTGTTTTCAAGTGTGTGAAATTGGTGGGTCATGGATGTTTGCAAATGATGTGCTCATCCTACAGACCAGGGCTTGATTGAGTTTCTGGGAGTACAAAGAGGGAAATATTAAGCTGGTGGTGGAAGTACAGGATGGAAGATAACTGTAATATGATTTGATGATGGATCCTATCAAAGAGTTTTCAAGTGTTTTGAGAATGTAGAGGTGGGCTCAGTGAATCTGAATGTGCAATGAGGAAAGTTTGGGAGAAGACTTTGTTGATGAGTTTGACCTCTGAGCTGGGCCTTGAAGAGGCCAAGTGAAGATGGTATAGAAAACTACGTCGGGCAGCGTCAAGTATCAAATATGATTTCTTTGCTTCTCTGCTAGAAACAAGTCAGAAAGGAAGGGCCATCATATACAGCCCAGCTTTTTATAGCTCTTTGGTTGGAGCAGTCTAGAACTGCTTCAATGAGTTGATCATCCAGAAATCAGGGAGCTAAGCTTGTTTTTTCACTAGACTGATAGTCATACATTTGAATGAGAAGTTACAGGTGAGTAATGTTTTGTTTTGGTAGCCCTGGAATGATTTTTCACTTTTTCCCTTTCTTCCTTTTTTATCTCACTCCGTGGTTGATTCACATTTCCTCGTCTAGTAAAGAAGGGACCAAGCAGACCCAGGACAGGGAAGGGTGCTCGGATTTGGAGTAGGGTCCTCAGGGAGCTAGGCTCACAGTTGGGTGGCACTGGTTTTACGATTGAATCAACCAATTCAGAAAGTCATATCATAGTATTGTTTTACAACTGATATTATTCACAAGCCTGCATTTTTACTCAGTTGCTTTTTAAGGTGCGTCTCAGGTTATATAGTTTGAGAATAAATTCGGTAAACCCAATCTTAAAAAAGAAAGTAGTTAAATAAATGTTATACTGCCTGTACCTTTCAATAACAGCAACAACAAAGTAGTGTTTTTTCTAACATTTGACTAAGTTTAATGCTTTTGGTTTATAGAATGCATCAGACTGCAGGGGTGGTGATGATATGCCCATGATTGGATTTGAATACTTTTCTGAGCATTCTGAGATCAGGAACTTTTTTCAGTTGTAAAATTCTGTGATTCCACGGAACACGGGATATGATTCTTCTGAGGGAGAGAAAACCTGAACTGTTTCTTATTTGTGTTTTCTTATGTTAACAAAAAGCCTCACCGTCGCTGTTCCGTTGACAGGGTGGCAATCATGGTTTGTTTGGAAATAGCACAGCACAATCGAGAGGCGTGCACACCCCCGTGCAGCCACTGAATTCTTCTCCTAATCTCCGGGCGCAAGTGCCTCCCCAGTTCATTTCCCCCCAGGTAAGCCGTTCATGGATCCACAATTCATAAGTAAAAGTCCAGGTGGTTACTAGTTGTCAACTGACTGGTTTTGTGGGCGTAAAAGGAATAACAGTTACCCATCTAAAATGGGAAAAATCCAGATGCCAGGGATCAAGATTTTTAGAACAAGATGGCAAATCTCGTTTGTTTTTTTTATTGTATCGTGCATACAAAGTAGATGTTTTTACATGAAAAGCATTATGATTATATTCCTTTTAGATCTCCTGTATATTTTCCCAATGCTATATTGATTTTTAAACTGTGTATAATTAAAACTACTGTGTAAATTCCGATGCGTCAACATTCAGAAGTTGGTTGCCCTCAAGGCTTCACAGGGTAATTGCCAGGTTCTGGGTTATTCTGAAAAGTTTTGAGGAGATACATACTAAAACACTGACTGGGTGTTCTAGGGGGCGTTCAAGAACTAATGAAGCGGCAGAGACTTATTCACAGAGCAACTTTGTGTAGGACACGGTCTTTTGGGTACCATGGAAACCCTTTAGGACCCTCTATTAGCAGGAGATTGGACGAGTTGTTCAGGGGTATAGGTGAGAGATTTGTGCCAGTCTACCACATACTGCCTCTCATACACCTTTGTGGGAAACAGGTCTGAGGAGCAAAGTAAAAGCTGATAAGCCCAAGTAAAGATTCAGTGTGTGAATCAAGATCAAGAGCTTTGAGTCTGTCCCATCGTATAAGAGGGGGTGGGATACTTATTAGATCCAGCCAACAGGTTGTGAAGGGTCAGGTTTTGTTGTTTGTTTTTTGATACATCTTGTAAGACAGAAGCTTAAAATGTTTATTTGAAACCATAATCTATAGATTTCAAATCCTGCTTTGGACGTTGAGTCTGTCTATCTTGGTAGAGGAAGGAATGTTGATCGTGCCCCTGCCCCCATCTTCACGGTCCTGTCTGGAGTCCTCTTAGGTCTCTCTTCTTCCCCTTCCCTTTCTCTTGAGTTCCACTCATCCTTCAAGTCCCAGGTAGACAGAGCTGTTCCTGACTTCCCCAGCCCTTTACAGTGGCAGTGTCTTGCCTTTTGGAGCACTTGCCAACATGCCTTGCCATCAGGCCAACAGCCGTCCATGGTTATCGAACGTCTGCAGTGTTTCAGGTTGTGTGTTGGCAGTGCATGGTTGAAGAAAACACTGCCTCCCCCATCGCTGCCTCCTGGAGTTGTGGCGGTGATGGCAGAGTAGTCGGTAGATAGCGTGCTGCATGGAAAAGCTTAACAGAGTTTGGGGAGCAGGGTGGGACCTCACACTAGCAGTGACATTTAAGCTGGGTCTTGAAGAACGAGTCAGAGTTCGCTGGGCACAGCCAGATGAAAGGTGCCTTCCAGGAGGCAGGAGCAGCTTGTGCAGGGGGCAGTAATATCTGGAAGGACACGGCACGTTTGGGGAAATGTGGTTAGTGTGAGTAGTTAGTTTGAGCTTGTAGAAGTGTAGGTATGCTGTCTAGAATGGAATAGGAAGAAGATAGTCAGGAAGTTTGGGGCCAAATTTGGAACGGTTTTGTTTGCCTTGCTAAGTAGTTTGGACTTTGTCCTTTGGTCACCATGGTTTGTAACATTATCTTGGCCGCTACTTAAAAACACAGTTTCTGGGTCTTCCTCAATCTACTGAGACACAGAGTCTTGGGTGTTGGGGCCTCACCACCCCCAGGGGATTTTTACATGCTCCCTAGAGTCTGGCTGCTCCTGCTAAAGATAATATAGTGTTAGGCAAGATTTCTCAACTGAGTGGCAGTATAGGAAAATTTAAGTTTTGGAAAAATAACACCATGATATAGACGACATGTTTGAATGACAGAATCACTAGAGCAAAGGAGATCAGTTATGAAGCTAGTGCAGGAGTCCAGATAAGATAGTAGCAGTCAGGGGGACTTCCCTGGTGGCTCAGTGGTTAAGACTCCATACTTCCAATGCAGGGGGCCCGGGTTCGATCCCTAGTCAGGGAACTAGATCCCACATGCATACTGCAACTAAGAGTTCGCATGCCACAACTAAGGAGCCCACAAGCCACAACTAAGACCTGTCGCAAATAAATGAATGAATGAATGAAACACAGAATGAAATTAAAAAAAGATAGTGGCAGTGGGAATTAAGACCTCCTTGTGAAGGTCACTGGTGATCTTTGTGTTGTGGAATACAGTGATCTGTTCCCCAGTTTTTACTCATGTATCAGCATTTGACACAGTGGATCACTCCCTCCTTTTTGAAATAATTCATTTGGCTTTCAGACACCTTCTATATTGGTTCTCCACCTGCCTTTTCTTGTCTTTCTGCTTTACAAGTTCTTCCTCACTTCCCCAGTGTTTAAACATCAGAGTACCCCAGTCTCAATATCTGAACCTCTTCTCACCACCTACATCCACTTTTAGGTGATCTCACCCAGTGGAATGACTTTAAAATACTGACAGTTCCAAAACTGTGACTTCACCCCAGATCTCTCTTCTGAACCCCAAAGACTTCTGGCCATCTTTAGTAGGATGCCTTATAGGCATCTGAAGTGAACACGCCCAAAACAGAACTTCCTGTTTCATCCCACTCTCCCCTCAAAACATCCTCTTCCTCTAGGCACCTGGCAGTCTCATCCTGCAGGTGCTCAGGCCAGAGCTGGTTGTGAGTTCTCACAGCGCACAACCAATCCAGCAACAAATCCTCCCTTCAAAACTTCATCCAGCGTCCGACCATTTCCTACTGTGACCATGGTCTCCTGACTGGTCCCCCCGCTTCATCCCATACTTGCTCCCTCGAGTCTTGTTTTCTGCCCCGAGTTCACACCGATCCTCTAAGACCGCACTGTCCAGTGTAGCCATTAGCCGCATGAGCACTTGAAATGTGACTTGTGGAATGGAAGAACTGAATTTTGGTTTCAATGAATTTAAATAGCCACACCAGATTAGCGCCTACCGTATGGACAGTGCAAATGTGGGACATTTCTGTCAACACAGAAAGTCAAGGTAAATCATGTTACTGCTTTACCGGGACCCCTCTCCTGGCTCCCTCTCTCACTGAGAATACAAAGCCAGCTCTTCACTGTGGTCTTTGGGGCTCTTGGTGACCTCCCTGCCCCCCACACTTGCCGCTCTCCTGTTCATCCAGACCTCTCCAGCCAGCTGGCCCCAGTGCACGGAACATACTCCCAGAATGCTCTTCTCCCAGATTGGCACATGGCTCCGTCTTTATTTCCTTCAGAGCTCTGCTTCAGTCCTACCTTATCAGGGAGGCTGTCCCAGGCTGTGTATAGTACACCACCACCACCGTTACTCACCCCCACCCCACCCCCAGGAGGGTAATAAGCTTCACAGCGGCAGGATCTGTGGCTGCTCTGGGTTGCTGCATCCTGAACATCGACAACTGTGCAGGGCATGTATTTTAAGTTCAGTAAGTATATGTCAAGTCACAGGAGGATGCATTTCAGAATGATCTAGAAAGTAGAATTGTTAGGAAAGCACAGTGAACTTAGTCTGAGAGACTTAGGGTCTCCAAATCTCTTTATGACCAAAGTATCTGCTCTACTTGGAAAGGAAAAGTACTTGCGTTCTCCTACATTTTTGAAATGTGTTTATTTAGCAAAACATGGTTAACATAAAAATTCTTTCTTTTAAAAAAATTTATTTATTTATTTTTATTTGGCTGTGCCGGGTCTTTAGTTGCAGCATGCGGGATCTTTGTTGCATATGTGAGCTTTTAGTTGCGGCATGCATGCAGGATCTATCTCCCCCACCAGGGATTGAACCCAGACCCCCTGCATTGGGAGCACGGAGTCTTAATCGCTGGACCACCAGGGAAGTCCCAGAAAAAAATTCTTCCCAAAACTACCCTCCCACCCCACTGGACGCAAGGACAAGAATTATTTTTACGTAATCCCCTATCCAGACTTTGTTCGTACACAGGCATGCTTTTCACATAACTGCATTCATGGTCACAGCAGCCTGCTATTTTCATTAACATTGGGTCATAACATTTTCTGGTTACTAATATAGTCTTCAAGTTGATCATTCTTAATGAACAAAGCAGAATGTTCCATCAGGTAGACTTGATTTGATTTCCCTTTCCCAATTATTGGATATTGTTTCTAATTTTCCACTGTCATAAGTAACGCTGTAGAGAAATTCTTTATACATAGATCTTTGCCCACATTATTTCTAAATTTAGTTGCCCAGAATGAAATTTCTGGGTCAAAGCACATGAACATTTAAAATTCTTTTTTTTTTCTTTTTTAAATCCATTCCCCAGACCTTCTTTTATTTTATTTTTATAAATTTATTTATTTATTTATTGGCTGCGTTGGGTTTTTGTTGCTGCGCGTGGACTTTCTCTAGTTGCGGTGAGCGGGGGCTACTCTTTGTTGCCATGCATGGGCTTCTCATTGCGGTGGCTTCTCTTGTTGCGGAGCACGGGCTCTAGGCGCGCAGGCTCAGTAGTTGTGGCACACAGGATCATTAGTTGTGGCTCACGGGCTCTAGAGCGCAGGCTCAGTAGTTGAGGTGTGCAGGCTTAGTTGCTCCGCGGCATGTGGGATCTTCCTGGACCAGGGCTCAAATCTGTGTCCCCTGCATTGGCAGGTGGATTCTTAACCACTGCACCACCAGGGAAATCCCTGAACATTTAAAATTCTTAACGAGTGACTTCCCTGGTGGTACAGTGGTTGAGAATCAGCCTGCCAATGCAGGGGACACGAGTTCGAGTACTGGTCCGGGAAGATCCCACATGCCGCGGAGCAACTAAGCCCGTTTGCCACCACTACTGAGCCCATGTGCCTAGAGCTCATGCTCCGCCACAAGAGAAGCCACTGCAATGAGAAGCTCATGAACCTCAATGAAGAGTAGCCCCCACTCGCCGCAACTAGAAAAAGCCCGTGCACAGCAACGAAGACCCAATGCAGCCCAAAATAAATAAATAAATTTATAAAATTCTTGATGAATATTACCAAATTTTACATCCATTTTAACCGCTTTTTAGGGACAGTCAGTAATGTAAACATAGGAAGAAGATATTGAAACTCATCTTTAAGATTTGTTACAAATGTTCCATACCATGGTTTTTTTCTACCTTGCCTTTTTCTTCCTGTTACTCAAATGTTCAGAAAGTAACATATTCTAGAGGTGTTTGTCTTGCTTTTATTTTTATTTATTTTTTAATAAAGAGACCTTTTTTTTTTTTTTTTTTTTTTTTACTTTTATTTATTTTTGGCTGCATTGGGTCTTCATTGCTGCTCACAGGCTTTCTCTAGTTGCGGCGAGCAGGGGCTACTCTTCGTTGTGGTGTGCGGGCTTCTCATTGCAGTGGCTTCTCCTGTTGTGGAGCACGGGCTCTAGGCGCACAGGCTTCAGTAGTTGTGGCGCATGGGCTTAGTTGCTGTGCAGCATGTGGATCTTCCCGGACCAGGGATCAAACCCATGTCCCCTGCATTGGCAGGAGGATTCTTATCCACTGCGCCACCAGGGAAGTCTGTCTTGCTTTTAAATTGCTGTCATTTTACACTTGTAACGCTTCATTAAATGCCATATTCACTCCCAACTAGAGCTTCACTTTCTCCAGCCCAGCTGGAGATTGAAAGGATTTTAAGCCAGAATAATTAATTCCCTGCCATGGGAATGTGCAAGCCTGCACTTTAATTACTCTGCAACCCAGGTATGAATAGTCATTTGCCAGGAGCCCAGTGAAGCATCTGTCTGGTCCTTTGTATTCACTGGAGGAGGACAGTACATGTGAATCTGAAGAAGGGAGAAGTTGAGGGCTTCCCTGGTGGTGCAGTGGTTGGGAGTCTGCCTGTTGATGCAGGGGACATGGGTTCGAGCCCTGATCTGGGAGGGTCCCACGTGCTGCGGAGCAACTGGGCCCGTGAGCCACAACTACTGAGCCTGCACGTCTGGAGCCTGTGCTGCGCTACGAGAGAGGCCAAGATAGTGAGAGGCCCGCGCACCGCGATGAAGAGTGGCCCCCGCTTGCCACAACTGGAGAAAGCCCTCGCACAGAAACGAAGACCCAACACAGCCAAAAAAATAAATAAATAAACAAGCCAATAAAAAAATTTTTTTTGAAATAAATTTTAAAAAAAAGAAGAGAGAAGTTGAGCAGTGCTAGGTAGGAAGTCCTCAAAGTACAACCTTGATAGTCTTTATAACTGTCAATTTATAGAACATATGAGATGCTGACATTTAAATTAAAGAATAAAAATACGTTGTGTTAGCATTTCTTTAAGGTCTTTCTGTATCTGTCTATCTGTAAATAATATGTTTCATGTTCCCTTTTTTGAACTTTATGTAATGAAATCATACAGTATGTAGCCTTCTCTGACTTTTTTACTTGATAATGCTTGTAAGATTTTCCCATGTTGATTTAGGCAGTTGTGGTTCATACTGTATTCTACTATATGAATATACTATCCTTCATTTACCTTTTCTACCCTACTATCGATAGACATTTGGGTTGTTTCCAGATTTTTGCTATTATGAGCAGTGCTGCTGTGAATATTCCTCTATTTGTCTCCTAGGATGAATTTCTCTAGGGTACTGCTGGGTCATGGGCATGTTTTACTTTGAATGGTGGTTTCTTTAGCTAGTTTTGAGTAGTAGGAATAGTAAGGAAGGTGGTGGGATCATGGGCTCGTGGCAAGGGGTAACATACATTCTCAAGACTGAAGAGAAACGGTAATCAGGAGACGAGCTGATTTGTCCAGTAGGTCTTTTAAAACTGAAAGAGGGGGCTTCCCTGGTGGCACAGTGGTTAAGAATCCGCCTGCCAATGCAGGGGACACAGGTTCAAGCCCTGGCTGGGGAAGATCCCACATGCCGCAGAGCAACTAAGCCTGTGCGCCACAACTACTGAGCCTGAGCTCTAGAGCCCACAAGCCACAACTACTGAACCCACGTGCCACAACTGCTGAAGCCTCCTGCGCCCCTAGAGCCCGTGCTCTGCAACAAAAGAAGCCATGACAATGAGAAGACCGCGCACCGCAACGAAGAGTAGCCCCCGCCCGCCACAACTAGAGAAAGCCCACGCACAGCAACAAAGACCCAACACAGCCAAAAATAAATAAATAAATAAATTTATTTTTAAAAACTGAAAGAGGGCTTCCCTGGTGGCACAGTGGTTAAGAATCCGCCTGCCAATGCAGGGGACTCAGATTCGAGCCCTGGTCCGGGAACATCCCACATGCCGCAGAGCAACTAAGCCCATGCGCCACAACTACTGAGCCTGCGCTCTAGAGCCCACGAGCCACAACTACTGAAGCCTGTGAGCCACAACTCCTGAAGCCCGCACGCCTAGAGCCGCAACAAGAGAAGCCACTGCAATGAGAAGCCACGCACAGCAACGAAGACCCAATGCAGCCAAAAATAAATAAATAAGTAAGTTAAATTTAAAAAAAAATAAAACTGAAAGAAGGGAGGAGAAATGACAGTTCAGACAATGGCTCTTTATTTTGGAGGCCAGTAGGTTGGGAAAGAAAATAAGCAAAGGAGATTTCCCATGAATCATAGATGAAAGCTTTGGAAAGGAAATCAGAAACACGCTGATCAGTACAGACAGCCTGGAGCGACACTGTCCAGTAGAAATGTAACACAAGCCACATAATGGGATTTAAAGTTTTTAGTAGCCCCATTTAAAAGATAGAGGGCTTCCCTGGTGGCGCAGTGGTTGAGAGTCCGCCTGCCGATGCAGGGGACGCGGGTTCGTGCCCCGGCCAGGGAGGATCCCACATGCCGCGGAGCGGCTGGGCCCGTGAGCCAAGGCCGCTGAGCCTGCGCGTCCGGAGCCTGTGCTCCGCAATGGGAGAGGCCACAACAGTGAGAGGCCCGCGTAATGCAAAAAAAAAAAAAAAAAAAGATAAAAAGAAACTGGTAAAGTTAATTTAATAATATATATTCTTTAAACCAATATATCTAAATTATCATTTCAACCTTTACTCCGTGTTTTTAAATTATATTAAAATTTTTACTTTCCTTTTTTTAATACCAAGTCTTTGAAATCTGGTGTGTATTTTACACTTAAAACACATCTCGGGACTTCCCTGGCAGTCCAGTGGTTGGGACTCCACACTTCCACTGCAGGAGGGCATGGGTTCGATCCCTGGTTGGGGAACTAAGATCCTGCATGCCACGTGCTGCGGCCAAAAAAAAAAAAAAAAACAACCCACATCTCCACTTAGGTTAGCCATGTTTCAGCTGCTCAGGAGCCACATGAGGCTAGTAGTTAACATACCAGATGGCACAGGCCTGCAAACAGAGTTATTGTATTCGTTTCTTTTCTAGAAACTGCCACAGCAAATGACCACAAACTGGGTAGCTTAAAACAACAGACATTTATTCTCTTACAAGTTCTGGAGGCTAGACATCTGATAGCAAGGTGTCATCAGGGTTGGTTCCTACTGCAGGCTCCAGAGGAGAGTCTGCTCCGTGCCGCTCTCCTAGTTTCTGGTGGCTGCTGGCAGGGCTTGGTGTTCCTTGACATGTAAATGCGTCACTCCCATCGCCACCTCCATATTCACGTGGCATCCTTCCCTGTGTGTCTCTGGACTTTCTCTTCATCTAAGGACACCAGTCATTGGATTAGGGCCCACTGTAATCCATTATGTCCTCATCTGAAACTTGATTATGTCTACAAAGATCCTACTTTTGAATAAGGTCACATTTCTGAGATCACAGTTGGGCATGAATTTGGGGGGTGGGGGACACAGTTCAACCTGGTATAGTTGCTAAACCAAATGAATTTAAGATTCACACTGTGAAGGTAAGAAATACGATTTCATGAGTCACTGAGGTATGGTCTAAGACTCTGGTTTAGAATATGGTGTGATAGCGTAGGATATATCTCCACTCGTAGCTTCCTTCCCTGTCCCCGACCGCTCCCACCCCCCACCAAACAAAAAAAAGAAAAAAACCTTTTAATACAGTGAGGTTAGAACCATTATATCAGAGACAATAAGTTAAGCCACACTGGTGACCATTTGGGTGAACTCAAAGGAGAGATGAAGAAGAAGAATTATTTGAGATGAGTTGTGGAAAGTGTGTCCCTCATGCTGGACATAAAACTCGTGCAGCGGTAAAGTGCACAGTAATGGTGTGCCTGCTTTGAGGTCCTATCTGCTAGGGGTCTGTTAAAATAGAAAATCAAATAAGGTGGGTTTTTGTTTTGTTTCGTTTTTTTAAGTCAGTTTATCTTTTTTTTTTTAATTAAAGTATAGTTGATTTACAATGTTGTGTTAGTTTCAGGTGTACAGCAAAGTGGTTCGGTTATATATATCTATATATCTGTTCTTTTTCAGATTCTTTTCCATTATAGGTTATTACAAGATATTGAATATAGTTCCCCATGCTATAAAGTAGGTCCTTGTTGTTTATCTGTTTTTTATATAGTAGCGTCAAACAAGTTTTTTAATTGGTTGGCAACACTCAGCATCTCGCAGAGAGTAGAGAGGAAGCAGCTGGGAAAACTATTACTTTAAATCAAAATACTTTCCAAAATGAGAGAATTGATAGTTTAAATGCAAGTGCCTGAGATCTTGGAAGAAAATGAGTTGGTGAGCCAAGTATAGGAAACTTGAACTTAGATGTTTTTAGACTAGAAAGTGTCAAAGAAAAGATAGGCAGATATTCTTGAGAATGTAGCAGAGACGGTGACTCAAAAGTATTAGGAAGCTGAAGAATTTAACTTTGACTGTGATGCTAAAGAAAGGTAACATGGGAAGACCCCATGGCCTTCTGATGAAAGCTTTCTGATGACTCACGTTTTATAGGGTCATTTTTAAAAGATGGAAAGTAAGGGTATGCAAGCAAGGGTGAATGTGTGAGAGTCATGCTGGGAGATTAAAACACAAAATAAGTTGAGGCTTGTAAAAAGTGTCTTAGAGCTTGGTTTGGTGCAATGTGGTGACTGGAAAGGAATCATAGCTTTGGGCTCTTCATATAATGCTGACTGATTAAGTGGAAAGAAAATTTTTACTGCTTTTGTCTTCTCTGTTAAGAATAAGGGTGTTCAACCGAAAGGGTTTAAGATGCATTAAATCCTATAGCAGAGAAAGAATTTGTGGAAAGAATTGCAGAGCCCTGACTGTGATCTTTGAAGAATGCTTGGGGTCTTCAAGGAGGAGCGTTTAATACTGACAACCCCTCTTTCCTGCCCAAATCCTGAATTTTTAAGACAAAAAGAGGAAGGCTTCCAGGGGCCTAAACGTCCCCTTCACTACCGAGAAAGCTGATACTGGAGAATGTGAGCTTCCTAATACTGAATTCCAAACTTACCCCCTAGTAACTGGAATAGGGCAGTCCTCCCTGTGGGCTTGCTGCCAGGATGTAAGGGAAAGAGGCCCAGAGTGTTATGATAAAGGTGGATGCCCCTCTGTGTGGAGCCTCAGGTCAGCAGTGGGAAAGAAGCACCCCTCCCCTAAAATGAAGTAAGGAGAATGGGGGAATTTTTTTTTTTTTCTAATTTTGAAAGAACAAGGAAAGTGGCTTAAAGACTGATGAACTTGGTGCCAATTCCAAGCAAGATTCTAGAAAAGATTATCAAAAACATGGTTTCTGAGCACCTGTACTAGGAATCGAGAATCGTAGTTTGCTAACATATTTGAACTTAACTCATTTTCTTCACTGATTGGTAAAAAAATTTTGGATTATAGGAACGATAAAGTTGTTGTATCTCTATTTTGACAAGTCATTAGACAAGCTGTCTAAAACAGTTGTGTTGATTAGAAATGAATGACTATTCCTGGACTTAGACCAGTTTCAGGTTGGAAGGACGTTTTTAGTGGCACGTGACTAAATTTATCTTCAGCTCTGTCAAGTTCAACATTCCTGTCAGTCACCAGATGGAGAAACTCAAACTGGGAATAAGTGAAATAATAGGTAGAAAATAACTTGGTGGGGTGACTGTTAGTAAGTTAAAATATGAGAGGTTCATTCATCTAATAGGTGTTTATCGACCATCTGCTATGTGCCATGCATATAAAGATAAATGTAAAGTCCTAAGGATCAAAACATAAATTAATAAAATTTTTAAACCCAGCTGCTTAAAAAAATTACATGGGGGAGTAAAACGCCCCATGTAATTTTAATCTGATGCCCTATCTACAATTTTAATATTGTAGATTTTAATTGACAGTAGGCTTAATGTGTGAGTTAGGAGTTATGATATGATCATCAGAGAAGTTGAGATTGTAGGGACCGTTAAAAGCATGGCTTTTAGAAGAATAGTTAGTGATGGCCAGGTCTACCCAGTATTAGACAACGTTGGGAAATGGCTTTTCTGTCCTGGGCTCTGTGTTGAGAAATTGAATGAGATACAGGTGAGAGAACTGATCATATGTAGCCTGGAGATGAGATGCAGGGGAGCTGTAATCATTGTCTGGACATCTGAAGAACCATCCTGTGAAATAATATGAACATGTACGGAGTGCATTTCTAAGCATTTGACACGGACTAACTCGTAAAATCCTCAAACAACCGTTTTGGAGATAAGGAAAGTGAGGCTTAGAAAGGTTTAGTAAGTCACTTGCTCTGAGTCCTATACCTTAGAAAAGGCAGGTCCACATGGTCTGCCTCTAGAACTAGGCTTCTGACCACAATGCTATTTACCACTCATGGAAGAGGGAGTAAGTTTGTTCTCCATGGCACTCACTGATTCAGTGGGTTCCGTGGATGTTTTTACAGCACATTTCCAGTAATAACTTCTCAGACAAAAGTTGTATTATCATTAATTTTTTTCTTGATATTTTCTAGATTGTAAAATTCATAATTTTTCGTGTAGAAAAATTTGGAAGTCTAAAAAGAGAATTAAAAAGTTCCTGTAATTTCACCACTCAAAGACAACCATTGTTAACACTTTGGTGTATTTCTCTCAATCGTTCAATATTTTTCATAAATATTTTTCAAGGAAAAAATTGGCAGTGCTTGCTTTAGCTCTAATAAGATTCATGTCACGGAAAAATAAAAATTTTATTTTGATAAATTCTGAAAGTTCCTTCTTTTGGCTAGGTTTCTGCCTCAATGCTCAAGCAGTTTCCCAACAGTGGCCTGAATCCAGGTCTTTTCAATGTGGGGCCCCAGTTATCTCCTCAACAAATTGCCATGCTGAGCCAGCTTCCACAGATTCCCCAGTTTCAGTTGGTAAGTAGCAGATTTTCCTCCTATAGCTAAAAAGGTTACTTGCTTTTTTTTCTTTTTTTTTTTTCTCTTTAGCTTTTATTTGCTTCATTTCATGCAAACTGTTGAGTGTGCTTAAGGGTTGATATATCAGCTCAACTGCAGGTAAATGTGACCCGTAGACTGGGAACTCGGTGGTGCTTCCTTCACGGGCACTTAATTCATTCACAGTTTTCCCAGTAAGTCTGTCTTAAGGAAACTTGCGTCCTCTCTTTCTCCCCTGCTTTGTAGGCGTGTCAGCTGCTCCTGCAGCAGCAGCAACAGCAGCAGTTGTTACAGAACCAGAGGAAGCTTTCTCAAGCCGTGCGCCAGCAGCAGGAGCAGCAGGTACGTGGCACTGGAAGGGTCCCCCTGGTGCTCCACGGGAGGAATGCGTCTCTGCTTAACCTCTTCGATGGCAAACATGACTCAAATGCCGCCTTTCCCCGTGAGGTTCAGGGTGTCTCACGTGTCCGTTTTCCCTTGCGCCTGCTCGCCTCCAGCTGGCTCGAATGGTGAGCGCCCTGCAGCAGCAGCAGCAGCAGCAGAGGCAGCCCAGCATGAAACATTCGCCGTCTCATCCCGTTGGGCCCAAGCCGCATCTGGACAACATGGTCCCCAACGCTCTAAATGTGGGGCTCCCAGACCTTCAAACCAAAGGGCCAATACCTGGATATGGTTCTGGTAAGCTGTGAAGTAATGAAAACTGCCTGTTGAAAAATACCTGCCAGTCATGTTCTCAGCCTGGGGGTTGGACCTACATTACGCTGTTTTCACAACAGTTGTGCAGGGTAGGTGAATATTTGTATCCCTCTCTTTCAGGTGAGATATCTGAGTTATTGATATCCTAGGGTCTCAGTGGTTTCCTGAAGCTCACCACACAGTAAATAACAGAGACAGGCCTCCACCTTCTCTGGGTCCAAAGCAGTCTTTTATTACTTGTGAGTGGCAATCAGCTCTCCTACCACCAGGAATTTTTTCAAGCCAGTTAAATGTTTGTACCTGCTGTGACTGCTACACACGTCTGAGGTTATAATCTAATAAATTATGTACAAGTTGAGGCGTTTAGCTCTCCAGATAAAATTACCTTCTCTTGAAAAAATGGGGAACTGATATTAAAATTATAAGGCAAACTGATAAAATTCTTCTGATATTAGTATCTCATCTGATTTAAATAGAATTAGCACAAGTAAAGTTATACCTTTGACATTCATCAAGAATTTGTTGGCAGGCAAATCGTAGCTCTTTCAGAACTGGGGAACATGTTGTAAGCAGAGTCCAATCAGTGAGGCAGCAGTGATTTAAAAATAAAATGAAAAAGGTACCACACCCCACAGCGTTTTTCTTCTCAGACTGACAACATTTAGATTTTCTTTCAGTAAAGACCATACTGTTCTCTGCAAACTCAAAAACAAGAGTTTGGGGAGACTTGAAATCCATACTCCCAGGTGACAAAGTGACCCTGGACAAATGGCCCTGCTCTTTGTGCTCTGTGAGGTGCCCACTGCCCCCTGGGGAGGCCACATCCAGAGAAGAGCAGAGAGTTCAAGGACTCCTTGATCCTGGATAGTTGTAAGGGAATTAATTTACAGATCCTCAAGTTCTACCAACTGTACTTAAAAATGATTGCCTGAGAACTGACTTTTAAATTCAAAATAAACTTTCTTCCATATGACATAAAAGAAGGGCAGATTCTCCACCATCCCATATCCTATTAGAGCATGCTTCTCTGAGGTTCCAGGCAAGGAGGAAGCCTCCCTTGATGACCAATGATGGTGCCATTACCCCTGGGTTTCCGGTCTTCACCTTCTGAATCGTGTCTTCTGTTACAGATGAAGCTTGACATAAGAGCCTGGGTGTGTTGGTGTGTGTTCAGTTGTTCTGAATTTAGACACTGTACATGATAGTGAAGTGGGGCAACTGTGCTTCTTTTATATCCACTTTAGTCAAAGGGTGCGTAGTTCTTGAAAAGGAATCCAGTCGTATAAAGCAAAGAGAGCATCTGGAGGCCACAAGTGGCTTTTCCACTTGTTTTAAGAACACAGTTCTTTTCAGGCCTTCTCAGTACTCGTCCTGAGGGTATGTCTTAGTTGAAAAGAAAAGCACCTTTGAGCAGCTTGAGCAGTATAGTTTAGTGAGACTGACTCTTTGAAACAGACATTTTCACAGCGAACCAGGTAAAGCCTGTGGATAAACTTTTATGTGATTTCCTTTAGACTGGGTATGCACTGGTCAATTAGTTGTTAAAAACCTAAAATCATGATGTATTTATTTCAATGACAGTCTTTATAACATCTTTACTATCTGCTGCCCCCTATTAAAAAGTAAAATTATGTGTTGGCTACAAATCTGTTAATTTTTAGCAGTGTATACCTCTCTTATTTATTAAATATATAGAAAAATTTTATCATGATGTCTTATTAGATTAATCGTGTTGTTTGTGATTATTATACTTAACTATTCCTAATGACTAAAGGATCAGAGTTCAGTATATATACATATGTACATTTACTGAAGAAATTTCATGGGTTGTTTTTTTTTAAAATCATATTCCTGTTTCATAAGTAACTTAAAAAGTTAGTTCTGCATTATAATCCAAATTAAATAAGGAGGAAGAACATATTGACTTATTTATATCTGCTCACTTATTAAACAATGGATAAATTAATTTTATTAGGTCTTTATATTAATTGTGATCTGACCACTTATAATCTGCCTTACAAGATGCATTTTGCAGTTTATTTCACAGTTACAATTCTCCTTAATTCATATTACCACATTTCTTGGAATTGAAAAATTGGGACTGAAAACAAGTCTGATTTGGCTGACTATTTTGAATAAATTGAATCTATAGCTGTAAGATTTTGATGAAAATATAGTTAAAGCATTTACACAGGTTAAAATTTTTTCAAAAAAGATTATATGGCAAAGCTGTAATAAAATGAATGAATATACATGAGTATAAATGGTGCTGAGTATAGCAAACTAAAAAAAAAATACCTGTAGGTTAAAGACTAGCAAGAATAATTAAGTTTCTTAATAAATATTGATAAAGCCTCTACTGGTATATTTTCTCAGAATTAAAAAGTTGAATGACTTTCATGACTGCTTAACGGGTTACCCTTAGCTATTTTTGTTTGTTTTTTTTTTAATATTTATTTTTTTGTCTGCTTTGGGTGTTCATTGTGGAGCACGGGCTTCCCTCTAGTTGCAGCGTGGAGACTTCTCTCTAGTTGTGGCATGAGGGTTTTCTCTTCTCTAGTTGTGGTGCGTGGGCTCCAGGGCTCGTGAGCTCTGTAGTTTGCAGCACGCAGGCTCTCTAGTTGAGGTGCGCGAGCTCAGTAGTTGTGGCACGCAGGCTTAGTTGCCCCGCGGCATGTGGGATCTTAGTTCCCTAACCAGGGATCAAATCCGCATCCCCTGCATTGGAAGGCGGATTCTTTACCACTGGATCACCAGGGAAATCCCCCTAGCTGATTGTTTTTGTAAAGTAGATGGTTTCTAATTTTCTGCTTTTAGCAAAATGGAAAATATACCTAATTGAATTGTCATGTGATAATGACCTGTCTAAAAATTAGTATTTATACTAAATATATACTAAATACTAAAAGTAGTTTTAGTATTTGTTTTATTGAGCAGGTGGGGGGGAGGAAATATACCTAAAAAGGAATGTAAAATAACTGATGTAATTACAAGACTCCTCCTTTTCCCATCGCCTTATTTGTGTAAGATATCTTAGTGCTTTATCAAGACTACAAAAATTTTTTAAATAGGAATAGTGTGAACTAAATCTCATTCTAGTATTAAGTCATAGTCACTCACAAATATCTGAACCAATGGAGAAGCAAAGTCACTCATCAGGAAGGGCATGTCCAATAAAATTTTATGTTTAAAATTTATCAAAATATGTAATATTTCTGTGTATGGTATATCCAGTGAAAAGTAGAGTTATGAATAGTAGAGATTATTAAAATAGCAGAAGAATAACTATATCTTTCCTGGTATTATGGTGTGTCAATATCACATGTGCATGTGGACATGGATTAGAACAGTTGTATTAAAGGGGCAACTGTGGATGATTTGTTTCTTTTATAATTTATTCTTTATTATAATTATTATTTTTTTAACATCTTTATTGGAGTGTAATTGCTTTACAATGGTGTGTTAGTTTCTGCTTTATAACAAAGTGAATCAGCTATACATACACATATATCCCCATATCTCCTCCCTATCCCACCCCTCTAGAGGGTCACAAAGCACCGAGCTGATCTCCCTGTGCTATGCGGCCGCTTCCCACTAGCTAGCTATTTTACATTTGGTAGTGTATATGTGTCCATGCCGCTCTCTCACTTTGTCCCAGCTTACCCTTCCCCCTCCCCGTGTCCTCAAGTCCATTCTCTACGTCTGCGTCTTTATTCCTGTCCTGCCCCTAGGTTCATCAGAAACTTTTTTTTTTTTTTTTAGATTCCATATATATGTGTTAGCATACGGTATTTGTTTTTCTCTTTCTGACTTACTTCACTCTGTATGACAGACTCTAGGTCCCTCCACCTCACTACAAATAACTCAGTTTCGTTTCTTTTTATGGGTGAGTAATATTCCATTTTATATATGTGCCACATCTTCTTTATCCATTTATAATTATTATAAAACCCCAGGAACTTGTTTTTTAATCTGCAGCCAAAGTAATAGTGGAAAATATAGAACTACGGCAAAGAGAGTGAAGGAGTGATCAATTAAGGACAAGTTAATTTGAGAGAGTGTCCTTAAGGAGGTAAGCCCTGAGACAAGTGGTAGTGATGAATAGACAACGAATTAGAGTGTGTGGCAAAGAAAGTAATTCTGGCAAGGACAGATAAGGTAGCCAAGAGCTTGTATTTGTAAGAATGATAAGGGAGGTAAAAGGAATGTACTGGTGAAATGAGGCCCTGGAAAGGCAAGGGGCATGTCTTATCTCTGATTGTACCTTAGCTCCTAACACAGAGCCTGGCACAAATTAGGCTCTCCATAAATATTCATTGGACTGAACTAAATGACTTGTTTGATTAGAATTTCTGTCGGGGAACTGGAGAATTACTGGAGGCTACTTGATGGACTGAGGAAGTTTGGTTTGATGAAATAGCAAGGACAGTCAAGTCAGTGTTTTCCTGGGTTTGGAGGTGTGATAGCTCATGAGCAGCCCCAGAGGTCACGAGTGGAGTGCCCTCTGCCTTCTGTTAATGCAGCCTCTAGAGCACAGAATTCCTTTCATCCAGATTTGTTGAGCACATTCTATTCTAACGTCAGGCCAGTCACTATGTGACATCGAAGAAAGATACAGTTACATACAACCTTGCACTGATTCTCCTCTCATAGTCTTGGGTTTGTAGATTGGACCTTTCAAGGCACTTATCTCCTGTGTTTTTTTGTGTTTTTTGTTTTTTTGCCCTCTTCAGTTTTTTTTCCTTACTACACTTTATTGCTTAGTTAACGGTGCTGCCATATCGTGTTGGCATTTAATCCACAAGTTTCTAATGAGAAAGATGCCCACTTTACCTAAGGTTCAGGGGGAACTGCTCAAACTCTTTTCTCTCCTAAGATTTATAACTCTTACTAATTTTTAATATTTTATGTGTCACAGAAGAACTCTAAGCAGCTGAAATTAAATAACTTTAATTCATTGTGAGTTTTAAATTTTAGAGCAACTTTAAAGAAAATTAATATATAAAGGAATGGTTTCTTACCTTACTAATCCTTACATTCTTCTTTTTAATCTTCACCAGAATCCCAGGTTATTTTCAAAAGCTCTTTCTCAATGATTAGAACCGAGCTTTCAGATGGCCTGGAATCCAGGCACTTTGGGCTGGTTTTCTAAGTTAAAGGTAGAGGTGTAATTTACGCAAGGAGTAAACCCACGTAGGCCACTAAAGCTGTATCAGAGAAGGCCCTTGTTCCCTTCAACCTCCCTGTCCTCCAGTCTCATTTCATTTTAGCCACATAGGACAAAAGGGAAAATATCTTAAACTCTTCTTTTTTACAAAGAAGGGTTCGGGGACTTCCCTGGTGGCGCAGTGATTAAGAATCTGCCTGCCAATGCAGGGGACACGGGTTCAAGCCCTGGTCCGGGAAGATCCCACATGCTGTGGAGCAACTAAGCCCATGCGCCACAACTACTGAGCCTGTGCTCTGGAGCCCACAAGCCACAACTACTGAAGCCCACGCGCCACAACTGCTGAAGCCCGCGCGCCTAGAGCCCATGCTCCGCAACAAGAGAAGCCACCGCAATGAGAAGCCCGCGCACCGCAGCAAAGAGTAGCCATTGCCCACCGCAACTAGAGAAGGCCTGCGTGCAACAACAAAGACCCAACACAGCCAAAAATAAATAAATTAATTTAAAAATAATAATAAATAAAATAAAAAGAAGGGTTCAATCTGAAATTTTTTCAGCTCATTCCAAGGACTTCTGCTCCCCACCCACACCCTCCAAGCAACCACTTGGACTAGTAAAGTCAGTTACAAACTGTGTGAAAGGACAGTGTTCTGTATATTAATAGCAACATTTTAAACAGGTCAAGAAAGGTGTTAGAACTGATTTGATTTATTGTGCATTTATAAAACTATCCCTGACAAGAGAAGCACAGGGGAGAAAAATGTGACCTGGGCCCCCAATGGGATTTGGATAGATGGAACTTGAGGGCCAATAAGACAACACTAGATGGCAGGAGAGTAAAGTGGATACAGCGTGGAGTCTGGCCTGGCTGGAGCTGCACGTCCACTAGGGGAAGAATAGACCCCGCAGGCCACCTGAGCTGAGGCATGGTGGGAACCCTGCTGACCTCCTTGGGTGTCCATGCTTGCCTGTTGTTACCACCCTGTGGCTCATTCTCCTTTTTCTGTTTTTTACTCATTATTCTTCCCTTCCCCCTGTTTCAGTGGTTGATTTTAGTCCTTTACTTTTTTTGAGCATCAGTTTGAAAAGTATTAAATACATTCTGACCCAGAATGGATGGTGGGCCCTGTGAGGCTACATCAACAAGCCTGTCCTGTCTGGCTTTCACCTGTCCGGCCCTGTGCAGTGGGAAAATGTTACCTGCCAAAACCCTTGCTAAAAGCCTGACACCTGGCAGCACACGGCGAAGTAAACTGAATCTCTCGCCAATTGCCTAGTCAAGCTATGGGGTCTTTGTCATTATATAAAAACTTTTTCAAATTGATCTCCCAGATTCTATCTACCCCATTCTCACACTGTCAGGTCTCTTTGTAAAATACAGGTCTAGTTATCTCTCCTCACTTGCTGAAGAATTTCATCTCCTGTCTTAGAGGGGAAAAAAAGGTCTAGACTCCTCAGCCTGATACATGAAGACCCTACACGCCACGCCACTTCATCGCTCCCTATCTCACTGCATCCATAGGCAGCCAAGCATTGGAGTCACATTGGGCTTGTCATCATTCCCTACACACGCCTGATAGTCACCAGTCAGAGCTTTGTACTTGGTTTCCTTGACTTACTCGCCTACCTCGCCTAGGTCCAGGATCAGTGTCCCTCTGCAAAGCCTTTCCTCTGCCAGAGACCCTGCCACAACTTAATAGCTGCTGTTACACCAGGTTGGGGTTTTGTTTTGTTTTGTTTTTAAATTTATTCATTTATTTATTTATTTTTTTTTGGCTGCGTTGGGTCTTTGTTGCAGTGCACGGGCTTCTCATTGCGGTGGCTTCTCTTATTGTGGAGCGTGGGCTCTAGGCGCACAGGCTTCAGTAGTTCTGGCGCACGGGCTTAGTTGCTCTGCGGCATGTGGGATCTTCCCAGGCCAGCGCTCGAACCTGTGTCTCTTGCATTGGCAGACAGATTCTTGTTTTGTTTCGTTTTGTTTTGTTTTTTGCGGTACGAGAGCCTCTCACTGCTGTGGCCTCTCCTGTGTCTAGAGAGCACAGGCTCCGGACGCGCAGGCTCAGCGGCCATGGCTCACGGGACCAGCCGCTCTGCGGCATGCAGGCTCAGTAGTTGTGGCGCACGGGCTTAGTTGCTCCACGGCATGTGGGATCTTCCTGGACCAGAGCTCGAACCTGTGTCCCCTGCATTGACAGACGGATTGTTAACCACGGCGCCACAAGGGAAGCGCCCACCATGTTGGTTTGATGTGTAGACGTCTCCATCTCAGTTGGAGAATTGCTGGCCCCACGTTCTGTTTGATGCAGATGGATAAGTGAATGCACACATGCACTGAGATGGTCTTAATGAGATGGCAGTCATACATGTTTTCATACCTGAACAGAGTCGTCACTTTTTTAGCAAGCAGGAGCCAGGATCAGCATTTTGAATCAAAATATCTGTTTCTGAGTGAAGAAAACTTCATGTGAATTGGTCTTTAAGTGAAAAATGAAGCTATTCATGGGTTCTGCCTCAGAACTCTTGGTTACTGATACTAGAAACTTATAAAAAGACGTAAAATGTGGTTCTCCATTTTAGGCTTCAGCTCTGGCGGCATGGACTACGGCATGGTTGGTGGAAAGGAGGCTGGAACAGAGTCTCGCTTTAAACAGTGGACCTCCATGATGGAGGGGCTGCCCTCTGTAGCCACACAGGAAGCCAATATGCACAAAAATGGTAAGAGCAAACAAAGCTTCATGACTTGGAGCTGTTCTGACTCTCAGCAAGCCTTGATGAAGTGGCCTAGAAACTTCCTTTGAAGCACAGATCTTTTTTAGCTTTTTCCTAATGAGTCTCTTGATTTTTCCCCCCAGTCCTGTGATCACCTAGGAGAGGAAGATTGGGGTTGTGTGTATTTCAAATTATAAGACACTTGAAGGTGCTAGTTCCACTTAAGGACAGCAAAATTTCCCACCTGCAATTGGATTGAGGGCAGTAGCAGTGAACTTGAGCTCCCCTTGTTAAAACCCTAATAAATTGGCTGAGAGAACAGAATCAGTTTTTGGAGCTACAAGAGAGAGATCACAACAAATATATATCATGATGATTGTTTGAGCTCTTTGATCTCCAAAAGATGACTAATAGATCAATACATGAGGTTTGAACTTTACACAAAGCTTTCTTGTTCTTCATGAATGACAGTGTCTGCAAGACAGCAGTTGAGGGCATTGTAGGCTTTGGTTTTGAATGTGGGTCAGCTCTTCCATCTCTGTAATTCTCTGTAAGAGCATCTCCATTTCCCTTTGAAATAGATGAAAGGTCTTAGGACCTTCCTTCAGCCTTTGTTTCAATGTTTGTTTCATTTGACAGTAATTTACTTGGACTCAGCTGTATCCATGAGAACCAAGTGTAAATAGGTTTTGGACTGGCTCCTGCAGGGGCTTCCTGGCAGCCTCAGCCCCATCAGTCTGGAGCCTTTCAGGGTTCCTTTATAAACCCCTCTTTCATGTGCCCATCCAGTAGGCTGGTGAAGTGGCCATGTGAAGTTCTCTGCCTGCTGTCCCTAAGCATTATCATTTGATTTCATGCTACAAAATCAAGAATGATGTATTGAAATTATCAAATCTGTTTCTGGACTGAATAATCTAAGCTCAGCATCTATAGCTTTGGACACTTAGGCTGCTTCGTTAGGCTGATGATTCATTAAGTCCCCTTGTCCCCAAAGACATGATAGGTGTATGATTATAAATGCACAGTGGCATATGAGAAGCTATCTTACAGGTAAAATACTCGCTTGCCTTTTTAGAGCTTATAGGTAATGTTTTCCCATTTCCTTAGCAATCCCCAAGGTAATTGAGCTTTTCATTTCCTACTACTTCAGTACTGTGTGCCCTTGAGTCAAATTCCTGTCAGTGGCTCCAGAAAAGCAAATGACTTCTCTTAGCTGAGCATGGAGACAGTTGTGATAATACTTGTGCTAGGCCAAACCAAACAGATTATTTTAATCGATATTTACACAAATACTTTATTTTCATTTTTTTTATTTTTGGCCATGTCGTGTGGAATGCAAGATCTTAGTTCCCCGACTAGGGATTGAACCCGTGCCCCCTGCAGTGGAAGCATTAAGTCTTAACCACTGGACCACCAGGGAAGTCCCTACACAAATATTTTAATACATTACCCTGGAAGTAATTTTATCTGTTCATAAACAGCATCCTAAGAGTAGATCAGGTAACACAATACAGCATGTAAAATTCATTTGAAAGATAAGTAGAATGGTATCTCACAGAGGTCAAAATTTTCATTTAAAGTAAAGTTCATTTTTTGTTAGTTTAAGGGAATTATTAAGCTTTTAATTTTTTTCCTGCCTCCCAGCATATAAAATGCATGAAGGGGGCACCAACAAAACTGAAATGCTCTCGGGACAGCAGTTTTACAAAGGATTTGCTGTTCTTCATGTGTGGAGCCGTGGATCTCAGAGCTGCAGAGTTCACTGCTGGCCCTGTGCTGGCAGAGACCCTCGGCGGGAATGCTGTCTCATTGCTTTGGAATTTAAAGCAATTGCAGATGCCTTTCTCTCCAGCAAACTCCCTCTGTTTTCTCTGCTTCTTCCAGCTAAACTAGGCCTGATCAGCACTTAAAGACTTGGGTGGGTTGGTGTCAGTAGAAATGTAATTAAAAACCCTTCTATGTGCCGCAAATTGTTGAGTATTTTTCCTATTCCTCATTCCTAGGTCATTAGTGTAAAAACTGGGGGGATGATGGTGTGATTCGTAGTTGATGAAAGTTTTGTTAACTTCATAAGACCATGGAATTTTAAAATTGAAAGGGACGTTCAGGAATGAGAACAGTGCTGTGTGCATAAGTGCAGACTGAGAGGCTAGAAAGGTGAGATGAGTTGTCATGGTCATCCTGCTTCCTAATTATGCAGTGGCTTTCAAGCGTGACCTCTGATTCCAGGACTCTTTTTCCTGCATACTGTGTTGGAGTTCCTCTAAATGAAAGCGCAACAAGTTCTGTTCATAAGAGTCCTTTCTGGTGTGAATTAGTTACCTTTCTCTTTTCTCAGGCGCTATAGTGGCCCCTGGTAAGACCCGAGGAGGGTCACCATACAACCAGTTTGATATCATCCCGGGTGACACACTGGGTGGCCATACGGGTCCTGCTGGTGATAGCTGGTTACCTGCCAAATCTCCACCAACAAATAAAATCGGAAGTAAATCCAGCAATGCCAGCTGGCCTCCAGGTATCGTACAGGAAATGTTTTTTCTGGGATATCATTTTTTTTATAATTGTTAATTTCAGGTTCTGAACAGATTGCTTCTGACACAGACATTCACTTTGATTTTTTTCATTCAGTAATTATTGTCTGATAAAAGCAGGGAAGAATTTGCTGTGGGAAGATAGCAAATTTTCATTAGAGGGGGTCTCTGCTCTGTAGAGTTCAGTCAAGAACATAGGTGTGAGCACTGATCGCCTACAAGGCAAGTTACTGTGGTAAATACTGCACAGGCACAGATAGGCCAGAGGAAGTCCATGGAGTGCAGCCTGGGAGTAAAATAAGGTGACCTTGGAGCCGGGACTTGGCATTCATCCATGCAAAGGATGCCTTGAAACGTGGGTTCTTCTGAAATGTCCAGTGAATTGATTAGTTTATTCACTGAGCAAGTATTTATTATCAGGTTCTAGGTATGCAGTAGTGAGTGCAGTGAGACTGTTTGCTATTTGTTTTCTCTTTTTATTCTGGTACAAGTAATCTATTTTCATTGTAGAAAAAACTTTTAATTTATTAAAGCAAAATTAAAAACAAGTTTGGTATATGTCCTTCTAAACCTCTTTCTATACGGGTATATTTGAGCTATGAATATGTATAGTTTCTAGTATAATGCATATTCATATGTACTACATACTGTTCTTCCTCATCATGATTAGGAAAGTAAAAGTTTAATATAGCTTTAAATATGATTTAAATTAACCGATAAAAAATTGTAAACACTTAAATATTTTCTAGGCTTTCTCATGATAAGCCAAATTCTTCCTGTGGTTGTCCCTGGACATTCCCCTCAGTAGTGGTCAGATGTGTTTTCTTTTGTGCATCTGAGCCAATTTCCAGTGAGATAAGTGGGAGAAATATCTCCTCTCCAACTCAGATTTTCTCCCAGTTTTTGTCCTAGATGCCCCACAGTTGTCATGAGACCACACTACCGTATCCTGCCTCCCTGCCCTCAGGCCTGAATTTCCCTGGGAGCAGGGCCTGGGGCCAGATCTTGCAGGTCTGTGGCATCAAGTTCCCAAGCAGAGAAAGAAGGTCGGCATGTCGTGATAGCACAGGAGTGCTGCTGGCAAAGTATATGTCAGGCCAACTTTTTTTTTTTTTTTTTTTTATGATGAAAATCTGAGCTAAAATAGATTCAGAATTTAGACTTTTCACAGATCTATTTCTTGTATCAAAAAATAACTTTACCACGTTTTGAACAACTTCCTACCTCTATCCAATATTTGTTCTCCTTACCTCAGAATTCCAACCAGGAGTGCCATGGAAAGGTATCCAAAACATTGACCCTGAATCTGACCCCTATGTCACCCCAGGAAGTGTGCTGGGGGGTACAGCCACATCTCCCATTGTAGATACTGACCACCAACTTCTGCGGGATAACACCACAGGTAAATAAGTGAAACACCCCTCGTGTTTATTCAGCACCCAGTATTTTCATGTTTGGCAGGCTGTGGCTTCATTTGTACTTGCTGGTATCTCACCAGAAAACATAGGAATATGTAGCTTTTCACATTTAGTTTTTAGATATAGTTTGTCCTTCCTCTTATTTAAGGTTAAATAAAATACTTCAAGATTTCACTAGTTATGCTGACATTGATCTGCACTGTTTTCATTTCGTTCTTCATTCGTCATCCAAAGGGTCTAATTCTTCCCTCAACACCTCGCTGCCTTCACCTGGTGCCTGGCCCTACAGTGCCTCTGACAACTCCTTCAGCAACGTTCATAGCACTTCAGGTACGCGTGTGACCCATTTCTGCCCCTTCGCTAGCGCTTTCCTGTCTGGCTGCCTTCTACAAAGGAAATTGGCGTTTATTTCTTAAGGAATAAATAGCTTAGGTCAGCGTGGATGGAGACACACCTCTTGTATTGGCCACGTCCTTGGGGAACTTGCAGTCAGTCTCAACAGAGGCAGGGTGAGACAAATACAGCTTTAGGACCAAGACAGATGGTGACATAATTACAGGGAGCTATGGGTGTTGAGAGGGCAGAGGTTATATCCTGATGACACAAGTGCTTTTCTTTTAACCAGTCTGCCAAGAAAATCAGGGGCCGTGGGAAGAACCAGTTAAGTCCAGGTTGTTGTTCCTAAGGCAGCCAATTAGAGCTTGCTTTTCTCCAAAAATTCTTCCATTTACAGACAAAGGCTAAGGGCAGATGGCCAAGGGGAAAAAAAGAGGACCTTGGTTAATTCTACCAACAACACTTGTTGAGTTCCGTGTGTGTGTGTGTGTGTGTGTGTGTGTGTGTGTGTGTGTGTAAGACAATAGGGAATGGAAAACTTAATGGTTATAACAGAGCCTTTGAAGTCACTTACTTAGCACAACGCCTTATAGATTGGTAGACCAATCATTAGTAATTGGCACCTTGGTCTTGCAAAAGTTGGACCTTAAAGCCATTAAAGTCATTAAGGCTTTTGACGTTTATCCAGGCGAATGCAAATAAAACAAATCCTTAGCTACCTACTAAGGCTCTGCGGGTTAATGTACTTACGGATTGTCTTCTTTTTCTTTCCACCTCTGTCATATCAACAGTGCAACAGTAACCTCTCAGGACCAGGCAACATGCTAAGCCTTCAGCGTGAATTCTTATCTTACCTTCACCAAAGTCTGTGGGGGAGGTCCCGCTATTACCCCCATTTTGTAGATAAAGAAACTGAGATTCAGACAGCTGATAGAATTTGCCTCAGGTCCGAGTGAGTGTGTAGAGGAGCCAACTCCATATTCCATGTTTCTAAACACCACCCTACATTATGCTTTTATAGGACTCCTACCTTTTTTTTAACTTTTTTGTGTGTGTGTGGGGCTACACTGCATGGCATGTGGGATCTTAGTTCCCCGACCAGGGATTGACCCATGCCCCCTGCAGTGGAAGTGCACAGTCTTAACCACTGGACTGCCAGGGAAGTCCCCTAGGGCTTCTACCTTTACATAAAAACTCATTTTCACCTCTTTTATTCCTGTAACTGCCCATGCCTCTGTTTTAACTATTTTATCTTTCATTTACAAGCGGTCACCTGAGAGATGACTCAAGCATCACCCTTGTTTAAAACTAAATGTATACATTTCCAACCCTCACTGTCACAAATTTTCTTTTATTTATTTATTTATTTTTGGCTGTGTTGGGTCTTAGTTGCTGCACACAGGCTTTCTAGTTGCAGTGAGCGGGGGTTTCTTATTGTCATGGCTTCTCTTGTTGTGGAGCACGGGCTCTAGGTGTGCAGGCTCAGTAGTTGTGGCTCGCGGGCTCTAGAGTGCAGGCTCAGTAGTTGTGGCACACAGGCTCAGTTGCTCTGTGGCATGTGGGATCTTCCCGGGGCAGGGCTCGAACCCGTGTCCCCTGCATTGGCAGGCGGATTCTTAACCACTGCGCCACCAGGGAAATCCTGTCTTTCTTTCTTAACTAACTCTCTTTCTTAGTGGTGCTGCTGCACATCACTTAGTCGCAACATCTCAGTCTTCCCTCTCGCCTCTTCCTCACTCTTTCCTGTCTCCCTCACTTGCTGGGTCCAGCCAGTGATGACGTCTCCCAAGTGGTTTCTTCTCTCTCAGATCCATTTCTTCTCTTCCATTCTCTTTGCTGTCATCCACGTTTTGGCCCTAGTTTAAACACTACCTGCTAAATCTACTGCAAAAACTCCTGATAGCATCTGAAACTGCCCCCAGCAGACCTTTATGGCCTCCTTTACCTCTCTGCTACTGTGAAGTGTTGTTCGGCCAAAACTGGGGAGAAACATATTTGGTACAAAGAGAGTTTAAGTTGAAGCTCGGTTTCTGTTTTCCTGTCTTGCTGAGCCGTCCATTTATATCAGTCCTTCAAGACTTGTCTTGGCAAAGTCGTTGCTGACAGCCCAGCATTGTCATTCTCCTCCATGTATTGAACATATATGATGTTGCTGGGTTACCAGTTCTGTTGTTCATCTTTTCTGTTTTCCCGTCTGAACTTGAAGTTCTTGGGAACAACTGTTTATATTATCCATAGCACTGATTTAGCACCTTAAAAGCAGAGTAAGCCCTTGGTGAATATTTGTTGATTATATTTTTAAAATCTGTTTGAATGTTATCTAGTATTCTGGATCAAGAAAAGTTTAATTTTTTTTTTTTTTTGAAAAGTTTAATTTTTAATGTACTTTCCATTCAATCAGTAAGTATTTATAGAATAAATACTTTAGCTCTGCCTGGGTTCACATTCTACTATATCTAAGTATAAGTAAGACTAATGACTTTAAGAATACTTTCCTTGAATTTATCTTCCTTTTCAGGTTGTGTTTAGCTAAGAAAGCAGTAAAGAATTAGTTATCTTATTAACTCTTTAGCTCATGTGTTAATTTGTCAATTCAGAGTAAGAGTCATTGAAAATTTATATTTGATAAGCTCAGAGAACAAAATTATTTTGCGCCTCTTAAATTGTGCCCTTAATATTTTTAGAATTTAAGCACGTATGTATTCGTGTGTGCGTGTGTATGTGTATTTGTTAACAAAAGTGACCTGTCTAACCTAATTTCCTCCTTAATTTTCTCTTCTTATAGCAAAGTTCCCTGATTACAAATCGACATGGTCCCCAGATCCCATAGGACACAACCCCACTCATCTCTCCAACAAGATGTGGAAAAACCATATTTCCTCAAGGAACACTACACCGCTGCCCCGCCCACCTCCCGGTCTGACCAACCCCAAACCGTCATCTCCCTGGAGCAGCACAGCACCCCGCTCAGTCAGGGGGTGGGGGACACAGGACTCACGGCTTGCCTCTGGTGAGAAGGATCTGCCTAAAGGAGCATCATTGTTCCAACCCGAGGGGCTTATGTTCACACAAATGTTGAAGACACGATGAACTCAGAGGAAATCACGGTTGTCGGGTAGAGGAAAAAGTATCTCTTGAGTGGAGAATTGAAGTCAGCATAAGGCAGAGGGACCCAAGAACTCCCGAGGTACTGACGGAGTAAAGATGAGAACCCTGGGAGGACAACGTTGTCTTGCGAATAAGGCGCAAGAGCGCATAGGATCAAGGTCTAGGAGACGAGAACTGGCTATTCAGTGACAGGATGAAGGAGGTCAGAGTGAGGCAGAAGGAGAAGATGGTTTATAAGAGGAGAGAGGAACCATGTGGGCTGTTTGAAAATGTGTCTCACGCGTGGCTATCTTAATTTTTTGATCGTTCTTCCTGATCTTTTTTTCTGGTTGCTTCCAGCCTCCACCTGGAGTGATGGTGGTTCAGTTCGTCCTAGTTACTGGCTGGTTCTTCACAATCTCACTCCACAGGTAACCACGCTTTCTTGGGATTTTCTGGATGGGACTTGATTGTATTAAGAGAGGGAAAGTCCGAGGTTTGTGGGGCTAGCAGAGAGGAGAGCTCGTTTATTTCCTGGTCACCACAGAGAGGTCCTGCCTGCGGGGGTGAGTCTCCCCAGCTAAGGCCTGAAGCCTACTTCTGAAGCTGGGGGGATGCTGGACACTCAGCTTCACGCCTGCCTTCATGGTGATGTTAACACGTGTAGTTTATAAATAGGGAGCATGGGGTGGTGTTATCTGGTGAATTCTGTTTAGCAGAGATAACTTGCTGTGTGGATCTGCCTGTCAGAATCTGGAACCAAGCAAAAAAGTTACCTGTTTTTGTGTTACTCATTCAACGAGACTTGTGGCTCACTGGTAACCATTTTTATGCTTCATTCATACACCATTAACCATCCATCTCTGCAGTAGAAGGAATGTGTGGATTTCGTGGCTTAAATGCCGTATGTGTGAATTTCTGAATTTTCATTTCCTGTCTGTTCTCTTCTTCTCTGTAGATGGCATTACTGATTTGCTCTCATCAGAACGTGCTCTCTGGGTTGTTGTTACAGTGGTGGGGTTTCATTTACACCAAACCTCCCTCCCTTCTGCTTGAGTTGCCTGATAACTGACGTATTTGCAGCAGCAAACATGGAGCAGTCAAATGAGGTTAAATGGACCCGTGGAAACTGAGCCCAGGGCCTTCATGTGGACTTGACAGCACAACCTTTACAACACCTTGTTAAAAAGGAATCAATTATACCTCCCTCCCTTTGACACAAAGATTAAATTGTCTGGCATTTAATTCATAAGTGGAGTCATGCACACTTTACTAAGCCAGCATTTTCCAGAGTGTTCCCATGGGATATTAATAGGTCTCTGGCCTAATATGTTTGTAATACATACTTGATTAAACAAAATGAAGCAGGTGCCTTCATTATGAGGCTTCTTAGACCCTTTACTGTGCTTTAACATGTGTTATGATCCTCTGTGGGGAAATACAGATTCTCCTAAATTTATTTGCCCAGTGAACCCATTTGTGGGGAGTAAATCTGGGGCTCGTATTTCAAGGTTCATGTTGAGATGGACAGCTTTCTAAATACAGTTAACGTGAGGAACTATCTGGAACTGGAACGGCTCTTAATCTCCATATCTAATCAACTCAGCTGAAAGCCCTGGGTTATTTATTTAGCAAAGAGTTGACTGACGTATGGACATTTTAAATAACCATCCTCAAAACATGCCTCATTATTTCTAAGTTGTCGCAGTGCTGTGGGTGTAATATGGTTAGGATGAGAGAAGCAGTGTTAAAAGGAGCCTGTATTATCGTATGAAAAATAGTAAAGGTACAAACTACTATGGATAAGATAAATAAGCTACAAGGCTATATTGTACAACACAGGGAATATAGCCGATGTTTTATAACTATAAGTGGAGTATAATCTATAAAAATGTTATACACTTGAAACTAATGTAATTTTGTAAATCAACTATACCTCAATTAAATTTTTTCAATTTAAAAATAAATAAAATAAAAAAATAGTGATTTCATTTGTATATGTATATAAATGAATATAGGCGGGCTTCCCTGGTGGTGCAGTGGTTAAGAATCCGCCTGCCAATGCAGGGAACATGGGTTCGATCCCTGGTCCGGGAAGATCCCACATGCCACGGAGCAACTAAGCCCATGCGCCACAACTACGGCGCCTGTGCTCTAGAGCCCACGAGCCACAACTACTGAGCCCACATGCCACACATACGGAAGCCCGCACACCTAGAGCCCGTGCTCCGCAACAAGAGAAGCCACCACAATGAGAAGCCCACGTACCACAACAAAGAGTAGCCCCCGCTCGCCTCAACTAGAGAAAGCCCGCATGCAGCAACGAAGACCCAACACAGCCATAAATAAATAAATTTATTTTTTTTTTAAAATGAATATAGGGATTGGCTGTGTTTGTGTTAGAAAGAATTGATTCATTTTAAAAATCAAAACGACCTAATAGCAGACATCTCACTAATCTGAGTCATAGCTTAAAAGGAGGTTATAAGGCCACATTTTGGGGGACCTGGATAAATTTACTTGTCATCACCTACAATTTATTTATAGGGCGTCTATCCCAGAAAAGTCACTTGTGGTATATACTGACATGCTTATATAGTCAATTGTCATTTATAAAACAATGCCAAGAGCTTTTGTCCCATCATTTTCTGTAAAGAATTACAGTGAAACTGCCGGTTTTCATCCTGTAGGGTTTCCATGGTAAAACCACAGAATGTTTCCACTGCTGCCGCCAGTAGCACAACTTTTTAAGGCTATTCCAGTAGTAATCTGTTTCCCTTCCCAAAAAATGAACTGAAATGTTGCACTGAGCAGCTTCAATAAACCTAGTAAAGATCTTGATACAACTAAATCAGAGTGAGTAAAGAGATTTGTTCTCTAAGTCATAGGTGAGGAAGGGCAATTGTCCCTAATCACTGAACACCCTAATGCTGAGAGTCTGACTAGGGTGAGCAGCTATAAAAAAAACCATTGGTCACGCTGGCTGAGGTCAGCAGAAGGCACTAAGAAGTAGGTAGACGTAGAGTCTCTCCTTGAGATGACGAGAGTAGGAGTAAGGAGACATCAGAATCATCTGAGCTGGGTCAACCGTCAGCATTCTGAATCGTCAGGTGGTCAGCAGTGCCTTTCTTGTTTGTGTCTTTTCTCTGTAGCTTTTTGTGAGATTGGAAGAATGTTACATGAGTAATCATGCTCAGAACTTTGCATGTTCTCTTATATTCTTATTTGGTTACCGTCTTATTTCTGCTTTTTAAGGCTCTACCAATCAGTATAGGTTTACTTGTTTACCTCTTAAGGAAAACAGACCACAGGTTGAATCATGTGCTTTTGTTTTGAGCTGTATTTATACAAATTTTTTATCTGCAAAATGGCCACATTAGATCTGAGCCCAGTGCTTTGAATATCTTAAGATTTGCCTTGAAGACCTCTGTATTCAGTGCAGTCTTTCCCTGCCTCGAGTTCTTCATTTGTCTCTCCTAGACTTATTTAGTACTAATGCTGTTATTTACGAACCGGAAGTCCTTCTCATTCTCAAATATAAGAAAGGTCACTTGACTTCCTTTCCCACCCCATCACCAGTTTTTATCTCATGACTGTCATTACTCTTTAGATTGATGGGTCAACCTTGAGAACCATCTGCATGCAGCATGGCCCACTGCTGACATTCCATCTGAACCTAACCCAGGGCACCGCCCTGATCCGATACAGCACCAAACAGGAGGCGGCCAAGGCCCAAACTGCACTGCACATGTGAGTACCCAGCCTACGCTCACTGAGACAAACATGCATGAAGAGGCACATGTGAGTATTCGGGCACCTGCTTAATTAAACAGAGATGCACGAGAACATGCACACAAACGGCATCCTGACATGAGCAACTGCTTGAGTGCCGAGGTGGCTGATCTCTTCTACTTACGTAAGCATGGATTGTCCTGTTTGTATCCGATAAGCAGAATTCCAAAAGTAACAGATTTGTGAAGCAGGGAGTAAATTTTTAGTACCATGAAACAAACCCAGTATTGATGAAATGTGAGACGCTGTAAGTGCTGTCCCTTTTCATAATAGGGTCTATAGCTGCTTTCTTTGGCCTCTCTGTGGGTGATGATGGATATTGTGGTCTTAGTGGTAGCAGGGGTTCTGCCTGAAGTAAGTGGGGCTGGATCAGACTCTGGCCATCCTCTTCCCCGCCACTGTCAAGGTGGTGAACAGGAGGAACTGACTCCCCGTGGCTGCAGATGCCATGACAGAAAGGTACACACGGAACAAGCAAGTGATGGGGAGGTCAGGCAGTGAGCCCGGCCCTGAGACGAAGCAGCACTTTAGGTGCCTGGAGCTGGGTCACCTTGATGTTTGGGGCTGTGATCTTTTACCCCCAAGGGGGAAAAAAAAAAAAAGAGACGACATTTTACTTGACATACAAATTCCATGTCCCAAGGGATATTGATGTATAATATTCTCCAGTAGTCTTTGGATATCTGGAGATTGAGTGATACGTTGTTCTCAATCAGTACTTCTCAGTCACCTCTTGGTTAAAATGCAGGTTCCGATCCTGTGATTCTGAAAAGCTTCCAGGGGAGGTGGAAGCTGCTAGTCAAAGGACCACACTTTTGAGTAGTGAGGACTCAAAATACTCAGTCCCTATGCATGCTTTTAGGAGTTTCCTCAAATGCATAGCTCTTTCCCTCCCCTTTTTTCCAGGTGTGTGTTGGGAAACACTACCATCCTGGCTGAGTTTGCCACTGATGATGAAGTTAGCCGCTTTCTGGCACAAGCTCAGCCCCCTACCCCTGCGGCAACCCCGAGTGCACCCGCAGCGGGTTGGCAGTCCCTGGAGACCGGCCAGACCCAGTCAGATCCCGTCGGACCTGCTCTGAATCTTTTCGGTGGGTCCACAGGGCTCGGGCAATGGAGCAGCAGTGCTGGTGGCAGCAGCGGGGCCGATCTTGCTGGCGCTTCATTGTGGGGACCCCCAAACTATTCTTCTAGCTTGTGGGGAGTCCCGACCGTGGAAGACCCCCATAGGATGGGCAGCCCTGCTCCTTTACTACCTGGTGACCTTCTGGGAGGAGGGTCGGATTCAATCTGAACTTAGAACTTTCAACTCTGACCTCGTGACCTTTTTTGGAACAGCAGCAGCACTAACTTGACCTTTTCGTTTTTTTTTTCAACTTGCAATAAATACATTTTTAAAAGGAAAAAAGAAAACGGAGAGAGAAAAAAAGGTGGGTCATTGACAGACTGTCTGAGCACATAGTTGCCTCCCTTATAACTTCAGTTTTTTCGTTTGGAATATGAATCCAAAAAGAGAACATATCACTCTTGAAATACTTGAATCATGAACGCCAACCTAGAAAGACAATGTGAAGCAAGTACACATACCATTTAAATTTAAACACAAAAAAATTAAAAAAATTAGTTTCTAGTTTTTCACTTTTTTCATGTTATATGGAAGTTGTTGCTAAGAAACATATATACTGAAAAAAAAATAGCTTTTTAACTTTGTTTGCACTGGGTGTGTTTCCGTCCTTAGGTCTACCATGTTTGGGAGGGAGGGGAATTCAAAAGAATTGTTGGGGTGGGGGAGGGAAGACTTGACGGAGCCTCACTTTAAAAACAAAAACACAAAAAACCTAAAAAAAAAAACAAAAAAAAAGAAAAAAAAGAAAAAAATTGTGATTGGCTGGTTGGTAAATACCAGTGTGTTCTGGCACATGTAACTGCCCAGGCATGCTCGTTCTGGTATGTGTGTGCACGTGTGTTCATGTGCATTCGCGTGCATCCTTCTCTCTGTCTCTCTGTGTGTGTGTGTGTGTGTGTGTGTGTGTGCGCGCGCGCGCGCACGCGCACGCGCCTGTGTCCTCCTCCTCTCCCCATCCTGATTTCTCAGAAAGCTGCATTGCTGACAGTCCGCAGGCTGGCTGGCCGGCCATCTGCTTTTTATTTTTATTTTTATTTTTTTTAACTATGAGAACACAGGAGCACGAGCACCTCGGGGAGCCACTGCTACTGAAGCCACCCCGTTGGGCTGTATTGAGATGAACAGAGTGCTTTTTAATGAGGAAAGCAGGGAGCTCCTTTACATTTGCAAAGTAGCCCGAGCGTGAGTTTTCTGTCTCTTTTCTTTTGACCTAGCAGTAGAGTGGAACACTGCCAAGTCCCCAAAACTAGGAAAGCAGGAGGTACCTCTTGGAGCAACTGTGTGTTTATTTATTTCTGTTTTTTTGAAGTAAGTGGCTAGTAGTAGGCACATCTGAATATCTGTTAAATTTCATGCTGGCCTTTTCATTAGTCTGAATGGGAACAGACAGTAAGGTAGCTTTTAATGATGTGATGTCTCAAAAGCAGAAAAACTGTGTTCCCCCTTTGTTGTGTAATCGGGTATGAGAAATTGGTCAGAAAGTCAGGTAATGCTGAATTTAAAATTTCTATTGTTTCTCTTTAACATTTTACGAGAACAGAAAAAAAAATAAGTTGTGAGCAGCCTCCTGCAAGCATCCGCAGCTCCTCCCTCTCTGCCCCCTTCTTGCTGAGCGTTACCTGTGCCAGGCCGTGGCGTGTTACAGCACCAGGCCATCACTGACAGAAACGTTTACTTAACGAATGTTCTTAAACCAGTGTGTACTTCAAGCGTTTCCTTTTGTTTCTCTGTGTTGTGTATTTCCTGTGTATGTGGTTTTGCTTAGGCAGGTATAACTTAGCAAAGACTTAAGTATTGCACCTTTTTTTTGGTTTTGACCTCTTTTTTTTTCCCTTGTAATGTTGCTTTTTTTATTTCGGTATTTAAAGACTTTTTTTTTTTAAGCATCAATGTAGTAGTACTCTGGGCCGAATAGGGGGCAACTTTTAATCCACAGTTATCACCAACATGTATGTACTTATGTTGGAATCAAAATGTATCAAACTGCTTTTTGTGAAGAGTTACAGCAGACCTGAAGGGTACCCCTTTATACAAAACAGATGGCTGGCGGGGCGGGGGTGGGGGGTGGGGGGGGGGGGCGTGTGCCGGTAACGTGGTAGCACTTGTGTGGACATCCCAGTCTGCATTATACTGTTTAACATAAAGTGCCGACATTCTGTACCAGCAAATACCTGCCCATTCCAACCCTTGGTGGGAGCAGACCTCTACTGTCCTCCGTAACTTGCTGCTAGTGAGGACAAGGGAGTTTTTCTTTCTTTAGCATCTTCAGTGAAGGATACAACAATGCCTAATAATGTATTTGACTTTTAGCTTGTGTCTGTGGGTGGGTGGGTGGCTGTGTATAGGAAAAGGCAAAAACCAATTATTTGCATTTAAGTGGTTTTGTGAGACAAAGAATGGGAATTCTGTAGTCCTCTCAGTTTACTCTGTTGATTATAAACCTAGCCTCAGAAGAGATTGACGTGCGCAGCCCAAGCGAGTGCTCGCTCGTGCAAGTCTTTATGAACCCTTTGTGGGCAGGTGGTCAAACTTGAGTTTCTAGCGTTGGTTTGGTCCCATCGGATGCCTTTAGAAAACTAACTGTGCCCTCCGGTTTTCATCACCACGATGCCCCTTCCACTTCTGCCCATGCACAAAATGTCTCCTTCGAGCCCCACCGACTGCTCTCTGCCTGGGGGCGCAAAACCCTGGCATGTGTGGTGGCCTCCAGGTGAAGAGCAGCTGTGTTCACACATCTACAGAAGGCTGAATCTGAGTGTCCCTGGGCCGGGAGCATGTCCTGAGGCTCACGCGAGCCAGTGGTGACTGTCCACTGCCGCTTTTGGTTCCCTGGCATGTCCTCCCCACCCTCCTCTTTTCCTGCCTGTTGATTCCTTGACCTGCACTATGGGTTAGTTGAGTTCCTTAACGATACTACGGTGAAAGCCGGGTGCTAGAGCCCCTCTTGTTTACAAGACATAATGAGGGATTTGAAATATGTAAAAATAAACATGAGAAGCTAAAATGTTCTTCCATCATAAGCTTAAAGGGAAAAAAACTGAAAACTTAAAAAAAGACCAAAAAGTGCATATATATATACATATAAATATATATTTTAGATGAAGACTAACTCTGGGAGCATTTAACAGTGTTTTTTGTTTTTAACATTTATTTTCCTGCTTTAAAATTTGCAAGCATTCTCAGGAATTCTAGGGTAGGAAGCCAGATTTTGGAAGATGGTTTATTTAACCATATCTTATCCTAGATAGACGGCTGTTTCTTTCCTGTTAATAAACTTTTACAAGTTCCTGAAACTTCAGAAAGTTTAAACAATTTTTACTTAAAATGTAAAAAGAAAAGTCTCCAAACATTATTGTCATACTGGGGATCACACATTTTAAAACATGTAGAAAGAAATATTTTTTAAAAATTATCAATTTAGCAGCAACAGGTAAATTCACGAGCTTAAAAGATATGGGAGAAGGATTAAGCTTTATAAGCGCTCTAGCATGGATTCATTGGAAATTGTGCATAATTTAGTGGGAGAGTGTTTGGTGTGTATAAATGGGAATGCCATCACTTTATTCCTTTCCGTTTAAGACTGAACATTTAAATCTCCCCTTGGAACTTTTGATTTTCTTTAAAGGAACCTTTCACCCTGTCTCCCCAACCCCAGCAACAAAAGAAAGGATCAAAGAAAGAAACAATAGCTTAAAAAAAAAAGTAACTCTAATCTGTAAAGTAGTACGGTTGGATTGCTGAGAATCTATGTAAAGAGTTAGGAAATATAGGTTAATAATTTTTGGAACAAATTTAAATGTAGGCATTACTAGAGAAAAAGTATCTATGGACTGTTCTGTTAATGAAGAATGTCCGTCTTACCTCCGTTTGTTAAGGGAGGAGGAGAAAGTAGAAGAATCTAATAAGGAACAAGTGGTTTTACTTTTTTAGCTCCCAGCTACCGTTGTGCTCATTTTAATTGCTGTTCTGAAGATCTGCTGCTTAATTATCCCCATCCCCCAGCAGGAGATGCGGAGTATTTCCTTTCGGTTTTTGGTGATGTTGAATTCTCTTTTTGTATTCCCTCCTGGGCCAGGGGTTAGAATTCCCAAGCATGACCACAGCTTCTTTTAAACACCTAAGCTTCCCAGTGGGAAAGAAACTCCTGCTCGACAGGTAAAGGGAGTGGGTGGGGTTGCTGCCTGCAGTTTCTCTGAAACCGCTTTAGTGCCTTCGTACATACACCCACACCTCCTAAGCAGGAGGAACTCGTGCGTATGTGCATGTGGTCCCGTCGCTCCAGACAGTAAGACGCTCACCCGTTACAGAAATTGGAGTGGTTCTGGACAGGCCCCAAAGGCAGTGGGCTAAAATTAAAGTCATTAAAGAAACAGAAATCGAGGAAGTATGCTTTTATGTCTTGATAATGTGGGATACCAAGATCCTTCCTTGTGCTGTCACCCTTTGTTACTGTGTATCAGCTTCTCCGGTGACAACTGCAGTGACTTGGAAAGGCTCTGTGTCGGGCCTTTAGAAAGGGGTTCCTGTTTTTCTGCTCTTCTCCTTTGTCTCCTCCCTTTCCCATCAACTCCCTTTTTCTTGACCAGTTGCTGGAAGCTTTGCTTTTTTGGTTGTCAGTGACCTAAGAACAGGATATAGTGAGTATGTAATGGAAGAGGAAAACTTTTCTTTCCATGGTATTCCTTGGCAAGAGCCATGTCTGCTGAGAGGTTAGATGGCTTCAGTACACTTAGAAAATGTGGCGGAAGCATCTTCTCTTCCACTGCATTCTGGCATGGGTACAGGGGCTTGCTGGTGACCTCTCATTACATGGATTTACTTCATGAACATTTTGATCATGTAAACTTGAGCTTTCCAATTCTTACCAGTTTCCTGTTTTTTTTAAACACTTGATTACTAGTGGCCAGAGGTATCCCACTCTCAAACATCATGAACTTGGTTTCTGTCTACCACGAGTAGCCAAAAGGAAAGAAGCACTAGAAGGGGAAGGGAAGGCTTCCATCAGACCGGAGACCTCTCCTGGCAATTAAGATCCAGTGCCATGACCTAATTTTAGGTGTTTAAAAAAAAAGTACAGATCTCCTAGACACTGTGACGAAATGGATGGTCCATGTGGCACCTCTGATCCCCCAAGTCCCCAGCCCTTGGTATTTTTCATTTACAACATTCACGGAAGTTAACGTAGCAGTGCTACAAGTTAAGGTTCCAAAGCACATCCTTCCGTCGGCGCCCCCGTAAATCAGCGCCGCGCCTGCATTGCCATTCAGTCAGCGTTATTTATAGCAACTCGATTTTCTATTACTGTGGCTCCTGTTCTAAGAACTTTCCCACCTCTTCTGACGTGAATGTAGCAGAAGTTAGCAGTTGGCTCTTCCAGGTTCCTGTGGGTTACATGTCGTGTGTAAGATATGCAGAAAGAAAGAAAAGAAAAAAAAATTACTGTCGAAGAATTTGGAAGACCTGTTATTAATATAGCTAGCAGCAACTAAAATTTCACAGGCTGTTAACTAGTTGCAAGTATTCACTCTCACTTTCACCACTTTATGCGGGGGAGGGGGGCAGTTTTTGTAAGATTAACAGCCAGATTCCATATCGACCTCAGATGCTGCGTACTTTTTAGTTTTATTTTTTCTATTCTGCCATCTTGACTGTTAAACAGAATGAAGATGTCTGTGAGCTGAGCAGAATGCTTAGGCCAAGCCTGTTCTCTGCTGTGTAAACAGGATGTTTGCAGCAGACTTGGCTGTAGTAGCCATCTCTAAGATTAGGGAACAATTGAGTCTTTATGTTGAAAAGGTCCCCTTCTTCCCCCATCCTCAGAGTTCAAATTCAGCATACAACACTCTAGGTTATTGTTTTGAGTTTGGGTTTTTTTCTTTTACTTATCTATAAGGTCTTTAGGAGTAGAGATACATTTTTAGCTGGTTAAAAAAAAGAAATCAAACCTGTTCTTCTCCAGTGTTTCGCCAAGTTTTCTCACACTTCACGTCTATGCATTAACTACACTTCTTAGTGTTACTACAAAGAGAAATCTTATTGTTTTCCCTCCCGTGAGTGTACAACTAAGGCTGCGTGCGATAGTGCAGATGAAAATAGTCTGGCCCATGTGTATAACCTCAGCAGTTAATCAGAAAACGGAGTGCCCTTCCCCTCAGCTGCAGAACTGCACCACAGCCTCTCTGCTTTCTTATCCACAAGTACAGGGTGTCCAAGCAGTCTAGAAACAGGCAGGTGTATACAATGTTGTCAAGGACATCATCAGTCTATTACAAAACAGAATATTATCTCTATTTCCAGATTTAGTGCACACCCTGTGATAAGGCCTGTAGGTTTATGGCCAGTGCCAAAGGTGTGTGTATTTTCAGAGATGGTCCCCATTTGTCAATGATGGCGTTGTTTTCTTGACCTGAAATTTGACAAAGGAGGTACTGGCATCACATTCTTCATTTGAAATAATTATCAACTTCAAGAATCTATGAACATAGTAATAACATAATTAAAATTGAGCAGTGACCCTGCCTGCTTCAGCAGAGGAAAGAGGCCACAGACATGCACAGGATGGTGAAGGGAACACCGGTCAGGAAACAGGGCTACACCCCACCGGCTGGGCATCCGCGCCATCCTCATGTTTACGGTCACTCGGACTCGATCTGGACTAATTACCAAGTATTCAAACATTTGAGTGGTTTTTTTTGTTTGTTTATTTTTTGAGTGGTTTTTAAACTGTCAGTCTGTTACAATAACCTCCAACCATCACCAAAATAAAATAGCAAAAGTGATAGAAACTGCCAGTGTTTGCCTCACAGAATTTAAGTAATTTCCTCTTCAGTTAGCCGTACACCTGAATTTGTTTTTAACGACAACTGTGCACACCGGGAAAAACGGTACTGCCCTGAGCAAAAGGTCTCTGCAAAATTCAGCTGTTGGTTCTTCATTGTGACAAACGCTTGTTTTGTTCATGGGAGGAGAAAGGTCAGAAAGAGGCAAGAAGCGTTCTGTTTTAAATTGAAAAGAAATAGTGTTTCCCTAAAGCACTTTGTGCCTCAGTTTCACTTTCAAAATATAAATCACTGTTTTGAAAGTAAATTCCCAATTGGAATTGATCCATTTTGAGCCAATATTAATTAGCTGGGATTGTTCTTCTCAAAAAGTGAAAGTCCTCTTTGCTGCTGCTGGTGAGCAGCAGAAGAGAAACAGTGGAGTAGCTTCCGATGTTGTGGGGCGAAGTGCTTTCCTTCCTTTCTGGTCCCCCGCTTCCCTGGACCTCTTACTGCATCTGGCGGTCCTTCTCCTTGGGGTCCTGAAAGGCGTGCACAGTCCTCGGAGGGCTGGGTTGTGAGAGGTGACGGGATGCCAGGAGCCACTTCGCTGCAGGACCAACCTGACAGCAGAGCTTTATGGAGAGGAAGAGAGTATATCCTGCGTGTGTTCGCCAAAAATGAAAAAGGGGACTGTTTATACAAAACAGAGCAAAAACCTTTGGAACCCTTAAAGAAGTTACATACCTTTTAAAGGTAGTAGAGTTTTTCACCAAGTGATACATTCAGCATGACACTTCTTGCCAGACGTTTCGGGATAAGTTAAAATATATGTGTTTAAAACACCACCCCAACCCCCCCCCCCCTTTTAATTTTGTCCAAGGAATTACTTACTTAAGTGTAGTATTTCTGAATGTGCCTTTGTGAGTTCAGAGACCGTCTGTTTTAGGAAGAACCTACCCATTGGGATAAAACAGAAAGACGGTCAGCTTGGTCTTTAGGGAAGTCGGCATTTCTCCGGACCGACCCCGGGGCGTTTTAATTGCACAGTGTAGAGTCGTGGGGGAGAGGTTCCGGGACTTGGGAGAGGGGATGACGAGGTGATGATGCACAGATGACAGAGACCAGGTTAGTCCAAGAGTGCAGGTTGAACTTAATCTCTCTGCATTGCCTAGTCTTCTTCGTGTTTATGTGTGTGCGTGTGTGGCTGTGGCTGTGGCTGTTTTAGTCTTTGTTTTCCCGTAAGCACTGGAGAATTGAAATATGGTGATGCTTGTGACACACTCGTGCACGTCGAGAAGGCTTTTCTCCCTCCTGCCTCACGCACGGCAGGCGGCGCGTTGCCACCCTTTGAGTCTGTGTCCTGAGAAGGCAATTCTTTTCCCAAATGGAAGTCACATAACGTTGCTGTTTGTGCAAACAGGGTATCACACACGAGGAAAAGGCTTTTGAGAGGATAAGATTGATGTGTTTGTGAAAGAAAAGAGAAAAATCTGCAATCATATTTTATTTCTTCAGAACTATTATAGTTAAACATAGAAATCTGCAGTGTCTCTTCCTTTGTTTCACGTTTGTTTTAAACAATTCCACCTCTTCTCCCCACTCCCTCTCTTTTCTAAAGAGAAATCAAGTGAATGCTAAGGGCCATTTCCATAATTCCTCAGAACTCCCCAAAGAGGAAAACAATCCCTCCGCAAGATTCCTTCAGCTTCATTCAGGAAGACACAGGGAGGAGAGATGCTGCAGCTTCCGGGGCTTCACTCTCATTCCTCTCTAATGGCCTTGAAATGTATTATTATGCAAATGTGAATTTTGATACTGAATTTAAGAAGAGGTTGTTGGATTTTTCTTTTTTCAAAAAAAAAAAAGGTCCCATATGTGGTCATCATTGCTTCTTTACTTTGTAACGTGTGAATTGTAACTATGCATTCTGCAAAGGGGGGGGTGGGAGGAGAGGGCAGAAAGGGGAAGGAAGTAGCTTTGTATCCTTGTTCTACAGTTTCTGTGTCCATGGTATCCCCTCAAGCTGGCAGGGAAGGGGAGTGAGAGTAAGAAGCGGTAAGGTCGGCCCAGTGAGGTAGAAAGAGACCTGTGAGTCCGGCCTGGCACTTCCTGGGGGGCCTGCAGTCCCTACCAACCAGTGTGGTATGGGATCTCCATCCTAGCCGTGCAGTGTCAGCCTGGTGCAACAGGAGGGCCCAGAAGGCCCCCGTGTTTTCCGGAAAAAAGTGCTCACCCTGTCCTGAACTCAAAACCCTTTCCAGCTCAGGAAACCTTGCCTCACTCGTGCTGACCTTAATCTTTATGTCATTTCAAAAAAAAAACTCCTCCTCCTCACTCCGTTTTAATTTTTCTTTCTCATTTTTAAGTGAATTTAATTGTAAGGAAACTTTCTTGCTCTACGGGGAAGAGGTCTGTTGCTTGACAGGCAAACAGGGCAGCTCTCCCCTATCCACTACCCCTCCGCCATATGTGACCTCTCTGCTTCCCTTGCAGTTACTAAGCTGTGTGTAGCTAGTGAGCAGCGAGGTGTTTGACACGGGAAAGCCCACAGCCTCCTACTTGTCCTGACAGCATCCCTCTGTTGATCCTTCCTGCAGTCAGTCGTGGCCCTTGCATTGCTCTGGTCTAGGCGTTACTGGCAACACACAGTATCGGAAGCAAGAGACCGCCGTGCCTGGAGCCAGTGTTTCCCTGCAGCAGTTTTGCTGTTGATGTTCACAGTACTGTAACTAGTAACAGACTTGATCACAGTCTCCTCGTGCCCCTGCAAGCCTGCACAGGCACGATCTCATCAGGGTTCCAATCTGTTAGATTGCCTTTAGACAAAAAAGAAAACAAAAAAATAAAATTCTGACGTTTCAGCTGTCTAACACAAAACAATACCTCGAGGTACATTTCCCCTGCAGTGTAGACCCTTAACTCCCCTCCTTTTCTGACATCGGTGGGTTATCCTTGGAAAAATATGAACATGTAGATAGCGGGATAACTTTTACAATTTTTCTTTGCTGTGAAAGTAACCCTAAAATATGATGTTTTCCACTTCTTTTTTTAAAGCCATCAGAAGTTTCAGATCTTATTCTTTCATGTTTAAGAAGAGAAAGCAGAACAGGTCAGGGGAGTGGTCTTGCATTTGTGGGGTGATGTTCTCTCCATTGCCTCCCATACACAGTGACGACAGACCAGTGTTTAAACCCTGCTCTGAATAGATGCCATCTATTCTAGCTCTAGTTCCAGGGTAGGGAGTGTCTGGATATCTCTCTTCCAGAAGATCCATCCCCTCCAGGGACTCCAGAATGTTTTCTCCTGAGACCTTGAGTTCTCAGCCTTTCTTGGTTCAAACACACACACACACACACACACACACACACACACTTTGAGTAACTGAGTAGCATTCTGTAGATCATAAAGAGAATCAGTCCCTGGCATTTCAATTTTGTGCTGTAGAATTCATAGCCGTGTCACTTTGCGATGCTCTGGAAATGAATTGATTTCTTACTTAGAAGGAGAGTCAGCTGAGATGTGCAGGCAACCTCCCTGAAAGGCCCGCGCACCCTCAGGTGTCCCTCCCTCCACAAGGCTTGAAGCTGACTTTAGGGAGAGGTAAATAACGAGTGCTGCTTGTAGGGATCTGTCAGCTACTGCTCTCCTAGATTTGGCCGCTCACGAGGCAGGACCAGAATAGATCGTTTTGAATAGCTTCTTCGCAAACCCCCTAGCTCCTCCCCATCTTAAAGATAAACCCTGTATCTTTCAGGAAGCCCTTTTTAGGTTGGGCTCACTGATCTTTGTCTACTGACGACTTCCTTTGAGGGAAGAAGCTTGATGATAAATGCACGCATATCCACCACCCACCTTCTGATCTGGGCGCTGTCGACCTGTGAATTTTATTTCTGTTGTTTGTGTGGAAGCCCTTTTCTATCAGTCTCCTTCCTCTGGTCCCTCCTGAGTTTTTCCTGCCCTTCTGTCCCTCTGCGATGCTCCCAAAGGGCTCTGCTGATCTCTGCACTTCTGTCCTGGGACACTCCCCCCCACCACCCTTTGCACACACCAGTGACCAAAGTGTGTCCAGTGATCTCACAGAAGACCTAAAAAATGGTGCATGCACCATGAATGTGCTCACAGAGACACGTGCACAAGATTCTGCACCCTTGGCCTTAACCTCAGTATGACTTAAGGTGCAGGAACATTTTTAACAGGTTTTAAAAAAACAAAAAAACCCTTCCCAGAGGAAAAAAAATAAGCAGATGCAACGGCTCAACCATGCCCACTCCTAACGCTCCACTATTTGCTTATGACTTACTCTGTGCCCACCCCACCCCTCCCTGTTTCGAGTAACCAAAAACAGATAACAGAAGCAACCCGAGGAGAGGTTTCTGGACTATTTTCTCTTTCTCCATTTAGATGGAGATATATATGCTGCTTTGGGTTCCATAATCCTAGGGGGCTATGTTTACATAGTAAAATACATCCTACCAAATCAGGAAACTGAATATGGGAATCTCTGCAATGAGAGTTAGGTCACTGATGGTGAACAAGAGAAGTGAGGGCCCTGGGGGATGGTGCAGAGGAGAGACGGAGCAGTGCCACCTGACGGCCTGGGACGTGTGGCTCCTCCCTTCGCTTCTCTCCTTGTCCCCTTTCACAGAAGGTGCAGAGAAGGGCATCAGAAAGAGGCTGGATCTTTCAAAGGCAGCTTTCCAACTTTGCACACAAACAGGTAACAGGAAGGTACAGCAAAAATCCTCTCATCTGAAACACTGTCCGCAGAAACAAAACCTGTAAACATGACTAAATAGCTGCACAATTTTGATGCTCTCTGCAAGTTACCTAGAAGTGTTTTGTTTTTCTTATACTTGAAATAGCTTTTACAATGTTATTTTGGTGGCTTTCTTTTCTCTCTACTGGTGGGCCATAGAGAAAGTGGATGATGGGATTTAAGGAAGTTTGAGGGGAGAAAAGGGAGGCTATGGCATTGTCTTTTTTTTTTTTTCTCTTAAACATAGAGGTTTAATCAAACTCCCATATGTTGAAATTGCTCCTCATATGACTGGTTTTACATGGACACAGAAACTAGGCACTTTAGAGGTGCACTTGCATGGCAGGCTGGGCCCCCCTTTTCTATATTTTATTTTACTTTTTTAGTATAGTGGTACTTAAAATCACTGGTTCACTTAAAAAACAAACAATAAAATGTTAAACTCTACTAATGTACAAATAAGCTGAAAAGTTGCATTTTATGTGTATTTTTTGCCATAGCAGGTACTGTATTTCTCATGCTGGATTTCAAAAAAAAAAGTCAAAAACAAAAAAAACTAAAGGGTGGTCTTTTATTGGATTGTGACAGGTTGAGTAATAAGGAATTAAGTCGTTGTCATTTCATTAAAACTGAGAGATGATGTAATGCATATATGAGTTTTCTGAAGGGTTTTTTTGGGCTTTTAAGCAGCTTATTTTTGTTTTTGTTTAGTTTTTTATTTTATTTTATTTTGGAAAGATATGATTGTATTATGTGCAACTCAGTTGCTTACATTATAACTACAAAATATTTTTGGGTTCCTGGAAAAAAAAAAAAGAAAAAAGACTAATAAATGTGTTTGGCTGCTAAGCATTTATTGTGGTTTCCTGTTTTATTTAGCCAGTTTAATTTGCTCGTCTGTTGAATGTTTGTATTTCTTCTACTGTACTCCCTCGCCCTGCCCCACACATAAACGCTGTCTGACATTCAGCATCTGGACTGGGCCTCCACTTTGTCTATCTTGTCTTGTTACGTTTGTGTTGCCGGAGTTGTCAGGTTGACCAGCCGCTGGTGGGTGTGTGCTCCTTGCTGCCTGCCACGCCGCCGGGTTCAGAGTCTCTGAAAGAAGTTCAGGTTCTCCTGCTACCTTTCGTTGTCATCCCGTTTGAGCCTCATGTGCATCTGGAGCGAAGACACTACAGAGTGGAGGAGGGCAGAGGGATGATGCCTGCCGGGGCTCTGCTGCAGCCCGGGAAGGTGACAGCGTGCCAGCTCTGTCCACGAAGCCACCTGCCAGCGCCCCCGCCTTGCTTCCGGTGCTCACCACTGTGGAGGAGCGGGAGAGCCTTACCCTGAAAGCCAGCTTGTTCCCATCTGAACACTTTCTTACTTACTGTTAGCTGCTAGAGACTCGTTAGACATGTGACCATGCAACAGCGCCAGAAGGGCAAAGGGGAGCAATGGAAGGAAACTAAGACTTAGTAATTCCCAGGTAGTGTCGTGTCTGACTTCATTCTCAGAATGCTGTGTGAAATAGATAGTGGCAAACCCATTTCATGAGGAACTGCCGTTCAGCATAATTTAATCAGCTACTAGTAGATAACACTGACTGATTGCTTCCTATAATATTTACATTAGGGCACTGCTCTAAGCATACCATGTAAATATTCATCACTTAATAGAAACTTGCTTCAGTCACCATGCTAGGAACCCAGATTGGATTCCAAAGTTGTCACGCCAAAATGCCTGGGCTGAAAGACACCTGGAATTCTAAGAAAATGGTCTTAAGCAAGTCTGCTGTACAAAGTGGTAGGCTATATACCATCCAATTCTTATCATAAAATAAGTAACACCAGGAAATGTGAGGTCAGGAGAGGTGAACTAGATGTCAAAAACACCTTGCAGGCCTACCTATATCAAGTAAGTGCTGTATTTGTGGAATTGAGATCATAGCAAAACCTATGAAGACCTTTATCACCAAAGACTTTATTTTAAATTTTGGATATTTAAAAAATGCATAAACGTCTAAGGGGGGGTGTGTTTTAGAACTGAAGATGGTTGTCAAGACTTTAGCCTCTGACTCAGCCCTCTTCACCGCTGCGGGCTCTGCTGTCACCTTAGGTGACTTCAGCGTCCACTTGGAAAATCCATCCTAACTGCCAGCTTTCTGCACTCCTTCCCCCAGTCACCCTGGCCACACGTGCCCATACTCACACCAAATTGCTCCCCTCCAGAATCACTAATTTCAGCATCCTTGACCTTGACTTCCTGTCCTCCCAAACTGGTTCCCCCTCCTCTTTGGCTTCATTTTGACCTCATCAGCCATCCCAGGACGCTGGCCGATTTACTTTCTTCGACTCCATCAGCCCTCTCCTTTTCCTCATTTCCTTCCTAATCCAGTTTAGATTTTATAGCCTATAATTTCAATAATATGGTTGCTAAAATCCCCACTTTGGAAAAACCCTATTTTCTATTTTCCACCAGCAACCAAAAGCAGCACCACTTGGGGAAAAAAGTCACTGCGGGGCAAATAAGGACGCCTGTAAATCTACTGCAGCCAACCAGCAATGAGACCTTGACACTGCCAGCAAGCATCCTGTGTCCGCTGATATGTGGAGAAAATTAGAGGTATCAGAAGAATTTCCCCCCAAATTGCTGCTTCCAAACTATAATCAAGTGAGGTGCTCCCCCTTCAAGTGCTGGTTCCTCCAGTGCTTGAGATCCTTTCCCTTCCTGCCCACTTGGCTACTTTTAACTTCCCATTCTTTTTCTTTTATTTTTTTCGTGGTACGCGGGCCTCTCACTGTTGTGGCCTCTCCCGTTGTGGAGCACAGGCTCCGGACGCGCAGGCCCAGCGGCCATGGCTCACAGGCCCAGCCGCTCCGCGGCATGTGGGATCTTCCCGGACCGGGGCACGAACCCGTGTCCCCTGCATCGGCAGGCGGACTCTCAACCACTGCACCACCAGAGAAGCCCTTAACTCCCCATTCTTCGTTCTCTCTTCACGTGATAAATTGTCACCCCCATCCCCACCCTAAGCTACTCTATGCTCTTGTCCTGCTATATTTTGTTCACAGAACTTAACCACTTTTTAAAATTATCTTGTTTAGTCATTATTATCCATCTCCCTCACTGGAATGTAAGCACCAGAAAGGGCAGAATTCTTTTCCGTGTTCTCCAGCTCGAGCGCCTAAAACCTCTATGGCTTTAATTACCATCTGTGTGCTACGACTGCTAAATTTATATTTCCAACCCTTACCGCTGGGCTCTAGACTTGTAGATGTAATTGTCTGCTCAACATTTTGAAACACCTGGATATCTTAATGGCTCTGCAAACTCAATAAACCCAAAAGAGAAGTCCATCCTGCCTGCTTGTCCCTCCTCCCACCCCATGGTAAATGGCATTGCTAGCCTTTTAGCAATAAAACCTAGAGACCTAGGAGGATCAGTTGAGTCTGCCCCCTTCCTTACTCCCCATAACTAACCCATCACCAAGCTGGATTGATTGCACCTCTTAATCTCTTCCTTTCCTTCTTTTCCTCTGCCACTTAACTTCCTTTGTCCAGGCTAGATCATCTACACCCCTAGGTCTCACCTAGTCCACTGCATTAGCCCAACTGGTTTCTCATTTGGCATTCACTCCAGTTCCCCACCCCCAATCCATTCTACACATAAGAGCTGAGATATTTTTCAAAACATAAATCTGATGAAGTCATCCTCCAGCCTACCACTTTTCGTGGTTTTCTATTGCTTAGAATAAAACCCTAAATATCCTTATTTCCTACCAGGTTCCCGTGGTCTGCCTTCCACCTGCTCCTCCAAATTTACCTCCCTCTCTTTTCACCTTTGCCCTCTCCACTCAAGCCTCATCAGCTGACCACTATATCCCAGTGCCTAGTACAATGCTTGGCACACACTAGGCACCACTGTGAAATGAACGATCCTCATGAGTAACAGAATTTAAGAAACTAGGTATTTTAAAAGCCTGAAATAAAAACAAAAGGATAGATGTAAAATTCCCGATTTGGGGACTTCCCTGGTGGTCCAGTGGGTAACACTCCACGCTCCCAATTCAGGGGGCCCAGGTTCGATCCCTGGTCGGGGACCTAGATCCCACATGCATGCCGCAACTAAGAGTTCTCATGACACAACTAAGAGTCCACATGCTGCAACTAAGAAGTCTGCATGCCACAACTAAAACATCCCATGTGCCGCAAGTAAGACCCAGCACAGCCTAAATAAATAAATATTTTTAAAATAAATAAACTTGCCCTATATTAGGTTCATTAGGTTTATAAATAAATAAATAAAATTCCCGATTTAGAGATGTTGCTTTAGATAACACTGACAACCAGCTGCAAGTGTCTAGGTGGCCTTTGAAGATTAAGAACCAAAATTTTGGGGACCTCCCTGGTGGCACAGTGGTTAAGAATCCACCTGCCAATGCAGGGGACACGGGTTCAAGCCCTGGTCTGGGAAGATCCCACATGCCGCAGAGCAACTAAGCCCGTGTGCCACAACTACTGAGCCCGCACTTTAGAGCCCGCGAGCCACAACTACTGAAGCCCGTGTGCCTAGAGCCCATGCTCCGCAACAAGAGAAGACCCCACTTGCCGCAGCTAGAGAAAGCCCGCGCACAGCAACAAAGACCCAACACAGCCAAATAAATAAATTTACATTTTTTAAAAAAATTTGGAGAAACCTGTGGACTCAGAAGATAAGACTTGCAGACATGCAGTTTCCAAGGGGAGTAAAGGTGGGTTAAATCTTGAGGAAATTCCCACCACTTCCTTTTCCAGGAGTGTGAGAAGGAAGGATCGTCAAAGAAAGAGCAGTCAGAAAGGGAGGAGAATCAGTATACTTTAGTTTTCAAAGCAGGAGGGAGGGGTTGTCAAAAATGCTAAATATTTCAATCAGCCAAAAGGGATGACTTAATACAGGAAAAAAGGAAAACTACTTGACTCAGAAATCAAAATGGTTTAAAGATGTACGTTGGGAAGCTTGCTCCCGGTTACCTGGCCTATCCCGTTCCCTGCGTGTCCACCCCACCCACCCCCACGTAGCCTTTATTAGTGATTCTTTATGCAAATAGGCAAACATATTATGGCAAAGGGACTTCTGAATTATTAGAGGAAGTTACTGGTGATCAATGAGAGTGCAGTTTAGAGGAGACGAGAGGGCAGAAGCTGCGTCACAGTGCTAAGGAACAAAGAAGGGAGGGGAACAAATGTGTTGAATACGGGAGCCCCAGACACTGAGCCTGGATGTCAGCATCTATGTCACCTGCCTTTGCTCCTCACTCTACACCTGCAGGTCATGAGCCGTATTTCACAGGTAAGAAGACCCAAGTGCCAAAAGATTATAAGTAATCGCCCAAGTCACACAGCTAGTAACATCAATGCCAGTTGGTGAAGAGGCGGCCAGAAAGGGCTTTTGTGTTAAGGGGGTAACAGCAAGTGAAGGTGTTTCTATAGTGGAAGAGATATGTGCGTTTAAAAAAAAAAAAAGAAGGGAGGCAGAACGGGACAGATTCGATAAAATAATTGAAAGAGAAAGATCCTTTCCTGAATGAAGAGATTGGAGACAGAAACTCCTATTGGAGGAGGAAAAGTAACAGCAAAGTAGAGCAGAGCCAGGAGAGAGGCTGGAAAACTGAGGAGACAGTAGTTTGCAGTAGTCACCGTGGAAAGCAAGGAGAGTAAACTCAGCACAGCAATGACAGGCCTGGAAGTTGCAGGGAGTAGTCGTCTTCTTTCCAGAATTGTCTGCCCTCATCCCCGAAAGCAATCCTCTGCAGCTCCAGAGGGAGGTAGAAGATGTGAGTGATAAGCCCAGGTAGCTGATGGGCTTCTCTGATGGCCACAGTATTCTGGGATTGGTGCTGCGGTCCATTCTGACAATTCTGAAGCCCAGGTGGAGACATGAAGGATCTATGGCATGAGGACACTGAAGGATGTGAGAGGCTGGGGGAAGAGGAACGGCAATGTCAGGATCTAACTTGTATCTTGGCGACTGTGGGCCTTGTTTCCCTTTGTGCGCTAGGCTCCTTTGGGCAGCATTCATTCACCAAGCGAACATTTACTGAGCACCTACACTACGTTAGGTCCTGTGCGGGATCCACCTGCCAGGGATACGGGGGACCAAGGCAGGCATGATCTCCACCTGCACCGAGTTTGCCATTGATGGGAAAGGCCAACAACACTGAACTGTGGTGAGAGTTATGAGAGACCTATATGAAATCCCAGAGGTGGGGAGGGAGAACACTTACAGGGGTGGTCCATGAGTTTTTGAGTAAATCGTGAAAATTTTAAAGCAGGAATGGAAAGGTGACAGGAAAAAAAGTTATTGTCAAAGACAAGATCTTGGAAGTCTTGAGATCTAATCAGCAGCTTTTAATATTCCTGAAGTATTATGGTTACTGGGAAAGGGGCCATTCACCTCAGCAAACAAGCTGAGAATTCAAAATGGACCTCCCTTCATAGTGAGACACTCAAAAACAGGTAATTTCAAAGCAGTATAGGACCTGCTACTGTAGCACAAAGGAAAGAGTACCTTTGAGTCTGGTAAGAACCAGGAGCCTGGAGCCTATCCCCCTGCACTTAACTCCTAGCTCTTGCCCTTCTACATGAGCAATCTCAAGACACTCAACCTACCCATGCCTTCGCTTTGTCATCTGCAAAATGGGGATCATAATAATGGCGAGCATTTACTGAGCACTTACTCTGCATTGGAGAGCAGTATATTATTTCATTTAATAGTGCCTTAACAACTCAGGATCCTCACATGGACGTAATGAGGATCCCATGTGTAAAGCACTCAGGACAGTGCCTGATGCCCAGTGAAACTTACATAAACGTTAGTGGTTTTATTATTAGTGGCCAACCAGAGGGAAGAGTGGGACCATCTGGGCCTTACGTAAGACGCAGTGACAGAGAGAGGTGTTCCAGGACGGGGGAATGCCTTCACCAAGCCAGTGGTGTGACCCGGCACGGTGTATGCTGGGAACTACACAGCGTAATGGCTCAGAGTCAGAATCTGAAGTCGGGCGGCTCCATTTATTAGCTGGGTGACCGTGAGCAAGTCATCAGCGTCTATGAGTCTCAGTTCTAGCGCTTGCTGAAATCCATTTTTACTGCACTTCCGCGCAAGGGGCTCACTTGGCCCTCAATAAGTGCCGATTTCCCTTGGGCATCTTCCTTTCTCCTCAGAACCGCGCTGGGGGCCAGGCAGGCGGTAGAATCGTGGGAGGGATTAGGCGACAATAATAATAGCAAACACAGAGGGCTTTCTAAGTGAACCAGACATCGATCTGATGATACCCAATCCTCACAGGAATCTTAAAGGCGGGTCTTAATGTACCTTTTTTCAGATGGGGAGACTGAGACGCAGAGCTGCTGAGTAACTTATGAAGCGCTAATCACGTTTCTGGTAAACCAAGAGAAACTCCTTAACCCTCAGCAGCCAACAGCCGAAACTGAACAACCTTGAGGACTCGGGTCTCCCGGAACCCCGGGGGCGGGACCAAGCGGAGGGTGTTCCGCTTCCGGACTTCCACTTCCGTCCTCGGGTGCCTGTCTGGCCTCCGCGGGGTCGTGTGTTCGGGATGGCGGCGGCGGGCGACGGTGGTGGGCGGGAGGCGGCCTGCGGGCACGACAGCTACCGCTCGCCGCTTGCCTCCCGTTATGCCAGCCCGGAGATGTGCTTCCTGTTTAGCGAAAGGTACAAATTCCGGACCTGGCGGCAGCTCTGGCTGTGGCTGGCGGAAGCCGAGCAGGTAAAGTGCTCCGGAGCTGTAGGCGGGCCCGGACCCGGCCCCGCACGTGCCGGGTTGGGTGCCGAGCGCCGGCTGAGCCTCCGGAGGCAGCCTCCCCGTTATTCCAGAGGAGCAGAGGCCCCAGGAAGCCCAGGGCAGGAGACCCGGAAGCCGCCACCTGTTGCCTTACGTGTTTTAATCGTCGAGGGTTCGAGGCGCACAGGGGGCGGCAAGAAGTGCAGTTACCCGTTTCAGGGAGTATCTTGGCGGTTCCTGCAAGAGTACATAGCCGAGCGCTCGTTCCGTGCCGTTGTGCTCGTTTCTGTACACGTCTTTCCCCCGTTAACCCGTAAAGACTTTGCAAGCTAGGTGGTGGTTTTCCCACATGGTAGGGAAGAAGACCAAGCCTCGATGATGCCCAGCGCGTTATTTGCTCCTAACCATTGATAGCGGAACCCGGGTGTGAACCCGTGTCCCGTGCAGAGCCTGACTGAGCGCTCAGCCACCTCGCCCTCCACAGTGCCTCAGTGTTGTCTGAGACCGGACCGTCACTACAAAATCCATGTTTCCTGGGCCACCGTTTCCGCTTCACTCTGCTGCCGTCTGCCTCTGGGGAGGGAGAATCGGGGTTATTAGATGAGATGTATGGGTTCTCTTATAAGAGCTGCATGTAGACCTATTTAGCCCAACGATTTCAGAAATAGCTACAGACGGGCCTTTGCAGAGGAGCTGAAGGAAACTGAAGGTGATCCACAGAGCTGTAAAGTTTCAGAGGAAAATGCCACAACAAGCAAGATGGCAGTACCCAAATGACATTTAGTAAACCTGGAAACAATCTTGAGTGCGTGCCTAGGACCGAGGTACACGGTCCCCAAACAGGAAGCTTTCTTCTTAGATTTTACCCCCTTCCTATCACTATGCTCAAGAAAATAAAGTAGTACATAACACTAGCAGACAGAATGCTCTGTAATGGCCTGTGTGGAAAAGAATCTAAAAAAGAGAGATATATGTATATGTATAACTGATTCACTTTGGTATACATCTGAAACTAGCACAACATCGTAAATCAACTATATTCCAATTAAAAAAAAAATAGTAGTAGACAGTTCTACAGTGCCTGCTATGTGTGTGCCCGGCAGTTTGAAGATTAAAAATTAATAGTTTACTAATCCTCAAAACAGTTCTTTACAATAAGTAACTTATTCCTGTTTTACAGAGGATAGAATGGAGGCACAGAGATTTCATAAACTGTGGGCTCAGATAACAACAATAGGTAGTAGACAAGAGCATTAAGTGTGTTGTGGTTTGTTATGTACTAGCATGTACTCTATTTCCTGTTTTACTTGGTACTCCATGTAGATAAGGGTGGTGGCACTCGTAAGATTTTGCCACTCAGCATAGCTAGTAAAAGCTTCAAGCTGGGATTGAAATGTAGAGTCTGAATATGTGTCCTTTCCTTTGCCCAGTCTATATATACATTGCCTGAAATGCATACAATTTTGATATCTCCTGAGTTTGGATTATCTATTAGCTAGGTTGTCAAAATTAACAGCATAAATTGCATCATAATTCAGTAGTTAAAAAAAAAAAAAACTTGAGCGATGAGAGATTAGGAGAAGTGCTGAAAATTAGGAGCAGGGAGTAAATTTTGAGAAGACACATTGCTTGGGGATAGGAAGCATTTTGGCCACGCTGCCCCCTGCTGCTTTGCTCTGGGAGGAGCCCTGAGATGTCATGTCTGATGACTAAAAATCCAAGGCAGCTTGGCCAGATGTGGCTAGTGTGACTGAGGAATTGAAGTTTTACTTTTCTTTTTTTTTTTGGCTGGGCTGAGTGGCATGTGGGATCTTAGTTCCCCGACCAGGGATCGAACCTGCGCCCCCTACAGTGGGAGCTCCGACTCTTAACCACTGGACTGCCAGGGAAGTCCTGAGTTTTTACTTTTAAATTTTTACTAGTTTAAATGTAAATAGCCACATCTGACTAGTAGCTACCATCTTGGACAAGGTAGGTCTTAAGATGTGAGCCCCTTCCCAGGGCCAGGCCTTGGGGCTTTCAAGTGAGGTTTGGATAAATTTCACCAATGTACATATTCTCCAGGGTTCCGAGCTGCCTGTGGGCTGCCAGCTATTTTTTGTCAGCTTGATTTTTTCAGTGATAGATGAACGTAAGATGTTGATGTGTTTATCTTCTCATTTGTATCTCCCGGAATTGCTTGCTTTTTTTTTTTTTTAATTTTTTTATTTTTGGCTGCGTTGGGTCTTTGTTGCTGCGCGCAGGCTTTCTCTAGTTGCGGCGAGCAAGGGCTACTTTTTGTTGTGCATGGGCTCTAGGCACGTGAGCTTCAGTAGTTGTGGCACTCAGGCTCAGTAGTTGTGGCGCACGGGCTTAGTTGTTCCATGGCATGTGGGATCTTCCTGGACCGGGGCTCGAACCTGTGTTCGCTGCATTGGCAGGCGGATTCTTAACTGCTGCGCCACCAGGGAAGCCCCAGAATTGCTTTCAGTGGCACTGAATTTTCTGCACATAATTTGTTGGCAAAGATACTAATAGCATTCCTAATTTTGGTTTCTCTGGCTAAATCCATCTAGATCAAATGTAAAGCTGTGGCCTGGATGCTACACTTTGGGCACTTATGTGCCAAGCACTAAAGAGTAAGCAATAAATACCACAAAGCTCTCCTCTCAGAGAGTGTATATACATTCTAGAGGGGAGAGACAGGCTAATAGATTTGTAAAAATTTCACGTGGTGATAAGTGCTCTAAATAAAACCAGGCTAGGGCTTCCCTGGTGGCGCAGTAGTTAAGAATCCACCCTGCCAATGCAGGGGACATGGGTTCAAGCCCTGGTCCGGGAAGATCCCACATGCCGCGGAGCAACTAAGCCCGTGCACCACAGCTACTGAGCCTGCGCTGTAGAGCCCACGAACCACAACTACTGAGCCCATGTGCCACAACTACTGAAGCCCACGCGCCTAGAGCCCGTGCTCCACAACAAAGAGTAGCCCCCACTCGCCACAACTAGAGAAAGCCCACATGCAGCAGCAAAGACCCAACACAGCCAAAAATAAATTAATTAAATAAATTAAAAAGAAACAGGCTAAAGGGATAGATAGAGAGTGCGCAAAAGAAGGGTATTTCACATGGAAGTCGGGAAAGACCCCTCTGAGGAGATGGCATTTGAGCCCAGAGACCAGACCTGTGAGGGAGTGAGCAGAGACGTAGGGACAGAGGGAACAAAAATCAGGATTGCATTGTTTTATATATTGGAGTTCCCTTAGAATATAATTTACCATGATTCATTTAGAAAGTTGTCTCCTTCTCCCCATGTCCTGCTAGTTTAGTTGCCCCAATTTTAGTTTAAGAATTGGAAGGTAGGGCATAAATGCTAACATGAACCAATTTTTTTTTCAGTGTCACTTCAATTCAAATAATTGTGCTACAAGAAGTTATTTTATTTTATTTTGCCTGTTCTGCAGACATTGGGTTTGCCTATCACAGATGAACAAATCCAGGAGATGAAATCAAACCTGGACAACATCGACTTCAAGATGGCAGCTGAGGAAGAGAAGCAGCTACGACATGATGTGATGGCTCATGTGCACACGTTTGCCCACTGCTGCCCCAAAGCTGCTGGCATTATTCATCTTGGTGCCACCTCCTGCTATGTTGGAGACAATACAGTAGGAGCCCATGATGTTGTTTTGTTTCCACTTAGACTCAATGTTTATAATGCATTTATAAATTTTCTTTGATTTTGTCCATTTTAGGAAGCGACTCCATAGATCTTAGGATCTCAGTGCTCAGAAATTTTCTGCTTTTGGTATCCTTCCAATCTAAACTATAAGCCCCTAATGACCTCCATAAAATGAGATGTATAGATACTGTCTATGCATTGGTATGCTGGACGTAAGCCGAGATCTTAGCATTTAGTGGCCAAAGTAGTTTTCCAAAGCGATTTCCTTTCCAAAGTCCTTTTTACTCTTTGCCAAGACTTCTGAAAAAAAGAAATAATTACATTATAATTCTTAAATCCTTTAATGAGCAAAAGTGTCTCATAGTCAAACATGAGAAAGTAACAGCAAACATTTTCCTAAGTTTACTAGGTGCCCAGCACTATTCTGAGCACTTTCTATGTATTACTTCATTTTTTCTTCACAAAAGGCATGAGATAGATTCTGTTATCTCCATTTTTAAATAGCTTTATTGAGGTATAATTTAATACCATAAGTTTACCCATTTTAAAGGTACAGTTCTGTGAGCTTTAGTAAATTTATGCAATCATTCAGCCTCACCACACTCCAGTTTTCGAGCATACCCCTCACGCCAAGAAGTTCTCTTTTGCTTGTTTTACAGTCAATCTCCACTCCTGCTTCCAGTTTCAAACAACCACTGACCTGCTTTCTGTGTCTATAGTTGTGCCTTTTCTCGAAATTTCATATAAATGGATTCAGAATATGTAGTCTTCGGCTTTGGCTTTATGTTCCCCATTGCCACAGGTGAGGAAGTGTAGAAGTTGAAGCACTTGCTCTAGGTTTTGCAGCTGGAAAGGATTCAGGCCTGGGTAGAGTGGCTCCAAAACTCTGCCCTTATTGCAGGGCACCCGTGGGACTAGAAGGCAGAATCCAGATACACTTGCAGTTCAGAAAGAAGCCGTAATTTCTGAGTTGCCCCAAGTAACATTTTTTGTCTAATGTGGTACGTAATTAAAGGCATCGATGTGTAAATTGGTGAATCAGATAATGGGAGAACAACAGTTCTCTAACTTGGAATATCCTTTTAAAATGACCCAGCATGTAGTTGGGCTCAACAATTACTGTCTCATAAACATGTGTTGGAGTTGCCTGCAACACTTACACCTCCTAAACCCCCAGGAACAGCTTTACATTTCCTAAACCTAGATCTTGTAGTTCATGACTTTTTTTTGTTAGCAATGATTGACATGAAAAAAAGGGAGGGGAAACTAATGAGATGTGCCTTATGGATTTTTTTATTTTTATTTTTTTAACCCCTGTGTATTCTTCTCAGAAACTCAAACACTAATCTTCGGGAAGGTGTAAACCCTGTTGACCTGGACATCTTTGCCGTATTCACGATGGGGCTTACCCCTTATCATTTCCCCATTCCATTAGATACCGCATAAATAGGGCTTTGTAAGTATAAAGCCTTTGTGCTTATAAATTCCAGTCGTACTGCTCTCTAAGTTGGTGTGCTTTTAAACCAGTAATCAGAGGAGAATTTCTGTTAGCATCTTCTGACTTGCACAGTGTGTTGCTGAAAGTGAGATAGGCAACTAGGTTAGAAACCCAGTTGTGATGGCCAGAAAGTGTTATGTCATAATGTTGTTTGGGCAAAGCCGATTAATGTAAGATCACTGCATTTCCCTTGCAGGACTTGATTATTCTTAGAAATGCATTTGACCTGCTTTTGCCAAAGGTAAGAAGTTGACAGGAGTTTCTTACCAGTCCTAAGATTCCCTGTGACAGGAGATGGGCACCACAACGTAAAGCAGCACAGTGTAAATCTAAATAAGTTATTGTTTACTCAGATGAATGATCCTCGATCGAATCTGTATAACTAATTATCTCTTCTTGAGCTAAATCACTATATAAGTTAATGCTTTTTAAAGCATAGCCTCTTAAGTGAACAAAGTGTAACCAGCAGCACGTGGCTGGAATATGTGGGTCAGATTTATGATTTTGTCCTGTTTTTCTTCATGAACATGCCAGTGATATTAACACTGTGCAGAAATAATTCGTGACATTTTAGGTAGTCAACTCAGTTTCTGAATGTTGGTCAGTATGAACTCTTCAAGGCACTTTAAGATACAAAAATGAAAAAATATGGCCTCTGCCTTCTGTGAGCTGGAGGTGTAATTGTATATGAAATTGTCTCCAAGTTTAGTTCCTGTTTATGCATGTGCTCAGCCTGAATTCACTCTTTCTCACACATGGTCTTCCTTGCAGCTTGCCAGGGTGATCTCTCGGCTTGCCGACTTTGCCAAGGAACGAGCTGATCTTCCCACCTTAGGTTTCACACATTTCCAGTAAGTGAGAGGGTTACCTCTTGGGAATTGGGCTTGTTTATGTGCATCCAGCTTCCATTTATTCCTTCAGTTCTCCCTTCTGCATGGTAACCTGGAGGTGAGAAATCTCAAAACATAAGCACTTGGGGTGCCTGTGAGGAATGAACCTTATACCTACCTTAAAAGCTATACTGCTTAGAGAGTAAATCTAGTGGTTTGTTTCACTGGAAAATATGTATACAGAAAGTATTCTTTTTTTTTTTTTTTTCCTTAATTTAATAAGCTAACACTTCTGGTATCTCCTTTGCCTACAGGGAGATCTTTTAGGGGCAAGGAGGAGGTTGGAGAGCAGATCCTGTTTAGGTCACAGGGCCTGAGCCCTCCTTTCCCACTCCAGGAATCCAATGCTGGTTAGTAGAGTCAGCCCAGATGGTTTTGCAGGTCAGGACAGTAGACAGCTAGTTGGGGTAACTATGAAGGACCAGAGTTTTAGATGGGTACCTTCCTGCGGCGTGAGCAGGAGGGAAGGAGGGGCTCTCCCAGTTTAGGCCCCAGGAAGGGGGAGCCTCTGATTGCTCCCTTCTTGGATCTGTCTCCACTCTGCCTCTCAAGAAAGTATTCTTGATTCAGTGATTCCATTCTTTTTTTTTTTTGCGGTACGTGGGCCTGTCACTGTTGTGGCCTCTCCCGTTACGGAGCACAGGCTCCGGAAGCGCGGGCTCAGCGGCCATGGCTCACGGGCCCAGCCGTTCCGCGGCATGTGGGATCTTCCTGGACCTGGGCACGAAGCCGTGTCCCCTGCATCGGCAGGCGGACTCTCAACCACTGCGCCACCAGGGAAGCCCAGTGATTCCATTCTTGAGAATTTAACCCAAGTCATCCAAATTACGGGAAAAGCTATATGTACAAAGATCTTTGTTAAAATGTTATTTATGATGGTAAGCATTGGAAACAATCTAAATGTCCGAGAATAAGAGAATAATTAAATAAGGTACAGAATGTAATATATCCACAGGCTGGAATAATACACACCAGCAAAAGGATGCTGGTGAGACTAATAAGACGTGGGAATGCACTTAGGTTAATGTTGTGGGGGAAAGACAGCATATAAATTGTACAAAGATTGGAAGGAAGTACACCAAGATGTATACACTGATTACTCTGGGTTATGAGATAATAGGGTAACTAAAATTTTTCCCATACTATATTCTTTATGTTTTGAATGTGCAAGTATTTTTACAATTACTGAATAAAACCCTGTTTTAAAGCCAATGATGTCATTTTTGAAATGCTAGTAGCAGGTTTCAAGTGATGATATTTGAGTAGTGGTGTATTAGCATCTGCCTTTTGTTTATTTATTTTATTTTTGTCTGCACTGGGTCTTCGTTGCTGCGTGCAGGCTTTCCAGTTGCGGCGAGCAGAGGCTGTGCTTCATTGTGGTGCGCAGGCTTCTCATTGCAGTGGCTTCTCTTGTTGCGGAGCACGGGTTCTAGGCGCGCAGGCTTCAGTAGTTGTGGCACGCGGGCTCAGTAGTTATGGATCACAGGCTCTAGAGCGCAGGCTCAGTAGTTGTGGCACACGGGCTTAGTTGCTCCGCGGCATGTGGGATCTGCCCGGACCAGGGCTCACACCCGTGTCCCCTGCATTGGCAGGCGGATTCTTAACTACTGTGCCACCAGGGAAGCCCTGCCTTATGTTTTAATGGGGTGTTGCTATGGCAACAAGGGTATCATCCCCTGTAACTTAGGAAAGCCTATTGAGTTTAATCTTCCTTAAAATTAGAGCCTTCATTATTAGTAGCAGAAACTAGAAGGATTTGTTCCTGTGAAGGAGTCAGTGCTCAGTGTGTATGGCTGGGCCATGACACATGTTGCGTTCTGTGCTGGCTCCATACACACCTAGCGTCACCTGTGCTGCAGCTCCTCTTCTGTATCTGTTGGAGAGTGCTCAGGGAATGCAGGCATTCCAGTATTCCTCTGGGGATGGTTTCATGAGAGGTACCTGCTGCCACAGTTAGCAGCCGTTAGAAACTCAGAAAATGGTATTGATGCGTAGATATGACCTCAGAATGGGTGAGTCCCTGCAATTGAAAAGAAACAGCTTTATTGAGATATAACTGACATAGCATAAAATTCATCCATTTGAAGAATACAGTTCAGTGGTTTTTTGTATATTTACAGAGTTCATGCAGTCATTACCAGTATATAGTTTCAGAATATTTCCATCGCCCCCCCCAGAAGACCTGTACCCATTAGCATTCCTTCCCATTCCCCCATTCGCTAGCTCCTGGCAGCCACAAATCTGTTTTCTGTCTATGGATTTCTCTCTTTTAGACACTTCGTTTAAGTCTAATCATATAATATTCATCTTCTTGTGACTGGCTTCTTTTCACTTACCATAGTGTTTTCAGTGTTCATCCATGTAGCATGTGTCAGTACTTAATTTAGTTTTACATTATCTATTCACCAGTTGCTGGACATTTGGCTTGTTTCCACTCTGTTGCTATTATGTATAATGCTCCCATGAATAGGTCCATGCAAATATATTTTTTTCTTTGCTTGTACCAATAATCTAGTAGCAGAAGTTAACAAGGAAAACTACCATAAGATTGATTTGGGAATATGTGTCCTAACTTTTGATGTGTATGCTATAGACATTCCTAGTGGGGTGCCTTGATGTCGCCAGCTGTCAGTATCATTAGCCTAATAGAAGAGAAATTCCATATGGAGTAGGCTAAGTCATCTAATAGAACTCTGACTTTATTGCAGTTTACTCATAATTATGTTTTATGTTATAAACAGACCTGCAGTAGATTGATTTAGACCTCAGACTGACGACAAAGACATTAGCTATTATGTTAGAGTCCTCTGGTTGTGTGTGTTTTGGGGTTATTCTCCACAGTTTGACTGGGCTCTTCATTGGATCTTTGTTGTTGTTGTTGTTGTTGTTTTATTTTTTTTTATTTTTGGCTGTGTTGGGTCTTTGTTGCTGCATGCGGGCTTTCTCTAGTTGCAGTGAGCAGGAGCTACTCTTCGTTGCGATGCGTGGGCTTCTCATTGCGGTGGCTTCTCTCTCTGTGGAGCACAGGCTGTAGGCCTGCGGGCTTCGGTAGTTGCGGTGCATGGGCTCAGTAGTTGTGGCTTGTGAGCTCTAGAGCCCAGTCTCGGTAGTTGTGGCACACAGGCTTAGTTGCTCTGTGGCATGTGGGATCCTCCCGGACCAGGGCTCGAACCCATGTCCCCTGCATTGGCAGGCGGAGTCTTAACCACTGTGCCACCAGGGAAGTCCCTCTTCGTCGGATCTGGACTCTTTATAGAGCCCTTTCTTTACTGTCAGTCTAGAGTCACAATCTCCAGTATCGTCATCCTTGTTTTATTTTTATTTTATTTTTATTTTTTTTGCGGTACGCAGGCCTCTCACTGTTGTGGCCTCTCCCGCTGCGGAGCACAGGCTCCGGATGCTCAGGCTCAGCGGCCATGGCTCACGGGCCCAGCCGCTCCGCGGCATGTGAGATCTTCCCGTGTCCCCTGCATCAGCAGGCGGACTCTCAACCACTGTGCCACCAGGGAAGCCCCTTGTTTTATTTTTTGATAGCATTTTAAAAATGAACAGTTATCTTGTTTGTTTACTTGTTTACATGATAATATGAGCTCCACTTGTCTGTTTTGTTCTTTGTTGTATTTCCAGTACCAAGAACACATTAGATGCTTGGCAAATGTTTGTTACGTGTATATTTCTTGCTAAGGCCTGGGGACAAACAAAACACACATTGTCTCTGCCCTTATAGTGCCTCTTGATGGTGAAGAAAGAACTATGCTAGTAGCCCTTTAGTTTTATAACCTTTGAATATTTATAAATGACATTGAATTTGCTTAACTTATTTGCTTAAACTTTTTAGCTCTTGTTTTGTCTTCACTGGTTTCTCTGTCTCTTACTTTAATTCTTGACCTTCCCAGAGGTAGCAGTGATTATTAGAAGAAGCAATGAAGGTTTTATGAAATAAGTCACTGGTTTGAGACCTCTCTGTGTTCTCTTTGGGTTGTTTTCAGGCCTGCTCAGCTGACCACAGTTGGGAAACGTTGCTGTCTTTGGATTCAAGATCTTTGCATGGATCTCCAGAACTTGAAGCGTGTCCGAGATGACCTGCGCTTCCGAGGAGTGAAGGGCACCACTGGCACCCAGGCCAGCTTCCTGCAGCTCTTCGAGGGAGATGACCAAAAGGTATTCTGAAAGTGACCTGGGTGATACAAACTCAACTGTAGGAGCACCAGAGACAAAGCTGACCTCCAGGATGGTAGGAGCGATTGAACCTGGAAGGGGTGGAGTCTGGACTGGAAGCGGGTAGTGAAGGCCAAAACCTGGGCAGGATGACTTGTCAAGATATTCTCCTACTAGACACACCTGAATTTCTATAGGGATGTCTTTTCTTTCCAAGGTAGAGCAGCTTGACAAGATGGTGACAGAAAAGGCAGGATTTAAGAGGTAGGTAAGTGGGAAAAGTGTTGGCCTCCTTGTTAAGTAATGAAAGATAGTATTCCTCTATATTTGACCTTAAATTTTTTGTTGTTTTTTTTAATTCTTTCTCTGTCCTTCCACCCATTGCCTTCCATCTCTAGCCTGGGTTTTATTCTTATAGTCTGGATTCTATTATATTTCTTATAATTTATAAGAAAAAAGGAAGCTGTTTAGTTCTGAGTTCAGTAGAGTAGCCTTACCCGTGTTGTTGCTGTTTTGTGTTTTACTGAGGACCTGCGATGGGTTGGTCTCAGTCTGGCTATTTGCATCGACGGCTACAGGCTCCCCCATGGCTCCTTGTTTCAGGCACTTCACTGGACTGCAGCAGGACAGAGGCTCGCTGGACCGTGTTTCCTCCTGGGGTCAGGGCGGCTGTCTGGGTATCAGTAAAAAGGGTAGAAGAGCAGTTTGTTCCTGGAGCAATGTATCAGCGAGGTCCTGGGCTCAGTGTGACTTAGCGCTCCAGTGGCACCCAAGCTTGCGCTCAGTCTGTTTTTGCTCATTGGTTTGACACAGTCACATTTTGGAATATTTTCACGTGAGGCTCTTTTCTATTCATTACTAGGGCTTTCATCATCACAGGGCAGACCTATACACGAAAAATAGATATTGAGGTGCTGTCCGTGCTGGCCGGCTTGGGGGCATCGGTGCACAAGGTGAGTGGTGGTAGCAATGGGAGTGTTGGACGCCACAGATAGACCCGCCCAGCCTCACTTCGACTTCATTGTGGCTTTTGAGAGATGTCAGATATCACTCATAGCAATTTGGGGCCTGTCAGTGAAGCCTCTTAAGTTAAGGTGTGTTAAAAGGAAGGACTAGTTTCCATGTTCTCATTAAGTTCATCTTACCATTGTCTGTCCATGATAATCCTACACAGTGTTTCACCAGAACATTCCCGTGCTCCCCGAATGCCAGCTCTTCAGGAGCTGAGAGGAGTCTCCCTCGGGGAGGACATGCTGCGCTTCAGCTCGGCGGGCTCCCAAAGAGCTCACCTCCTCTATCAGTCCAGTCCCTGCCCCAGACCCCACATACTAAGAGTGTGGGTGATGCCTGTGCCCCTGCTTTTCCCCAGATTTGTACTGACATACGACTCCTGGCAAGCCTCAAGGAGCTGGAGGAGCCCTTTGAAAAACAGCAGATTGGTGAGTGTTGTGTGGACACCTGGGAACACCGCGAGATGCCAGGAGGTCTGCGGGCGCGTGTAAGCAGTTCCGCCAGGAGCATGCTCGGCCGTCCACTGTCCCCTGACGTCTTCCTGCCTTTGCTTCTTCTCCTTTACACGGACAGGCTCAAGTGCAATGCCATACAAGCGGAACCCTATGCGCTCAGAGCGGTGCTGCAGCCTGGCCCGTCACCTAATGACCCTTGTCATGGACCCGCTGCAGACAGCATCTGTGCAGTGGTTTGAACGCACACTGGATGATAGTGCCAACCGGTCAGTGGAACGGGGGTGTCACGTACAGCAAGTTGTGGGAGGACCAAGAGGGGCCTGGAAGCATCAGGACTTCATGAGCATCTCTGTATTCCCTCCTTGTCCCTGAGGAGCCTGGAGTCTAATAGGGAGGCAAGAACATAGAAGGAACAGTGTGATATGTGTTCGAATCAAAATATATACAGAGTAATCCTTGTGGAGGCAAAGCGGAAGGAGGGGTGGTGGAGGAGTTGAGGGAAGCTTCACAGAGGTGATGCTTTAGACTTAAGAAATCTAGGAATTTCTTAACATTTGAGACAAGATTGGGAGCACGTATAAAGGCAGAGAGCAGGAGAAAGAACAGTTGGGGGAGTTACTAACAGTCGGGTAGCCCTGGAGAATGAAGTCTGTAGCAGGAGATGAGGTCGGACGTGCTCTTGGGTAGCAGCCAGTTTATGAAGGGCCTTCTAGGCCCTGAAAAGGAATTCAGATGTTGCTCTTTCTTTTTTTTTTTAAGTTTTTATTGAACTTGTTACAATATTGCTTCTGTTTTTCTTTTATGTTTTTTGTGGGTTCATTTTTGGCTGTGAGGCATGTGGGATCCCAGCCCCCCGACCGAGGATGGAACCCGCACCCCCCGCATTGAAGGCGAAGTCCTAACCGCTGGACCTCTAGGGGAGTCCCAAAGATACTGTTCTGAAGGCAGGGGGATGTCAGGTGTGGTGTCTTGACACAGCAACATCTTAATTAGTTATGAGATGGGTCAGGAGTAATTTGTAGTTACTAATAAGGTACCAGCATGCACGTGATTTTCTGCTTTGTGTATATATTTATTAATATTCAAAAGCAGATTCATTACCCTAGTTTGCTTGTATTCTGCTGGAATTTCTTGAGAGAAGTTGATCAGAGTTAAAGCTAGGTCTCTGGGGTGTGTGCATAATCCAGGGTTTATGGGAATAAAACATGTGAACTGATTCGGAAGTCAGCCACTGACTGTTTTTTAGCAGGCTGTGACCTAATCAGATGTGCACACTAAAATACCCTGCACCAATTTGGAGAATCAGTTGTAAGGGGACAGGGAGCTGATCAGAACAAGTTAGGAGGCTACTTTAAAAATCCAAGTCCAGGGGCTTCCCTGGTGGCGCAGTGGTTAAGAATCCGCCTGCCAATGCAGGGGACACGGGTTTGAGCCCTGGTCCGGAAAAATCCCACATGCTGTGGAGCAACTAAGCCCGTGAGCCACAACTATGGAGGCTGTGCTCTAGAGCCCGCGAGCCACAACTGCTGAAACCTGCACGCCTAGAGCCCGTGCTCCACAACAAGAGAAACCAATGCAATGAGAAGCCCGCACACCGCATCGAAGAGTAGCCCCTGCTCGCTGCAACTAGAGAAAGCCCGCGCACAGCAACAAAGACCCAACTCAGCCGAAATTAAATAAATAAATAAATAAATTTATTTAAAAAAAAAAACGAATCCAGGTTCTTCCCTGGTAGTCCAGTGGTTAAAACTTCACCTTCCAATGCAGGGTGTGCGGGTTTGATCCCTGGTCTGGGAGCTAAGATCCCACATGCTTCACGGCCAAAACACCAAAACAAAACAGAAGCAATATTGTAACAAAGACTCTAACGTCTTCAGTAAAGACTTGAAAAATGGTCCACATGAAATAAAAATCTTTAAAAAAAAAATCCGAGTACACACTGGCACAGTGGCCATGTAACTGGAGAGGATGTGGATATGAAATCGATGTCGGGTGGGCTGGCCTTGGCGGTTGACTGGAGTGAGTGTTAAGATGGTGACGGGGTGCTGGTGCCATTTCCCTTGTCAGGAGCTACAGGGAGAGGAGGCGTGGGGTGAGGTGGTGAGCAGCAGGCAGTGGAAAAGTGGCTGAATGCAGTTCTGGGTCTGGGGAACCTACAGATCAGCCAGGTGGAACTCTCCAAATGGGTATGTGGTCTGGCACTTGGTCAAGTGGTCTTAGTCAAGAGATGGTAGAGTTTGTTTTTTTTTTTTGTTTTTTTTTTTTGCGGTACGCGGGCCTCTCACTGTTGTGGCCTCTCCCATTGCGGAGCACAGGCTCCGGACGCGCAGGCTCAGCGGCCATGGCTCACGGGCCCACCCGCTTCGCGGCATGTGGGATCTTCCTGGACCGGGGCACGAACCCATGTCCCCTGCATCGGCAGGCGGACTCTCAACCACTGCGCCACCAGGGAAGCCCCAAGAGGTGGTAGATTTGAGGGTCATTAGGATGTTGGGGTAGTTGAAGGAAATTGTCCAAGTAGCACGTCTGGAGTGAGAAATCAGTAGCAATCAGGGCAGCTTCTTGGGACACACCCTCCATTTCATGGAAATCGTTATTTGCTTGAAGCGATAACTGAATTGGCTGTTTGTTTTCTAGACGAATGTGTTTGGCCGAGGGATTTCTCACTGCAGATACGATACTGAATACGCTGCAGAACATTTCTGAAGGCTTGGTGGTGTACCCCAGAGTAAGAGGCCTCCGTGAAAAAGCACAGTATGAGGGAGGGGTTGGAATGTGGCGGGGTGGGTGGCCTTCTGCTCTGGAGTGAGCGTGTTGGAGGAGCTGGTTTCTGGTCCAGTAGGAGCTCTTCCCCAGCAGAGCTCACTCTTCAGGTTGTGACATAAGCTCTAGGGAACTAGGTCTGTGGGATTCATAGACATGTTTATAGAAGAGGGAAAAAGAAGTGCTTCGAATTGGCTTAAAATTGTCCACCGGCCTGAGTCATCAGCTCTGCTGTGACTGGCAGAGTAGACTGCTCCATTGGTCTGTTTGTGAGGACCTGAGGCAGGTGGGTTTGTTTCCATGCTGTACTTGGCTCCTAAAGTCAGGCACTGAAATTGAGCAGACTTGAGGTTTTGGGAATCATTCTGATGAAGCAACTTTTGAAAGTTTACTCAAGTCAATATTCCTTTTTAAAATCAAAGTAATACTCTGGATTATGAGAAAACTGAAAAATAATAGTGTAGCATAAGACAATCCATTCTACCCTCTTTCTTCATAGATATGGTAGTTCGTGCCCCTGCTCTGTATCCTTTTGGTCATAGCTGGTGTCCTACTGTGTGTATGACCTTGTAACCTGAGGCATCCTTCTTGGTGCTTCACTCGTACAGGTAATTGAGCGGCGCATTCGGCAAGAGCTGCCTTTCATGGCCACAGAGAACATCATTATGGCCATGGTGAAAGCTGGAGGTAACCGCCAGGTTTGTAACCCCTCATGCTCCTGGGTAAACAAAGTACACCTTAAGTCCTGCTTTCTCCTCCCCAAAGAAGGATGGACGAAGCTGTCTCTGTTATTACCTTCAGTCATGGTATTGGTACAGAACAGTGACATTATGCTGCCCTAGAACAGGCTTATCTTTGGAGGGTGATGGTGGTGAACTCAGTTTATTAAAAAGTGAATTGCTTAATCACTTGTAGAAAAGGTCCACTTTCAGTGAAGAAATTAGGTCTAAATTTCCATAGGAAATGCTGAGAAGTGGGCAGGATGCAAGGGCAGATGGTTCATGAAACTTCGGAGGAGGCCTTTGCTCCAGCTGCTATAGACAGCATGGACCCTCAAATGCCTGTTACTAGCAAGCCAACCATACTCCTTGTCTTCCCAGGATTGCCATGAGAAAATCAGAGTGCTCTCCCATCAGGCAGCTGCTGTGGTCAAGCAGGAAGGGGGTGACAATGACCTCATAGAGCGTATCCAGGCTGATGCCTACTTCAGTCCCATCCACTCCCAGTTGGACCATTTACTGGATCCTTCTTCTTTCACCGGCCGTGCATCCCAGCAGGTAAACATCAGAACACTTCTGTGGTGCTGCAGTCTTCCCCAAGTGCCGTCTTTGTACACTGCTGGGCTGCAGAGCCTGGAATGTTATCTATTAATATAATGTTTCTGCTTCATGGGAGGTATGCTGAGAATGGGGCTAGTCAGAAAGAATTCAGAGTAGGTTGCTGGCTAAAATTTAAAGATTTGGTTGTTTTGAGCTGCCTTAAGTGTTTCTCCCAGTGGATTTCTCTGAATTCTCTTTTGGTCTGGAGCCGTGGTGTAATGGACAAAGATTGGGTTTTACTGTCAGGTAGATTTGGGTTCAGTCTTGACTTCCTGCTTTTACTGGCTGGTAGGATAGAGATACATATCTCGGAGTGTGGACTGAAAGGCCTAGCTTGGTGCATAGTAAGTATTCAGTAAATGTTTGTCAGTTTTCCTCTTTGGCCTTTTGGAGACTATGGGTTAATTCAAAAACATTTATCGAGTACAGACTAGGTACTCAGATTGTGTTTGGCTGCTGTGTTTAATTCTGGTGCTTTAAAGATGAATAGATAATCCTTATCTTCAGGGAGCTCAAAACTTAATGGTGAAGGCTTAGAATACCAAGCTGTACATGCAAGAATTGAGGGAAGCACATCTTTTTGGGGATCACAAAGGAGACAGCCTTAGATTAGAAGAAGTTAGGAAAGGCTTCTTGGAAGACATGACATCTGAGCTGAATCTTAAGGACAGGTAGGAGTTACTTGTAGGGAACACCAGGGTGAGAGGAGATGGCAAATGCATGGACGTTCAGCATAAGAGAGAGTTGCCCGATTATCGGGTGCCCTGGAAGCAGTTAGGATTTAAAGTAGAAGACAGACAGGAGCTTCTCATTTATATTCAAGTCACTCTGGTGTATTGGATTTGAAGGACTTAAACTGGAGGTCGGGAGACCAGTAAGGTGGCTGCTACAGTGGGTAAGCAGTCGGTGACGAGGGCTTTGAGCCAAGGCCAGGGTACGTGCACACGGGGCACAGATTCGAGAGCTGTTTAAGATGTTAGTCACTTGGAAGCTGGTTGAATGGGGAGGAGGGAAGAAACAGTGATGATTTTAGCTTGGGTAACGGGTAGAGAATGGTGAGACCATCTGAAAGGACACAGCCAGGCTGGTTTCAGGGGAGGGGCAGCCTGGTGGGCCTGATGGGGTGAGCTGCCTGTGTCTAGGGAGAGATTTCTGACAGGGAGTTGAGAAAAATAGAAGCTCAGTGGTGGCATAGAAGTTTATCAAATAAGGTCTCAGTGTTATGAATTGACATTGAAAAAAGGATTCTCAAAACTTAACGTGTTCTTTTGTCTTACATTTGCTTTCTTCTTTGGCAGGTACGGAGATTCTTAGAAGAGGAGGTGCATCCCCTGTTAAGACCATATGAAAGTGTAATGAAGGTGAAGGCAGAATTACGTGTGTAGAGTTGGAAGAGAATTAAACAAAAAACCGTTGTTGGCGTTGTTAACTTTTTTTGCCGAGTCATAAAAACTGTTACTCTAGTGCCTTATTTTATCTCAAGAATTGTTACCATAGGGACTTCCCTGGTGGTCCAGTGGTAGAGAATCCTCCTTACACTTCAGGGGACGCGGGTTCATTCCCTGGTCAGGGAACTAAGATCCCACATGCTGCGGGGGCACCTAAGCCCTCGAGCTCACGCGCCTCAACTAGAGCCCAAGTGCCACAAACTACAGAGCCCACGCGCCCTGGAGCCTGTGCGTCACAACTAGAGAAGAGAAAACCGGCACGCCACAACTAGAGGGAAGCCCATGCGCTGCAGTGAAAAATCCTACATGCCTCAATGAGGATCCCGTGTGCTGCAACTTAGACCCAACACAGCCAAAAATAAATGAAATAAATAAATAAATCTTAAAAAAAAAAGAATAGTTGTTACCGTAAATTAATACAGCACTTTTCTTTCCATGGTGCTTTCACATTTCTCAAGTTTGCAATGCAGAAATAAATTGCATTGTGGTTGGACTCTGTTCTTCACGGCAACACAAATTTTCGTAATAAATGTAGCTTATAGTTTGCACTTTGCTCTTTCAAGGCATATTTTCCAGCTAGTCTAGTCCTTTTTACACGTTCCCTTGATTGCAATTGCAAGATGGTGAACAAATTCCTGGTCCTCTCTTCTGAAAGTGAATTTGATCTAGGCCTAGCAAAATAGTCTGGATTCAGTGATTCGTTATAGCTGGATACCTGCATTTCAGTTGTATCTGATGAGAATAAGTAATGAAATTTAGAGCTATGGTAAATTCTCAGAGAAAACTGATGTGATCATCAGGCTTAGCTGAAGTTGTGCCCAACTTCACTTGATCCTTGGTTAAGGCTTGTATATCAAGGACATGCTAACTGGCTATACTGATCTCATCAAGGCATTTGACAGTCTCTGGTCCTGATAGCTGGTTGAACCAGCTGCAGCCAAAGGTGAGAGAGTGATCATCTACCTGGAAGGAGAGCAGTAGTGTTACGACATAGGCTTCTATCCTTAGCCCTGCCTCATTCTGCATGTTTATTCAGCATAGATGAAAAGGGAGAAAGCTTATTTCTCAGATTTGCAGATGCCACGGAACTAGGACAATTAACCAATACGTTTACTTGGCAAGATAGCTTAAGATCTCACTTAACCAAAATAGATTGAAACGATGTGGCCAAAATGAAGACAAAATTAAGGTAAATGTAAATAAGTTAAACTCAGTATGAGCCAGAAGTGGTTGCCAGTGAAGTAAGACAGTTTTAGGTTGTGTTAAAGGTAGTGTAGTGTCCGGAAAAGGCACGCTGTTCCAGACCCATGGCCTTATGTTCTATTTTGGACACCCAGTCTGAGGAACAGAGATAAACTGGAGAGCCAGCCTCCAAGGAAGCCCTTGTCACATGAGGAGCGGTGAAGGAGTGTTAGGGCTCCTGTCTTGTAAGAAAACTTGCCATTGCTTCAAATGCCGTTGTGAGGAGGAAGAGTGACGTAGCTGAGACAGTCCATACCCATGGTTGAGAGTGAAACAGAGGCATCAGAGCTGCTCTAAGTTGGTGCTTCTTCCCCCCGCACCTCCACCCTCGGGTCACCTAGTGGTCAGGAGTGGGAGTGTCGTGAGGGAGAAGAGGCTGAATCGGCCCCAGTTCTATCAAGTCAAAGGCAGCCCGAGTGAAGAACTCAACCTGTGGGGAAGAATAAGAGGTGATCCTTAAAGCCAAATTTTTTTATCTAATTTTTTTTATTTTTATTTTTATTTTTTGCGCTACGTGGGCCTCACTGCTGTGGCCTCTCCCGTTGCGGAGCACAGGCTCCAGACGCGCAGGCCCAGTGGCCACGGCTCACGGGCCCAGCCGCTCCGCGGCATGCGGGACCCTCCCGGACCGCGGCACGAACCCGCGTCCCCCGCATCTGCAGGCGGACCCCCAACCACTGCGCCACCACGGAAGCCCCAAAGCCAAATTCTAAGTACAGTTCAGGGTGGCAAGCAGGCATGGACCGCCTGGAGCCACGTGATATTTCAATTCTTCCAGGAACAGTTTGATTACTCTGTTAGTCCTCTCTTGTGAGCATCTGGAAGGGATGTTTGAAACTCCTAGGTCTCGCACAAGGAATTAATCACTGGGCGCTGTTCAGACACTCCGTCTACTTCCTTCTCTAGTACAGGCCTCTGGAGAGGAAGCAGCTACTATCAGTGCATCGTAATCTGAGAGCTTCTATAACATACCAGACACACTGGGGATATCGGATACCGTGGATTTTAGTTAATAAATTTCCTCATAGAAAATAAATAGATGACAGTCTTGTTCTGACAATTCTGATCTCTAGTGATTGGTGGTTTGGCTGGTTTTTCTTCCTAGGCTATTTGAGTGGGTGGGTTTGTGTGTCTTCTTTCCTCTTCCATTTTCTCGGTTTTATAATTACATACTTGTGATACACTCTTTTTTTGTAACATCTTTATTGGAGTATAATTGCTTTACAATGTTGTGTTAGTTTCTGCTGTATAACAAAGTGAATAAGCTATATGCATACGTATATCCCCATATCCCCTCCCTCTTGCATCTCTCACCCCTCTAGGTGGTCACAAAGCATCAAGCTGATCTCCCTGTGCTATGCAGCTGCTTCCCACCAGCTACCTATTTTACATTTGGTAGTGTATATATGTCAATGTTACTCTCTCACTTCGTCCCAGCTTACCCTTCCCCCTCCCCGTTTCCTCAAGTCCATTCTCTACATCTGCATCTTTATTCCTGTTCTGCCCCTAGGTTCATCAGAACCTTTCCCCCCCCCCCCCCCCCCCCCCCCCGTACGCGGGCCTCTCACTGTTGTGGCCTCTCCCGTTGCGCAGCACAGGCTCCGGACACGCAGGCTTAGCGGCCATGGCTCACGGGCCTAGCCGCTCCACGGCATGTGGGATCCTCCCGGACCGGGGCACGAATCCGTGTCCCCCGCATCGGCAGGCAGACTCTCAACCACTGTGCCACCACTAGTTCTGTGAAAAATGTCATTGATATTTTGATAGGGATTGCATTGAATGTGTTAATTCCCTTGGGTAGTTTGGTCATTTTAACAATATTAATTCTTCTAATCCATGAACACAGTTTATTGTTCCATCTGTTTGTGTTGTCTTCAGTTTCCTTCATCAGAGTCATAGTTTTGTGAGTACAGGTCTTTTACCTCCTTAATTAGATTTATTCCTAGGTGTTTTATATTTTCTTTTTGCTTCTGGGCATTTTTTAAAGTTCTAAATGCAATTTTTATTTAAATTTTAGAAAAGTTTTAGATTTACAGGAAAATTGCATATATAGTACAGGGAGTTTCCATATACACCATACTTGGTTGCCCTTATTATTAATATCTGATGTACCATTTCACAGTTAATGAACCAATTTGATACATTGTTAAATTGAGTCCTTAGTTTTTAGCTAATGACCTTTTTCTGTTTCAGGATTCCACCTGGAACAGACGTTTTATTTATTTATTAATAAATTTATTTATTTTATTTATTTATTTTTGGCTGCATTGGGTCTTTGCTGCTGCACGTGGGCTTTCTCTAGTTGTGGCGAGCGGGGGTACTCTTGGTTGCAGTGTGCGGGCTTCTTGTTGTGGTGGCTTCTCTTGTTGCAGAGCATGGGCTCTGGGCGCGCGGGCTTCAATGGTTATGGCGCGTGGGCTCAGTAGTTGTAGTTCAGGGGCTCTTGAGCGCAGGCTCAGTAGTTGTGGCACATGGGCTTAGTTGCTCTGCGGCATGTGGGATCTTCCCGGACCAGGGCTCGAACACGTGTCCCCTGTGTTGGCAGGCAGGTTCTTAACCACTGTGCCACCAGGGAAGCCCAGACGTTATATTTAGTCATGACAACATTTTAAAAATACTGGAATTCATAATTCCCTGGCGGTCCAGTGGTGAGGACTTCGTGCTTTCACTGCCAAGGGTCCAGGTTCAATCCCTGGTTGGGGAACTAAAATCCCACAAGCTGTGCAACGTGGACACACACACGCAAAAAAAAAAAGATGGAAAATACTGGAATTCACATATATTACTTATAAGGTATGTTCTTTATTAGAGATGTGGTCTGATGGACACAAACGTTAGCTCATGAATTCTGAACGTAACTAAATTCTGAACGTAACTAATTCTGAACGTAACTAAAAGTAAAAGCAGAATTTGGCTTTTCAATTCTGGATCTTGTGTGACCTTATCTTTACCTCATTAAGTGCTGTGTACTGTACAGACAGATTCTTAAAGGCCAAATTTCTGCTGGGGGAAATAGTTTAAGAGGTGAGTATGGGTGTTAATTTGTTTTCATGAAAAGTCCAAACTCAGGAAGAAACTGATTTGGGCTTCTGACCCAGATTTCAACTTGAGTACTTCAGAGGATGAGGTGATCTGTAAGTGACCACTTGGACAAAAGGTCAAATGAAAAAGAAATGAGTTTTTTGGTGGCACAAAACAGGAGGCCCTGGGCTTCCCTGGTGGCGCAGTGGTTGAGAGTCCGCCTGCCGATGCGGGGGACACGGGTTCGTGCCCCGGTCCGGGAAGATCCCACATGCTGCGGAGCAGCTGGGCCCGTGAGCCATGGCTGCTGAGCCTGCGCGTCCGGAGCCTGTGCTCCGCAACGGGAGAGGCCACAACAGTGAGAGGCCCGCGAACCGCAAAAACAAAACAAAACAAAACAGGAGGCCCTCTTCTCATATAACAAGATCCTCTGGCCTTAGAAAAGCCATGTTAGATCTGCCCTTTCAGATTCTGATGCTTTATTTTGTACTGAAAGTTCATATTTGTGGTAGTATTGGGCCTTCCTTATCTACAGTGGGTCAGAAACTGTGGATAGGTAACATCCCAGCCCAAGCTGGAGTGGAAGGAGGGGCTCCAAGGGATACTTGGGAGCTATGCAGACCACCCCCTTGTCCTCAGTCCCCACAGGAGTTTCCTAGGAAATAACAAGGTCCTATCAAATAGTGATGTCAAGTGGCCACAGATGAGGTTGAGAGGGAGACTGGAGCCATGAATGCTTCGGGTCAAGTTTCCATCCACAAATGGAGCCTTCCACTGATATGGCTCTAGGGCACTGGGAAGTTTAAAACTATGGGACAGTGTTACACCTCTGCCATGGCTTTATAAAGTTGTAACTAGGATAGTGCTAGTTGTGAGAGTACAGGCCAAGGACAGTTGACCCTTGAACAACGTGGGGGTTAGAGGCACTGCCTTCTGTGTGGTTGAAAATCCACATATAACTTTAGAGTTGACCCTCTGTATCTGCAGTTCTTCAACCACTATTAGTTCCCATTATTGATATTTTGGCCAAGTTCTCTGCAAAATTCTAATGATAAAATTTGCCCAGCTTTTGCCACAGGAGTGTTTGTGAAAAACATGAAAGTGCTTTGTGAAGTGAGCATAACACAATGCGGTCCTGATTGAGAATGCCTTAGTGTGTTTTGTAGGCTTCACCTGTGGTTCCCATTAATTCACTGTATCATCCCCACCTTGGAACACCCTTAGGAACCTGAGCTCAGGTTAATAAGCAGCTCTAAAACGAAATTGTGGTATATCTCTTCAGAGTAGGGTGAAGTTTCTAGAAAAATATTCCTGTAATCCTGTTATAGCTTTTGGTGACCTTTCTAAAACATGGCAAGTGCTTTTTTGTTTTTTAAAACTAGAGCCTGATGTCCACTGGGACCTGGATATCAAATGGAGACGGGCGCTGCTGCCATCATGGACTGTTCATTCGTACTGCACTTTAACATTTTCTCAGACAGCATCCAGTTCTCACAACCACCACAAGTTCACATTCTCATTTTATGGGTGAGCCAAATGTTAGCATGGTTGATAGACTCAAATGCAGGCCTCTGACTACACCCTCTCATTGCATTATGCCTGAAGATTGAATTTCTTGGGTAGGACTTCAACCAATTTGTTACTAGTTGCGGCTCCTTCCAAGGCTTGTGAATTGTGTAAGAGTGGATCAGGCTGGCCTAGGACTGGTTTGTACACCCGTAAAGAAGGCACTTAAATGTTTAGAAAATGAATATCAGGTAAGCCGCTCCTTCCCAGAGCCCTGCCGCGTCTATCCCCCATCCTGACCACTGGTCGACCCCATATTCCCCTAACTCGTAGGGCTGCAGCGCAGACGGGAGGCCAGGTGGGCATCGCTGGGCCAAAATTGGGCTTCGAAGGTCGCCTCTCCACCTCCACCCCCAGTACCCCCCCCCCCCCCCACCCCCCCGGCGGAGGACGCGGCCTAGTCTCCGAAAGGGGGCTGGTGTGCGGGGTCCAGAAGCGCGCAGACCCCACCGCAGCTCCCGGCCAACGGATCCGAAAGACTACAGCCCCCAGCATGCCTCGCGGCCGCCCGCTCGGCCCAGCGCGCGTGCGCGGTGGCGCCGCCGAGGGCCGACAGGGACTGAGCCTGGAGCCTGACGAGCGTTGGCACGGTGGTGGCGGAGACCCGCGGCTGCGGGGCAGCTGGACGTACCCCGCGGGGCAGGTGAGTGCGGAGCGAGAGGTTGGCCGAGACTCGCTGGGTCTGCGGGGCCCGGCGCCCACCCATGCCCCTCCGGTGGGGACGCTAGGGGCTGTGGACCGACCGACTGGCCCACGGACTTACGGGCCGAGGGGCAAGGCGGCGCCGTCGCCGGCCGGCCCTCGCTCGTGCGGCGCGCGGGGCTGGGGTCCCGGCTAGGCCCGGGCCCTCGAGGTCGGGCGCGAGGCCTGAGGGGCGCGGGCGGTGCTCGGGGCGGGGGGCGGCCTCCCGGGGAGGGACCCCCAGCCGGCCCAGCGGTAATGGGGGGCTCCCGGCGCCTGAGCTGTAGTGCCTTGGGGGCTCGAGCCCGATAACGGCCCCCTCCTGCGGCTGGGAGCAATTTACAGAAGCCGCACCTCAGGCTGGCGACCTTTTTTGTATTTTGGGTTTTTTTGATAAAACGGCTGCTTCGAATACGTTTACAGCAGCAGAGTCCTCTTCAGGTGTGACTTGTAACTTTACCTTAAAGATTCAAGTCTGCGGTCAGAACACAGGCTCAGATTCTGGCCAGACTCTGAACACACTGTAATATGGGTTTTTAACGCTGGAGAAATTGAGGCATGTACTATCCAGGACTCAGCCAGTGTGGTTAGGATTGGAATTTTGAAAATTGTTCTCATACATGGTTTAATGATAGATCCAAGATGCTTTTTATATGGGGCGGGGGGGAGAGGTGATTTAAAGTCTCTTTTTGGTGACGAATGACTGTATCATATTTTCCAGTCTTGTGCTGCATATGCGATTTGTGGTGGGTTGGTGGCCCTTTTTTGCTTGCTCTTTGGTGGGATATTTAGAGGTGTCTGGAATATTCTTTACCCTTCTTTCTTTTTCTTTCTTGGTAAATTCAAGTTCCTAATCAGACTCTGTTTCACAAAAAGTGAATTTTCAACTTCGACTTGTTTATTTGTAGCTTTTGTGATTGTTTATGATTAAGTTTGTAGGTACACATATATTTCCTCCTCATCTCTTTTCCGTATCTTCCAGTTCTCTCTGAACTCTAAACGATGGAGTTATATCTTCTTTGTTTTACATATTTATTTGTGTTCTCCATAATTAGCTGGTAATTGATTCTAAATAATAGTCAATATCTTTCTCGTCTTTTAATAATCACAGGTGTCTGTAGCCTTTTCATCACTAATTGTTACATTAGCCTGGGCTTTAGCCCTCTTCTATCCCTTTTTAAGCATGGGTGTGTGTAATCTGGGAGAGAGGGCCGGGGTGAGGTGTTTCTCTTGACCAGATATAGGTAACAGGTGAACACGACCCATGGCATCAACTTTAGAAGGCTGTGAACAAAAATTGTTAAATATTAATCTTGTGAATTTGGGAACTTGTCAGGTTGACAGAAGAGTCGGTGAGGTACCTCACAGAAATGAACCTGACGTCAGGGTAAAATATTGAGAAAGGACCTCAGGAATCATCTCTTTTATCATACTGCTATCTTTCAGTGCCCAGAGTGGATGCTGGGGACACCTTGTTGGCTTAGAAACTTAAACAAGGTTCTGTGTGTTTGTGTTTTTGGTTTCTCTCTTCCTAGTTCTCAATGAACACTTTGGCAGGAGCTCAAAATCTGGTACATTTGATAATTTAACATCAGTTTCATCTGCTTATTCTCCAGATTGTCTCTCTTCCTCAGCTGGTGACATCAGTAATTTTCCACAGCAGCCATTCATGAGCTCATGCGGACTGTCACAAGGAAGTGGAATAGCACAGAGGGTGGCACATACAGGAGAAATAAGAATCTTGTTTCTTTGCCGTCACATATTACACAAGGAGTGAGACAGGAAATCTGGACTGAAGCACAAACTATGCGGGAGGGGTTAGCACACCAGGCTTCCACATACGGTAATAATCATTGGTACCACTTACTGAATCTCTTCTCTTTGCCAAGTGCTGTAATCGTCACAGTGAAGTGCAGGTTTATCATTGTCATTTTATATGTGTGTAAGTTGAAGTACAGAGGTTAAGTGATTTGTCCACAGACATAGTGACAGGGCCAGAATGCAAATTCAGGTCTCTGATTCTGACATCCCCGCTCTTCCTGCTGCACTGTCTACCCTACCAACATATATGTTCAAGTCTGTCTCATTCTCAAAGAAAAAAACAAAAAAACCCACCTTTCCTGTGGCCACCCTTCTTCTTCAAACTACTGTCACTTCCCATCTGTTTCCTTTCTAGATTTGTCCTTAAAAAGCAAACTCTATGCCCTTCTCTTCCGTTTACTCCTTATTTCATTGCAGTCTGGCCCCCACCCCTCTACTCTATTGAAATTTTTCTCATGAACTCCACTCAGCCATTGATTGAATACCTACCTTAGGTACCATCTTCTAGACTTACAAAGAGGCTGAGATATGGTTCTTGCCCTGAGGGAGTTTAGGAGCTAATGAGGGAGAAAAAGAATTTCATACATGTCACTGTATGTTAACTCCTGACTGAGCAGTCTTTGCTCTTGGGAGTGGGGGAGGAAGACTTCACTGAGAAGGTGATAGTGGACTGCCAACAGAGAGAAACCCTAAGTTGTTCCCGACAGTGGTGTCAGGACTGCATGCTTAGGTGTGGACTTTTAGAAGTTGTATCTCGCCAGTGAGAGATGGTACAGTTGAAATATACAGTGTGGGCTTTAGAGTCTGCCAGACCTGGGACCTGAGCCTTAATTTCTTCTTCATAATACCTGCCTACAGTGTCAGCTCTGTGAAAGTAGGGCCTTTGTCTTTTTCACCACCCCACTCCTCTCTCCTAGAACACTGGGCAGTAGATGTTTGTGGAGTGAATACCTCACAGGATGTTGTTCAGCTCGCGGGAGGTGCTAGACTCCCAGCAGCACCATGTGACTGAAGTAACGACACTGACGTTCAGTGTGGTTTATGAACTGATTTTGAAGACACCATTGTTTGAAACAGTATACATATAATCACCTCCCCTTTTTGAACATTTAGGCTTGTTAATTTATGCTCACAATTCATAAATGAGGAGAGAGACGTTCACCTCTTTTCTGTAGGCACAGTTAACTGCTGTGTTTTCACTTCCAATATTATGCCTCTTTTTCAGTTATAAACACATCTCTGCTTTTTCTAAGTGTTTGTGATGTAGGTTTTGTATGTATTTTTTTTCTCTGCTAATGTTCTGGATTGTTTGGGGAAGTTAATTTCTTTGGAATCATTAAATACCTTTATCAGTAAGAGTAACATGAGAAATGAGATTGGAAGCACCAGTCCAGTAATCAGAAGGCTTATTCTTGGGAAGGGCCTGATTTCCAATTAGGGCTAATAGATTTTTTTTTTTCCTTAACAAAACCATACAACTATTCCTGGTCTTCCTAGATACCTAGTTGCCTTCTAGCTAACATTCTAAATACATGAAACAACAGATCATTTCCCTCTTCTTGTGTTTGAGTTTCATTTGTAAATATCATTAATTTGTGTGACTTGAGGTTATAGGATTAAAGTCCAAGTACCACTTTTTTGTTTTGTTTTTGCTTTTGAAGTCAGTGGGATATAGTAATTAGCACCTACAGTAAAGTTCAAATTCTGGCTCTACCACTTTAAACTTTGAAAACTTAACACAGTGATATTGCTTCCCAATGCCTCATTTTGCTTATCTGTAAAATTGGGATAATTACTACTACTGTCACCACTCGATAATAGCTCTTATTTATTGGTGTTTACTATAGACTTGGCACAGTTCTAAGAATTTTACTTCTGTTAGCTCAGTCTTCACAACTACCCTTTATAGTAGTATTATGCGCACTTAGGGTGAGGAACAGTGACAAGATGGTCACCTGAGAGTTGTAATAAAGGTGTTTAATAATGTGATGGGTAGTTGTACTAAATGACCTGTAAAGTTCTCCTCAATTATGATTCTCTGATTGAAATCTCAGTCTCCAGACTCTGAGCCCTAGAGATTGTTCTAGAACAGACTGTTCCTGCCTTTCCCTGTATGGCCAGCCTGGTTTCCTGTTGTCTCTGTCTCACACCCCTGCTTCACCCAGCCCCTTACATTCTTTTTTTTTTTTAACAGTTTTTTTTTAATTATTTATTTTTGGTCATGCTGGGTCTTCGTTGCTGCACACGGGCTTTCTCTAGTTGTAGAGATGGGGGCTACTCTTCATTGCAGTGTGCGGGCTTCTCATTGCGGTGGCTTCTCTTGTTGCGCAGCACGGGCTCTAGGTGCATGGGCTTCAGTAGTTGTGGCACACGGGCTCTAGAGCACAGGCTCAGTAGTTGCGGTGCATGGGCTTAGTTGCTCCGTGGCATGTGGGATCTTCCCAGACCAGGGATTGAACCCGTGTCCCCTGCATTGGCAGGCGGATTCTTACCCACTGTGCCACCAGGGAAGTCCTGCCCATTACGTTCTTCACATCACCTTCTCATTGAGCCTTCCCTGAACACCTAATTTAAAATTGCAACTTCCTGGGACTTCCCTGGCCGTTTTCAATGCAGGGAGCATGGGTTCGATCCCTGGTCGGGGAACTAAGATCCCTCATGCCGCGCAGCCAAAAAAAAAAAAAAAGTTATTGTCTAACCCTAAGGTTTATAACAGCAGGAGGACAACCTCCTCTGACATCTTTCCTGAAATTTCTGGTGATAATGATGCTGGTCTGAGTGTAATGCAGTTTGCCTGTTACCATGTTGTTCCCAAGTTTTTGATTCAGTTTGAGGTTGGAATAGTGGAAATAGCAGACTTAGCTTCTGGTCTGGCTGTGTCACCTACTCTCTTTACGGCTTTAAATGAGTCTTTTGACGTCTTTAGCCTCAGTTTCTTTTTTTTGAAAAAAGTAAGAGGGAGATAAACTCAAAAGATCCTTCTAACTCCATCATTCGTGACTGATCTAAGAGCCTTTGCCCTGCGCCCAGCACTGAAGAAGCTAATGATCTCTAAACATAGGTGCAGGTCTGTTAGAGAAATTCATTTGCTCTTGTACTATGGGGATTCTCTCCTAATTTATATTTAATTTGGAATTTTCACAAAAATTTATGTTTCTTAATACAGTTGCTTGTATCATGTTTTAACTCTGCCTGGCTCCCACTGGGCTCCATTCCCAAGTCAAGGTACATTGTTCTTACATATGCACAAGTGGCTTCTATGTCTTCCCAGAGCACTGTGCTGGAGAATTGACAACTCAGTTGTACTAGTCAGTGTGGTAGAGAGGGACCACTTAGGAGTCACTTCTGACTCACTGACTGATATGGACAAGCTGCTTAACCTCTCTGAGCCCTGGTTTTCTCAAGTGTAAAATGGGGAGTGCTTAGTAAGTATGGTAAATGCTCAGTAAACACTTTTCCTTCTTTCATTGTATCTCCCTTCTAATACCTCCATCTAACCACTGCCACAAAGTACATAGGATTGGATTACCATACTCTAGGGTTATTAGGTAGGTGTTTTCATATCTGCAAATGAAAAATTCCCAGTAATTATATGGATGGTATGGCCAAATGAGTGACTTAAAGGTAGTTTTTGACCTCTATGGTTTCATTATATGAGGAATAGGGACTTTGTTAACTATATTTATGATCTGTTCCTTTTAAGTGCCCGAAGCTCCCGAAGCTCCTAATATGCTAATATAAAGCTTTAAATATAAATATTTCAGTGCCCTTTTTTGCCAGTCAGCCCTCAAGGAGCTTTATTTTCCTCAAAAACTCTTGTCTGCATTTTTCAGAGCTACCTGAATGTCGAGTTGAGGTTAGGTACCCATTGTTTGTTTCACTTTTACTTCTAAGGAGGGTGTTGCTCCCCAGCCCTGGTGGTAGGAATGACAGAAGGTCCATGCAGTACATTACTTCTGCTTTCCTTATCACAGTCCAGGTGCTTCTAGGCTGTAAATCTTAGGGGAGTGATCAGATTACCTTGGGTGATTATTTTACAGGAAGACCTAGAGTGGATGGGCCTGGTGCAGAAGCCTGCACAGGAGAGCCTCATTTACCTGGTGCTGCTGTGCAGGAGAGGGAGAGCCATATCTGGGCTTGTGGAGTTCTGGCGGGGAGAGTCCTGTTTCCCTCGTCTGTGTTTCCAGTCCGCGCTCTACCTTGCACAGTCATGCCTAAATCTTGCCTGAAGGAACACTATCTCTGGTCACAAAGAAAATATTGACTCAGGGTCGGGGAAACAGCCCCAGCTGTAAGCCTGTGGGAGCGGGAGTGGAGGGAGTGGAGCGCACCCAGGTGTTGATTCCTGGGTCGTTTTGCTCTTTAGCTGATGCCTGTTTGGAAGGAGGCAGTTTGAGAAATTTGGATGCCTTTTTCACTGGGGAGATTAAGAATAAAGTGAATAATAAACATGTTTTCAACAAGAATGATTGGGGTGACTGGAGGGGGGAGCCAGTTCTAGAAGATTAGTGCCACTAGCTGCTTTATCGTGGTGTTTGGTGGGGCTCAAGTTTTGAGACTTTCTTTCCATACTGTGGTAATTGCTTCATTTAGCAGCATGCTGTAAGAGAAAGTGGTGGGTTCTAAGGTCTGAAAGAAGGGTGCTGCGGCTGGAGCATCGAGCGAGTGTCTAAGGCTGAGAGATGAGGCTGGAACGGTCAGCAGGGACTACTAGCTCATGCAATCTTAAAAGTCAAGTTAACAAATTTGGACTTTTTTCCAAAAGTCAGAGGGAAGAAAAGGGGCTTTAAAGAGGAGAAGGAAATAATCAGTTGCATTTAAAAAGGATTTCTGTGCTGGGTAGAGAGTAGAATCTGCAGAATCAGAAATTCTGAGGGGTGGACCCCAGCTGTCTGGGTTTTAAGAGCTGTCTGTTTTTGTGTTTTTCTAATTTATTTACTTATTTTTGGCTGCATTGGGTCTTTGTTGCTGTGCGCGGGCTTTCTCTAGTTGCGGTGAGAGGGGGCTACTCTTCGTTGCGGTGCACGGGCTTCTCATTGCAGTGGCTTCTCTTGTTGCGGAGCATGGGCTCTAGGCACGCGGGCTCAGTAGTTGTGGCTCGTGGGCTCTAGAGCGCAGGCTCAGTAGTTGTGGTGCACGGGGTTAGTTGCTCCGCGGCCTGTGGGATCTTCCCAGACCAGGGCTCGAACCCAGTCCCTTGCATTGGCAGGCAGATTCTTAACCACTGCGCCACCAGGGAAGCCCTGTCTGGGTTTTAAAGAAGCCCTCCAGGTGATTCTGATACACTCTGCAGTTTGAGGACCACTGATGGAGTTCATTTAAGAGAGAGGGAACAATATTGTAAAGTCAGGGAACTAAACTCCATGGTATTGCTGAAGTGTAGCTTGTATTTTTTAAAAGTAGTTGTTTTATATGCCTAAATAAAGAAATAAGATAAGCTAATAAAACGTACATTACATAATCAGTCTAAATCACTTACCTTGGAATGTCAATAAAATGAACATAAGCCCTATATCCCACATTATGTGAGAAGGCCAACACCCTCCCCCAGGTTTTTTAAATTTAACTTCTTTAATTCTCATAACAATGTGTAAGGTAGGAATTATTATCCCTATTTTCAGACCTTTCTTTGATTTTCCCCTCAAACCACAGTCAAGGCTATTATGAGTCCAGCAGGCTTTCTTGAAGGTATGTATGGCAAAGGGGTATTACCTTGCAACAAGCACACTAACTTAAATTGGGGTTTGGATTGTTCTTTGCTTAAGAGGCATTTGGTCCACCCCTAAGGCCTCCCCACTCCCAGGCACGCAGCATGTCACTGTCTCATGGGTGGCTCTGTCCTGAAGGATGCAGCTCCTTACCCATCTCTGGACTGCTGTTCCCTTCCCCTCTGTAGTCCAGGCCACCCCTACCTCCAAATTTCCATTAATTTCCTTTGCTAGACAATCGATAGATCTCTCCTTTTCTAATCTGTGGCTTCAAGGTTTACCTTCCACCTTTAAGGAGCTTATCAAAATATTTTCCCAAAGATAAACCTCCTCTCTGGGAAGCATTCAGGAGCCAACTTTATTTTTTTAAATAAATTTATTTATTTATTTTTGGCTGCGTTGGGTCTTCGTTGCTGCACGCGGGCTTTCTCAAGTTGCAGCAAGCAGAGGCTACTCTTCGTTGTGGTGTGCGGGCTTCTCATTGCGGTGGCTTCTCTTGTTGCCTAGAGCACGGGCTCTAGGCACACGGGCTTCAGTAGTTGTGGCACGCGGGCTTAGTTGCTCCGCGGCATGTGGGCTCTTCCCGGACGCAGGCAGATTCCTTTCCTTCCTTCCTCCCTTCCTCCCTTCCTCCCTTCCTCCCTTCCTCCCTTCCTCCCTTCCTCCCTCCCTCCCTCCCTCCCTCCCTTCCTTCCTTCCTCCCTCCCTTCCTTCCTTCCTTCCTTCTTTCTTCATTGCGTCTTCGGTGCTGTGCGTGGGCTTTCTCTAGTTGTGGCAAGCGGGGTCTACTCTTTGTTGAGGTGCGTGGGCTTCTCAATGCGGTGGCTTCTCTTGTAGCAGAGCACGGGCTCTAGGTGCTCAGGCTCAGTAGTTATGCCTCTCCGGCTCTAGAGCACAGGCTCAGTAGTTGTGGCACATGGGCTTAGCTGATCTGCGGCATGTGGGATCTTCCCGGACCAGGGATTGAACCCGTGTCCCCTGCATTGGCAAGTGGATTCTCAAGCACTTCGCCACCAGGGAAGTCCTTGCAGGCGAATTCTTAACCACTGTGCCATCAGGGAAGTCCCAAGAGCCAACTATTAAAATAGTAATTTTCCACTGTCCTATTATTATAATATTATAAAATTTTAGGTTCATTTTAGGGATCACTAGGTTAATTACCTTGCTTCAAGTGACGTATTAAACTCAAATAGCAATAATTTTTTACTAATCTATTCTTTGATTTCTGTTTACAAAGCTGACACTATAAAGTAGAAAAGGCACATTTTTAAAAAATCCAAATCCTCTCCCAAACTAGACAAATATACTTTATTTAAAAAAATCTTCAAAGGGCAAGTTCCTCACAGCACTGTTTTTATTGCAAAAATTGCTGTTAGGTGCTTAAATGTTGTATCTACAGATGACTACATTAGTAAATTATAGGACATATGGTTATAAATACTGCATGATTACTGGGGAAGTGCTGATAATTTGATGTGCAGTAGAGAAAAATATTTTAAAATCTGAAATATAAGAACTGTGTATGTGTGTAGAGAAAAACCAAAAGAGAGCATAGGAAAGAAGAAAGTGTGATTTATTGAGATGGCAAACTTTTTAAAAAATTTTAGGAAATAGCAGAATTTTTAAAAATTTTGATTTCTGTTAATGTCATTGTGTTAGTATAATTACAAAACTCAGAGGAGAGTCCCGCACTTCCTTCCCATGATAAACCCAGTGACTGTATATGCTGCAGAGATTTTCTTCTGACCTACAGCTTACATGTATCCTGCTACCACTTAAGTCTGTCATCTGTGTTCTCAGTAGAAAAGAGCAGAACTGTGTAAAGTGCCCAGAAGTGCTCGGAAGAAGCTCCCCTGAGCCTCGGGCTCTGACAGCCAGTGTCCTACCTGACCCCAGCTCGGGTGTGGCTGGGGACCAAGTAAGCGCCCGATCTGTGGAGAAAACTCGGGACAGGGAGGCATATCTGTACAAGTAGATTCGGAAATAGCATTTTTTCCCCATTAGAGTCTGTCTTGCAAATTGATGTACTTTTCTGGTCTCCTGGTTTATAAGCATCTTTTTCCTTTAAACTGCTTTTAGTGACTTTTGCTTTGGGCAGAGTATTTCATTTCAGTGTACTGGAAAGAAACTGCAACTCCATGTGAAGTCATACACCTGGGGATCTTGTTTAGCCTTGAACAAAACAAAACAAAAAATTGGTGTGGAAACCTGGTTTCAGCAGCTTAGGGAGTTCCTGACTTCACAGTTGCTGTTAAGATGTCAGATTCATGCTGAGCAGTGTTAGAAAAGTGTTAGTTACAAATGAGAGAGAAAGTGATCCTTTTCACAGTTATATATATAAGCTATCTGTAATAGTTTGCACCTTTTTTTTTCACTTTTGCTTTCTTTGGTTTCGTGTAAATCCCTGTGGAGATGGATATTTGAGGTGATAAGTAGTAGCCCTGTGAGAGGAAGAGGAAGGCAGGATACAGAGAAACTGCATAGTTGTTTTAAGTTCAGGCTTCATTTGTGGACCTCAGAAAACTCAAGGACACATTCTTATTCCCTCAGTGTTCTGTACTTAAACTGTAATTTTTAAAATTGAGATATAATTCATGTACCATAAAAATCACCCTTTTAAAGTATACAATTCAGAGGTTTTCAGTATATTCACTGTTGTGCAACCATCACCACTAATTCCAGAATATTTTCATCACCCCCAAAAGAAACCACATACCCACTAGTAGTAATTCCCTATTTCCCCCTCCCTCCAGCCCCTGGCAACCACTAATCTACCTTCCTTCTCTATGGATTTGCCTATTCTGAGCATTTTATATAAATAGAATTATACATTGTGTGGTCTTTTGTGACTGGCTTCCTTCACTGAGCATAATGTTTTCAAGGTTCATCCATGTTGGTACATGTGTCAGTACTTCATTCCTTTTTATGGATGAATAATATTCCATTGTATGGATATACACATTTTGTTTATCCATTCATCACTTGATGGACATTTGGATTGTTTCCACTTTTGGTTTTTTGTTTTTGTTTTGTTTCCACTTTTGGACTATTATAAATAATGCTGTTGTGAACATTCATGTACAATTTTTGATGTGATATATTATTTTTAAACACAATACCTCTGTACTTTTTCAAAAAAGAGAACATTTAAAATCAAAACTAATGAGCCCCATACTCCTACCACAAAATCAGCCATATTCCTTTTTTTATTACCTTCAACATGTATATATTATATATTTTTTAAATGGCTGAAATCACATACTATCTTCATGCTGATGACTACTTTTCTTCTCTTCCCTCTTCAACTCACTTCAACTGCACTTCCACCCTCACCATTAAAAATTAAAGCTCTCTCATAAATCATAGCAATGTTTTCTTTCTTTTTTTTTTTTTTTTTTGCGGTACGCGGGCCTCTCACTGTTGTGGCCTCTCCCGTTGCGGAGCACAGGCTCCGGAGGCACAGGCTCAGCGGCCATGGCTCACGGGCCCAGCTGCTCCGCGGCATGTGGGATCTTCCCAGACCGGGGCACGAACCCATGTCCCCTGCATCGGCAGGCGGACTCTCAACTACCGTGCCACCAGGGAAGCCCTGTAGCAATGTTTTCTTAGGTCAGTCTCCCAAGGCAATAGAAATTTAAAAATGGGACCTAATCAAACTTACAAGCTTTCGCACAGCAAAGGAAGCCATAAACAAAACGAAAAGACAACCTACAAATGGGAGAAAATATTTGCAAATGACGTGACCGACAAGGACTTAATTTCAATAATACACAAACAGCTCACACAACTCGATAACAAAAAAACAACCCAATCAAAAAATGGACAGAAGACCTAAATAGACATTTCTCCAAGGAAGACATGTAGATGGCCAGTAGGCACATGAAAAGACGCTCAACATCACTAATTATCAGAGAAGTGCAAATCAAAACTACAATGAGGGGACTTCCCTGGTGGCACAGTGGTTAAGAATCCACCTGCCAATGCAGGGAACACGGGTTCAAGCCCTGGTCTGGGAAGATCCCACATGCTGCGGAGCAACTGAGCCCGTGTGCCACGACTACTGAAGCCCTTGTGCCACAACTGCTGAAGCCCGTGTGCCTAGAGCCCGTGCTCCGCAACAAGAGAAGCCACCACAATGAGAAGCCTGCACACCACAATGAAGAGTAGCCCCCGCTCACCACGACTAGAGAAAGCCCGCGTGCAGCAACGAAGACCCAACACAGCCAAAAAAAAAAAAGAAAAAAAAAACTACAATGAGGTATCACCTCACACCAGTCAGAATGGCCATCATTAAAAAGGCTACAAATAATAAATGCTGGAGAAGGTGTGGAGAAAATGGAGCCCTCCTACACTGTTGGTAGGAATGTAAATTGGTGCAGCCACTCTGGAAAACAGTATGGAGATTCTTTAAAAAACTAAAAATAGAGTTACCATATGATCTAGCATCCCACTCCTGGGCATACATCTGGGGAAAACTCTAATTCGAAAAGATACATGCACCCCAGTGTTCACAGCAGCACTATTTACAAAAGCCAAGACATGGAAGCAACTAAATGCTCATTGAAAAATGAATGGATAAAGAAGATGTGGTATATATATACAATGGGATACCACTCGGCCATGAAAAAGAATGAAATAATGCCATTTGCAGCAACATGAACGGACCTAGAGATTATCATACTAAGTGAAGTAAGTAAAACAGAAAAAGACAAATATATGGTATCACTTATATGTGGAATCTAAAATATTATACCAATGAACTTATTTATAAAACAAACAGACTCACAGATATAGAAAACAAATTTATGGTTACCAAAGGGGAAGGGGGGGAGCGGGATAAATTAGGAGTTTGGGATTAGCGGATACAAACTACTATATATAAAATAGATAAACAACAAGGTCCTTCTGTATAGCACAGGGAACTATATTCCGTATCTTATAATAACGTATAATGGAAACAAATATGAAAAGGAAGATGTGTATATACATGTATAACTGAATCACTTTACTGTACACCAGAAACTAACACAACACTGTAAATCAACTATACTTCTATTTTAATTAATTAATTAAAACCAAAAGTTCAAGAAAAATAACACAATTAAAGCTCTTGTCACCACCAACCTCCAGCTTGCCAAACCAATGACCAGTTCTCTGTCCTCCATAACACCTGACCTCTAAGTAGCACCTGACACTGATGATCACCTCCTCCTCGTAGAAACACTTTCTTTTGGTTTCCACAGTGCCACACACTGCTAGTGTTCCTTCTACTTCATTGGTCACTCCTCAAACTATTTTTTGTATATTTTTCTGCCTAACCTCTAAATGTTGGTATGTTCCAGGATCTGGTCCTCGGCCCCCTATTCTGCATTCTCTCCTTAGCCACGACATCTAGTCCTGGTGTTTCTCAAATTCACGTCTCCAGTTCTGACTACTGTGAACTCTGTACTCATATATACAATTGCCCAGTTGACCTCTCCACTTAGAGGTCTAATAGACATCCCCACTGAACATGGCCAAAGCAGATTGCTTGCTAACCATGAAACCTGCTCTCCCCCAGTCTCCCTTCATCTTGGTTAATGGGATCTGCACAGTTGCTCAGGTCAAAAGCCTAGGAGACATCATTGATTCTTCCCATTATCTACCTCTATATCTCCAAATTATATCCAGAATCTAGTTACTTGTCATCAACTCAACTGATTTGGTCCAAGATACCATCTGTCACCTGGACCACTGTAATAGTTTCCACTCTAAACCCCTCTGTAGTTCATTCTTCAGAAAGTAGCCAGTGCGATTTCTTTAAAAACCTAAGTCAGACCGTGTCATGCCCATGCTCAAAGCTCTTCAATGGCTTCCCATTAAAATGAAGTCCAGAGTCTTTGCTATGAGCAGTAGGCCCTACATAATCCAGGTCGTCGTGCCTTTCCAGTGATATCTGCTACTTTCCCCCTCATTGCTCCATCTCAGACACACTTGTCTTTTATTTCTCCAGTATAATAAATCTTTTGTTCCTTAAGGTCCTTGCACAAGCCGTTTCCTCTGTTTGAGCTTCTAAGTCTTTGTGGAACTGACTCCTTGTCATTCTGGTGTCAGCTGAAATGTCATCTCCTCAGAGAGGCCTTTCCTGACCACCTATCAAAAATAGTCCTGCCCCTATCTGCCTCTGAAATTATTCTTTCATTTACTTGTTTATTGTCTTTTCTGTCACTAATATTAATAGCTGGCTTTATTAAGCACATACTATGTGCTATGTATTGTGATAAATATTTACATTTTCTCATTTGTCATCATTTTACAGATGAGGAAACTGCAGGTTCATAAAAGCGAGAACTTTGTCTTGTTTTACTGCTATATCCCTTGCATGTGGAACAGTGTCTGGGGCATAGTAGTTGCTCAAAAAATATTTGTTGGTTGGATAGATGAACAAAAGACTCCTAGATTTATATCTCTAGTTTTTACATCCCCTTGAAGATGTAAACTTGTGTATCCAGTCACCTGCTTAACAGCTCCACTTGGATTTCTAAGAAACATTTAAATTATCCTACAACTCTTCATTCCCTCTTCCCCCAAACCTGTTTCTTTCCCACTCACCAGCATATTAGTAAATGTCATCATCGTAAACCCAGGAATTCAGACCAGAAACCTAGGCCTCACTTTGGGATGCTCCCTTTCTTCACTCCCCACATCCAACCCAGAAGCAAGGCCTATTGGTTCTGCCTCTGGTTATATCTTGAATCCATTTACTTCTCCCCACATCCACTGTCACCACTTTAGTCTCACTCCCCGTCATCTTTCCTGGAGCTTGTGCTTTCAAACTGGTCTCACTGTATCCACTCTTGTCTCTCCACAAGCCATTTGCCAAACGGCAGCCAAAGTGATTTTTTAAAAAACGTGTTAGTTCACGCCACCGCCATGTTTAGGATCCTTTTGTAGCTTCCCATTGTCCTTAAAATCTAAATCCTTCACTGTGACCTACAGTTCCTTGACAATCTGGGTGCCTCTACCTCTCCAGTTTCCTCTTACCGTTGTCCCCCTTGTCCATTGTGTTTCAGTTACTGGGCTTTCTTTTCTTCCAAGGCCTTTACCCACCTGAGAGCCTGTGGACTTGCCTTTCTTTCTGCCCATGACTCTACCCCCATCTTTGCAAGGCTGGCTTCTTGTCCTTGCGGTTTCAATTCAAGTAGTGCTAGTGCGTCAGTGATTCCGTCCCTGGATTCTTTTTGTTTTGGTTTGGTTTTTGGTATTTGGGGGGGTGGTGCAGTAGAAAAAAATAGTAGCTTTATTGCTTTCCCAGGCAAACCTTCCCTGGATTCTATATCACATCACCCTTTTGTTTTATTCAGATCACTTGCCATACTCTGAAATTCTTATTTATTTATCCATCTATTTGTTTTCTGTTTGATTTTCCCCCTCTAGATTGTAAATCATTGTTGCCCTAGCACATGATATGTTTTGGGGAAATATTTGGGGAGTAAATGACAGATATACACGTTTCTGAGTGCACATGCTACATACATTTTCCCTTAATATTATATCATAAATAGTATCCATATTTTTTTAGTCCCTATAATTGGACTTCTTTTTTTTAAATAAATTTATTTATTTTACTTATTTATTTTTGGCTGCATTGGGTCTTTGTTGCTGCGCGCTGGCTTTCTCTAGTTGCGGCGAGCGGGGACTCCTCTTCGTTGCAGTGCCTGCGCTTCTCATTGCAGTGGCTTCTCTTGTGGAGCACAGGCTCTAGGTGCGTGGGCTTCAGCAATTGTGGCTCACAGGCTCTAGAGCGCAGGCTCAGTAGTTGTGGTGCACAGGCTTAGTTGCTCCGCGGCATGTGGGATCTTCCTGGACCAGGGCTTGAACCCGTGTCCCCTGCATTGGCAGGCGGATTCTTAACCACTGTACCACCAGGGAAGCCCGTACCACAGTTCTTTATCCATTTACCAGTTAAAGGACATTTGAGTTGTTTTCAGATTTTGGCAGTCACAGATAAAGTTGCCACAAACGTTTACATACAGGTTTTTGTGTAAACAAAAGTTTCATTTTCCTTAGATAAACATACCTAGGAGTGCATTTGTTGGGTTGTATGGTAAGTACATGTCTAACTTTATAAGAAACTGCCAAACCCTCTTCCAAAATTGTGGTACCATTTTGCATTTCTACCAGCAGTGTATGAGAGTTCTAGTTGCTCTGAATCCTCGCCAGCACTTAATATTGTCAGGTGGTTTGTTTTTTAATTTAAGCCATTTAATATGTGTATGGTAATATCTCATTGTGGTTTTAATTTGCATTCCTTAATAACTAATGACATTAAGTATCTTTCTGTATGCTTGTCATCCGTATATCTTCTTTGTTAATGTTTCTGTTCAAATCTTTTGCCCATTTTATTTTTTTTAATATTAATTTTTGAACGTGTTGGGTCTTAGTTGCGGCCTGCGGGCTCTTTGTTGTGACGCACAGGCTTCTATCAAGTTGCGGTGCACGGGCTTCTCTCTGTGGCGCGCAGGCTCCAGAGCACATGGGCTCTGTAGTTGTGGCCCCTGCGGTATGTGGGATCTTTGTTCCCCTACCAGGGATTGAACCCATGTCCCGTGCATTGGAAGGTGGATTCTTAACCACTGGACCACCAGGGAAGTTACGCCCATTTTATTTTTTTAATTGGATTGTTTGTTTCCAGCTCACTGAGTTTAGAGAATTCCTTATATTCTGGATATGTGTTCTTTATTAAATGTGTGATTTGAACATATTTTCTACCACCAGTGGCTTCTGATAAAGTCTAATTTAATCAAGTTTTTTTCTTTTATAGATCATACTTTTAGTGCAATATCTAAGAAATCTTTGCCTAACCAAGGTCACAAACATTTTTTCCTATGTTTTCTTCTAGAAGTTTTGTAGTGATTCTTCTAGGACCATTTGTTGAAAAGACTATCCTTTCTCCATTGAATTGCATTTATATGTTTGTTGAAAATTAATTATTTACTTTCCTAGGGCTGCCATAATAAATTATCACAAAGTGGGTGACTTAGAACAACAGTAATATTGTCTCACAGTTTTGGAGGCCAGAAATCTGAAATCAAAGTGTCGGCAAGGCCATGCTCGCTCTGAAACCGGTAGGGGAGGATCCTTCCTTGCTTCTTCCAGCTTCTAGTAGCCCCAGGCGTTCCTTGGCTTATTACACTATAATTCCAGTCTGGGCTTCACATGGTGTTCTCCCTGTCTCTTCATATTTTCTCTCTATATATATCTGTGTCCAAATTTCCCCTTTTTATAAGGACACGAGTCATAATGGATTAGGGCTTACCTTAATGAGGTCGTCTTAAGTTGGTTAAATCAGCAAAGACCCATTCTCCAAATAAGGTCACATTCTGAGGTACTGAGGGTTGGGACTTCAACATATCTTTTTTGGGGGACACAATTCATAACGTTTATTGACCATATGTATGGGTCTACTTCTGGATTACCTATTCTGTTCCATTGATCTATATGTCTTTCCTTTTGCCAGTGTCACCTGTACTACATGTAGCTTTATAGTAAGTATTGAAATCAGGTAGTGTGAATTCTCCAACTTTCTGCTTTCAAAATTATTTTGAGTATTTTGATTCCTTTGCCTATCCATTTAAATTTTAGAATCAGCTTGTCAGTTTCTGCAAGATATCCTACTGGGATTTTGTTTTGTTTTGTTCTGAGTATAGCTGCTTTACACTGCTGTGTCCGTTCCTGCTGTACAGCATAGTGAATCAGCCATACGTGTACATATATCCCCTCTTTTTTGGATTTCCTTCCCATTTAGGTCACCACAGAGCACTAAGTAGAGTTCCCTGTGCTATACAGTAGGTTCTCATTAGTTATCTATTTTATATATAGTAGTGCATATATGTCAGCCCCAATCTCCCAATTCATCCCACGCTCCCCTTTCCCCTTTGGTATCAATACGTTTGTTGTCTATGTCTCTATTTCTGCTTTGCAAATAAGATCATCTATACCATTTTTCTAGATTCCACATATATGCGTTAATATATCATATTTGTTTTTCTCTTTCTGACTTAACTTCTCCCTGTATGACTCCTACTGGGATTTTGATTGGAATTACGTTGACTCCTTTCCTTGTTCCCAATCTTAGGGGGAAAGCATTCGGTCATTTGTCATTGAGTATGATGTTAACTGTAGGATTTTTGTAGATGCCTTTTATTAGGTTAAGGAAGCTTCCTCTATTTCTAGATATCTGAGAGTTTTTATCATGAATGGATGTTGACTTTTGCCAAATGCTTCTTTTGCATCTATTGAGATAGTCATATAGTTTTTCTTCTTCAGTCTGTTGATATACTGAATTACATTGATTGACTTTTTAAATATTGAACAAGTCTTGCATTCCCAAGATAAATCCCACTTGGTCATGATGGTATTGTTTTTATGTATTGTAGAACTTATCGGCAAAAGTTGTTCATAATATTCTCTTATTATCCATTTAATGCCTCCAGGATCTGTAGTAATGTATCCTCTTCCATTCCTGATAATATTGGTAATCTGTGTCTTCTTGTTTTTCCTGTTCAGTCTGATCAGAGGTTTGATTTTATTGATCTCTAAAGGAACAGATTTTGGTTTCATTGATTTTTCTCTTTTTTTTTTGTTTTCCATTTTATTGATTTCTGTTATCTTTATTGTTTATTGCTTTTTTTTTCTTCTGCATACTTTGGACTAAATTTACCAATAAATTCAACAACTTGGATAGTGGACAGATTCCTTGAAAGTGCACAAACTATCAAAGCTCACTCAGGAGACTTCCCTGGTGGCACAGTGGTTCAGAATCCGCCTGCCAATGCAGGGGACATGGGTTCGAGCCCCAGTCCGGGAAGATCCCACATGCTGCGGAGCTACTAAGCCCGTGCGCCACAACTACTGAGCCTGCGCTCTAGAGCCCGCGAGCCACAACTACTGAAGCCCGCGCACCTAGAGCCCATGCTCCGCAACAAGAGAAGCCACAGCAATGAGTAGCTTGCCCACCTCGACGAAGAGTAGCCCCCGCTCCTTGCAACTAGAGAAAGCCTGCGCGCAGCAACAAAGACCCAATGCAGCCAAAAATAAATAAATTTATTTTAAAGAAAAAGCTCACTCAGGAGGCATAAAGATAATCTGAATAGCCTTATCTCTATGAAAGAAATTGTAGTTGAAAATCTTTCCATGAAGGAAACTCCAGGCACAGGAGACTTCATTGGTGATTTCCTTTCAACATTTAAGGAAGAAATAATACCAGTTTCTACACAAATTCTTCCTGAAAATGGAAGAGGGGGGACTACTTCCCAAATCATTCTATAAAGCAGATATCATCCTGATACCAAACCTGAAAAAGGTGTTATTAGGAAAGAAAACTACAACCAAACATCCTTCATGAACATAGATGCAAAAATTCTTAACAGAGTTTGGGCAAATTGCATTCCACAATTTCTGAAAAGGAAAATACATGACAATGACTCGGTAGGGTGAGCTTCAGGTAGTATTCCTTGTGTTGCTTGCAGGTGCTCTCTTCCCTACCTTGGGTAGCTTCCTCACACACACGCTCTGACCAGTATTCACATGAAGGTTTGGGGGTGCTCTCTGCAGATTTCTGGAGCTCTCTGTGCAAGTCTCTGCTCTGCAACTTCAGGCTGCTTCGGCCACCTCTAGCTCCCAACTCAGCTCCTCTGCCCTCCTGGGTGCCCAGTCCTGGCTGCAGACTCTCTCCAGGCGGTAGCGGGCCGTCACAGGGCTCAGCTCAATTGTTTTCTCTGTCTCAGGCTTCACTGTCCTGTGCTGCCTGTCATCCAATGTTTGAAAACCATCGTTTCATGTATCTTTCTGGCTTTTTAGTTGTTCAGGTTGGGAAAGTAAATCCAGGCCTTGTAACTCCATCTTGGCCAAAAGCGGAAGTCCATAACTGGAATGTGAAATGATTAAATCACATTTTATTGTGTCAGTATACCCAGATTTGATCAATTCCCCTAATGTTTGACATGTAAATTGTCCTCATGTTTTTGTTGTGTAGGTGATGCTGAAGTAGACCTTTTCATGTACATACCTTTCCGCGTCTATTGAATTATTTCCTTAAGATAAGTTTCCAGGAGAATAGTTACTGGATCAAAAGGCATTTTAAAAACTTACATGCTTCAAGATGACAGTCTTTTAATCTGCCTCCAGTATATTTCTTGTTTTTCAAAAGTTTCTGCCTCTCAGTACCCCTGTGACAACAGTAGGGCCGCCAGTGACGTGGCTGCCTTAGCCAGCTCCCAGATGGCTGCTTTCAGGAAGGTTTCCATAGTGACCGGAGGCTGGAAAAACCTGCCTGCCCAGATTAGCAATATCACTTCTGGCTCCTGTTGGGAACTTGGGGACTAGGGGTAGTTGGTAAGAGAAATGGCATATACGTATTATTGCAGAGACTCATTAAAATATATCCAGATCTGACCGTTTCTCACTGTCCCCATGGTAGCAAAGCCAACATTATTCCTACTGCGTCACCCCCTCCTGCCCTGCAGTCTTCTCTGTACAGCAGCCAGAGAGAGCTTTGAAATCCTAAATCAGATTCAGGTTTGCCTCTGCTCAGAGCCCTCCTGTAAGGAGAATAAGTTCCAGTTCTGTACTGCACTGCAAGGCCCTCCTGAGCAGGCTTCGCCCCCCACTGTGCTTCCTCCTCCTCCCCAGCCCCTCTCCCCTGCAGCAGCTGCACCTGCCACATCTGGTCCGGCCTTGTCTTCACCCTGCTGCTCCTGCTACCTGGATCTTCCTTCCCTCAGGAGCCATAGGACTTGGTCTCCCACTTCCTTTTGTTTGGGTCTTTGCTTGGATGTCACCTTATCCTCAGAGAGCTTTTCCTGACCACGTTAGCTACATGGCTCCTCTCTTCTGACTCTCCTATACCTTTATCCTGCTTTATTTTCCTCAGACTACTGTAGTTAGCACCATCTAACACAGCTGTGTTTATGTTCGTTGTCTGATTCTCTGCTGTGATGTAATGGCTGGGACTTTGGTTTTTCACTGCTGCGTCTCAACCCTTAGAACCATGTGTGGTTCATGGCGGTGCTCAGTAACTGTTGAGTGAATGAATGAGGTGGGCAAGCCAAGGCTGGGAAAGGGAGCTGCGGACTGAGAACTGTCTTACCAGCCCCCTCAGTCCTCCACAGCCAGAGACAGCTCCTTTCTTCCACTTATAGACAACGCCTGCTTCCTCCACACTTTCTCTGCCCTTCTGGAAGAAACAGCCAAATCACTACCTCTGAGGCGTCAGTGATGAGGAGTCTTTCTGATGATCCCAGCTAGCATGTGTTACATTGAACCATACGAAGTTGTCGTTTTTACAGGTTGTAATGGCTGGGTATCAGCAGTATCACATGGCCTTGAGTAACCTCAGTGTAGAGGGCCCAGATATTCACAGTAACTTTCTGGAAATTATGAGGACTCCTGCTAATTGCCTGATGCTTCCTGAGCACTTGCTGTGTGTCAGTGTGCTGGGGCTCTTTGCGTTCTCACTTCATCCTCATAACCACTGTGAGACGTAGGTACCGTTGCTCCAGTCTATGGAGAAGAAAACTGAGACTCAAAGAGGTGACGTGAACGTGCCCAAGGTTATAAGAAGGGGGGAGCCGCAGAGCCAGGATTTGAGTCCACATCTGTCCGACTGGAGAGGTCTTCACTTTGACCGCAGCGCCGTCCGGCCTCTGCACAAAGGTGGCAGAGGATGAGCTCGGAAGCCTTGCCCTCCTAACGCTGGTGCCACAGCAGTGTGCCTGCCCAGGGCTCCAGGCTGGCGGTGGCCTGGCTGAGCATGGGGTTATTTCCTGGCACTGTCAAGCTGGTGGCCGAGTGACATCATCTCCCCAGGTGGGGGTGGGGGGAGCATGGTGGGGCAGGGGGCACAGTTATCAGGGTCCGTTTGGGAGACTGTACGTGCATCTCTTCTAGGCTTGTTTTCTCATGTGTGAGGACCAGAGATAGTCTGCTTCAGAATATGCTGTGAGGACTGAATGATGACATGATTTTAAGAACTTCTAGCTCAGTCCCTTTAATGTTAAAATACTTGCTCCATCCAGCACAGAATTCTGATTCAAATCAGGCCCCGCATACCTGTTACACTGAAGGAAGACGTTACGTTTTCCTCACGCAGAACAGACAGACAAGTCTAGGATGGCTGGCCCATTAGGGAAGCGGGTTCTGCCATCTGTTTCTCAGCAAGGCTTGTCTGGAAGCAAGAGGGCTCCCTCCCGGCTGGGCATCAAAGCCTCCACGATGGGCATTTAGCCCAAATGTGGCCTGGTCAGGGTGTGTCTGGGGGCAGGAGTAGAGGTTGGTGACCCAGCTGAGCTGCCTTTGGGACAAGCTGTTTGGCCCCAGATTTGCAAGTGTGTCTTTAAAGAGAACTGGGATTTTTTTCACGTGCCCATTTTTCAACATTCGCTGGAGGAAAGGGTCCATAGGGCAATGTTTTCTCACAGTGCCCTCGAAGTGGTTCTTTGATTTTCCTTTTTTGTTTCTTTCTCACCTGACCCTTCTCATTTACCCCGAATTCCCAACAGCAGACAGCACTTAGGAGACGAGGCCAACAGCTGTCACCTCTGAGGTCCCGTCACTTGAAAATGGCAAAAGGAGGTCTAGGCCTAGGTGAATATGATACCAAAACCTAGAAGGCAACTTGCCCTAAAATATTTCACCCACATCTCCATTGTTACCTTCCATTTATGTTACCTTCCTTTCATTTCACAGTTAGAAGTAAAAGGCTTCATATTCAGAAAAAGGCTGAGAAAGCCACCCCTCAAACTGCATTTCTGTTGAAGCTCGAGTGGGTGATAATAGGCTCTTGCCTGTTCTAATAGGAGCAGGCTAGAAATAGGAACTCAGAGGGAGCCCAAGTGCTGACGCATCAGTTGATGGCTTATTTAATTTTTTTAAATTGAGATATAATTCACATGCTACAAAGTTCGCTATTTTTAAAGTGTATAATTCAGTGGTTTGAGTATTTCATACTGTTGTGTAACTATCACCACTCTCCAATTCCAGAACACGTTTCATCTCTGCAAATAGAAACCCTGTACCCATTAGCAGTCACTGTGCCTTCCCCTGTCCTCCAGCCCTTGGCAGTCACTAATCTACTTTCTGTGTCTAGGGGTTTGCCTCTTCTGGACATTTCATTTAAATAGAGTCATACAATATTCATCCTCTTGTGACTGGCATCTTTAACTGAGCATAATATTCTTAAGGTTCACCTGTGTTATTAGCACTTCATTCCATTTTAAAGCTGAATAATATTCCATTGTATGGATGTTCTATGCATTTCCTATATCCCTTCATCAGTTCTTGGACATATGGGTTGTTTCTGCTTTTTTGGTTATGATGAGTAACTCTGCTGTGAACATCCAAGTACGAGTTTCTGTGTGGACTCTTGCTTTCATTTCTTGTGGGTAAATAACTAGGAACAGAATTCCTGGGTCATGTGGTAACCCTGTGTTTCACCTTTTGAGGAGCTGTCAGTACTTTCCACAGCAGCCCACCATTTTACGTTCCCACCAGTAGAGTATGAGGCTTCCAATTTCACCACATCCTCACCAACACTAACTGTTGTCTTTTTTTTTTGATGTTGAAGATAAGTTTTAATGGCAGGTGCCTGCTGCTGTAGGACAGACAGGAGCTGTGTGCCTAAGTGTAGTCATCCCACATGGCCAAACACTGCTCTTAAGACTTTTGTCTCCAGGGACTTCCCTGGTGGCGCAGTGGTTAAGACTGCCTACCAATGCAGGGGACACGGGTTTGAGCCCTGGTCTGGGAAGATTCCACATGTCATGGAGCAACTAAGCCTGTGCGCCACAACTACTGCGCCTGCGCTCTAGAGCCCGCGAGCCACAACTACTGAGCCCATGTGCCACAACTACTGAAGCCCGCGTGCCTAGAGCCCGTGCTCTGCAACAAGAGAAGCCACTGCAATGAGAAGCCCGCGCACTGCAACAAAGAAAGAGTAGCCCCCGCTCACCACAACTAGAGAAAAGCCCGTGGGCAGCAACGAAGACACAATGCAGCCAAAAATAAATAAAATAAAATATTTTTAAAAAAAAAGACTTTTGTCTCCAGTATGCCATCCTCGTGGGTGTGAAGTGGAATCTCATTGTGGTTTTGCTGTGCATTTCCCTGATGACTAATGATGTCGGGCATCTTTTTACCTGCTCATTGGCCATTTACGTCTCTTCTTTGGAGAAATGTCTATTTAAATCTTATGCCCATTTTTATTTCTTGTTAATATTTATTTATTTATTTTGGCTGCTCTGGATCTTAGTTGTGGCACGTGAGATCTTTTAGCTGTGGCATGAGGACTTCTTAGTTGTGGCATGCGGGGTGTAGTTCCCTGACCAGGGATCGAACCCGGGCCCCCTGCATTGGGAGTGCGGGGTCTTAACCACTGGACCACCAGGGAAGTCCCCTTATGCCCATTTTTAAATTGGGCTGTTTGTCATTTCAATTGTTGAGTCATTTTTTAAGAGGACAAAAAAAGTAGGGAGGCAGGCGTTAAACAGTGACGTGAGAAACTTAGATGGCAATTTCCTAGTTTCCCAGCTGTGAGGTGCTAGAAGGTGTGGTCGAGCAGACTGGTGGATGAAGTGGAAACGTCAGTGTCCGGTGAGTGGAGGTACGGACTCAGAAGTGTTGTACCTAAGTGATTCCTCAAAAATCCTGGCTCAGGAACCTATTCGTGGAAGTTTTGGTGGTGGCTGGTTTTTGTTTTCTTTTTTAAGAAACATTTGCCTGAGTACAGAGCATCAGGAAGTCTGTCTGTGTGATCCTCTCCTTCCTTAGTAGTATGGGAACTGAGCAGACCCTCCTCTTGGCTCACAGAGCTGTTGGAGAACAATAGCTTTGTAGCTTCTTCAAAGTGTATGCTCTCGGATGAAATGTTCAGAATAGGAGGCTTTTTCTTTCAAGTGTGACTTTTCCTTCCCTGTCAAACAGTGGCCAGGATTTACCTCCCCACCACCTCTGGGCCAGCAAATCAGAGTTGGGTAGAAAGGACTCCCAGGAGAGGGGCTGCGTTAAATGACTTTCCTCTTTGCACTCCTACCAGGGCAAATGCTTCTGGACCAGATGAAGCTTGAGGAGCCTTCCAGCTGTAAGATATTAGGATAGGAAACTCCCGAGTCTGGATCTACAGAAGACTTGCCTGTCCTCTCCACACAATGTCAGGTGGGAGGCAGGGGCCTGGCTTGGACATGGGGCGACAGGCTCTCCAGGGGGAAGGGGGTCTTATCCAGGAGGACACCCCGGTGGGAGGGAAGCAGGCTTGTTTTCCACGGACCTTCGAGGGTCACGTGGACCGCCCAGGTAATGGAGGAAGGAGGAAGTCTTCTGATGGGCATCTGGGAGAGCTACTGCAACTCTCTTCTCAGTTTTCCTGAATCCCTGTCCTCTCCTTCCAGCCTGAAAATCCTCACTCACAGGTGGAGGGAGAGGCAAGGAGATGAAGTCAGGTTATGTCTTGTAACACACTGCTGGCTTCCTTTTCCTTCCTCCAGAAAGTTGCACTTTGCTAGGTTTCTCCCCTCCCCCATCCATCCCACTCTAGATGGTCCAGTCCTTTAATGCTGGCACTCTGGGGGGTGGGACGGTGGGGAGAAGAAGGGAGAGGGGGTGTCTCAACTTGAATTTTCCCCCTGAATGCTCTGCATTTTCTTCATCTCCTATTCCTGGTCCTTTTTGGTTTTAGGAAGCCACATACCTTCTGCCAGTGGCCCCTTCTCAGCCCTGACTCCTAGCATGTGGCCCCAGGAGATCCTGGCCAAGTACACACAGGTACAGCAGTCAGCCAGTGGGTGCCAGTGGCTCTGCTCCCACGCTGGGGCACCCAAGGGGACCCACCGCCCGCTGCAGGCATCCTGGGAGGGGGGCCACTCCCCCGTATTCACACAGGGTCAGAAGCCCCCATCAGAGACAGTATCTTAGCTCCACGTTCCCTGTGAATCGGACATTAGGTTGGGGAACAAGTATGGCACTCTGCTCTCGGTATTACGGGGACACAGAAATACATAAAGCGTGTTTCTCGCCTTGATTTTATCTTCGACCTCTGAGGAAAACAAGGAAAACTCTGGGAGAATTCAAGAGGGTCGTGGCCCCCGGAGCTGAGTGATGACCACAGAAGCTTCAGGGAACGGTGGCCTTTGGTCTGAGTCAGGGAGGCTAGGAGGCATGGCAGCAGCGCACACAGCCCCAGGCTGACTCTTCCTACTCCTGGATCTAGAAGGAAGAGGCAGTGGAGCAACCAGAGTTCTGCTATGATGAGTTCGGCTTCCGCGTGGACAAGGAAGGTGAGATAGCCCCTCGGGTGTAATCTCTCCACTGTCCTTGGGGAGGACCAGCTCCAGTGACTGATTACACTGCTGTGGCCTCGGGCTCTAGATGTTCTACCCAGATGTTCCAGAATCAGGGACAGAGCCATATCCGACGGTGATGCTGTTAGAAGTATCTGGAATCCTTTGGGTTTTTTTTTTTTGCCACGTTGTGCAGCTTGCGGGATCTTAGTTCTCCAACCAGGGATTGAACCCACGCCCTTGGCAGTGAAAGCACTGACTCCTAACCACTGGACCACCAGGGAATTCCCTGGGTTTTTTTTTTAAGATTAATTTTATTGATCTTCATATGATAATAAAAGCAATAATGTTCATTATAGAGAATTTTAAATGTACATCAAGATATAAAGATTAAAACAAATTAACCCATTATCCTACAACCTGAAGATAACTGCTGACATTTCTGTGTATTTTTTTCCTGGCTTTGTGTGTATCCATATGTAACTTTTCATAACTAAGATGATATCATATACATGTTTTTATATTGCTCTTATATCTCTTAACATTATTCCATGAGCATTTTTTCTGTCTGTTAAGACCTCTTTAAAGCATGTTTTTCAGTGGCTGTGTACTATCCCTGTAATTACAATGGATTTGTCATTTTTTTTTTTTTTGGATTTGTCATTTTTTTGTTGTTTTTTAAAAAATTTATTTTTGGCTGCATTGGGTCTTCGTTGCTGTACGAGGGCTTCTCATTGCAGTGGCTTCTCTTGTTGCAGAGCACGGGCTCGGGGTGCGTGGGCTTCAGTAGTTGTGGCACACGGGCTTAGTTACTCCACGGCATGTGGGATCTTCCTAGACCAGGGTTCGAACCCATGTCCCCTGCATTGGCAGGCGGATTCTTAATCAGTGCGCCACCAGGGAAGTCACTGTTGTCATATTTTTATAACCACTCTTCTGTAAGTGGGCCCCTAGGCCATTTCCATTATTTTCTACTGTAAATACACCTGCTGTTGCCGAGTGGGCTGCTGGAAAGCTGTCTGCCAGAACCCAGGGTAGCCTGTCACCAACCAGACGTTAACTGACTGAGACCATTCACCTTCAGGTCACTCATACTCCCAGTTCTGATGAGTCTTCCTTGTTCTCTAGTTTGCAGGCAGACATTCAGAAGGTAAAAGCTGGGCCTGAGAGGAGCACAGGGAACTTTCTAGTATGATGGAAGTATTCTGTGTCTTGATGGGGACAGCGTTTAGACTGTCAGTGCTTAGACATTTGTTTATTGATACTCAACAAGGTGTACACTTAAAGTTTGTGCACTTTATGTGAATTCACTGAAGGTGAAGTTTCAGAAAGTGGAGGCCAAGGGCATGGCTTTAGGATGAGTAAGGATGAGGCTCTGTGGGGCGGCCCTGCCCCACTGTGCATCCCCAGTGCCTCAAACAGGTGGTCTTGGCCTCGTGAGTTCCCAGGCAGTAAACAAACAAACAAATATATGCTGGGGGCAAGAAGAGGCTGGGAGAGGAGGGGAGGTGGGGGATGTTTGAACAGAGACTGGGAGGAAGTGAGGCAGTGAGTGTGGCCAGGAAGGAGAATAACAGGTGCAGAGGCCCTGAGGCGAGTGGATTTGTGGGAAAGAGCTGGGGTGGAGGGAGCAGGGCGCGAGGAGGTGGGGTCGGGTGCTTTGTCTGCGTGACAGGCTCTGAGCTGTGACAGGGCTGTGAGCAGCCTCTAGGGAGGCAGGGCAGGACTAGGCGGCCGCTGAGGAGGCTGTCGCTCTAACCCAGACGAGAGATGGCAGCTTGGACTAGGGCCGTAGTCGGAGGGGCGAGAGGGCCGAGGTTCTGCCTGTGCTCTGAAGCGGGGGAGCCTGAGCACCTGGTGGGGGGGGGGGCCTCGCGGATCTGGTTTGGGGGTGAAAGCGAAGAGTTCGCGCTGGCTGTTCGGGGTGCCACGGGAGATGGTTGGAAAGGTGGCCCTGGCTTTTGGCGGTGAGATCCGGGCGGCGGACCCAGAGCCCAGTCCTCTGCTCTCGGGGCACAGGCGGCGGGGGTCGCTCTCCCTCCTCCCTCACAGGCACAGACGGCGCCCCCCGCCCAGGCCAGCTGCTGGAGGACCCCCCCCAGAGGCTGCGCTGGCAGGCCCACCTGGAGTTCACCCACAACCACGACGTGGGAGACCTCACCTGGGACAAGATTGCCATCTCCCTGCCCCGCTCAGAGAAGCTCCGCTCCCTGGTGCTGGCCGGGGTGCCGCACAGCATGAGGCCGCAGGTGAGGCGGGGCCCACGGGGGCCGCGGGCTTCAGGGGCCCCCTGGGGACTGAGCGCCGTGCTCCCCCCATCAGCTGTGGATGCGGCTCTCCGGGGCCCTGCAGAAGAAGAGGAACTCCGAGCTGTCCTACCGAGAGATCGTGAAGGACAGCGCCAACGATGAGACCGTTGCTGCCAAGCAGGTGGGGCCCTGTTTAGGGGGGCGGGGGGTCAGGGGGAGGCCCTTCAAGGGGGCCTGGAAGAGCTCGGCAGCCGTGAGGCAGCCCTGGGCAGTCCTTGCACCTACAGACATGTGCCTGGAGCCAGCCAGTTTCCTCCTGGTCCCTCTGTGGTGGGTGTGGGGGGAGGGATTGTCAAAAAGGCCACCGGACCGGTGCACATTAGGATCCCCTGGAGATTTTTTTTTAATGTTTTATTTATTTATTTTGGCTGTGTCGGGACTTTGTTACAGCACATGGGATCTTTCGTTGTGGCACGCGGGCTTTTCTCTAGTTGGGGCCTGCGGGCTGAGTTGCCCTGCGGCACGTAGGATCTTAGTTCCCCGAACAGGGATTGAACCTGCGTCCCCTGAATTAGAAGGCGGATTCTTAACCACTGGACCACCAGGGAAGTCCCTCCCCTGGAGATTTTAAATACAGGTTTCCAGGCTTCATTCCAGAGATTCTCATTCCACAGCTGTGGCTTGAGGCCCAGGAATCTGTAATTTTATGTTAGAGGCTCCCCCGTGGATCACGTGGCACCAGCTGCACACCAGCTGGGCTCTAATCCTGAAGGGAGGAGGGTGACTTTAACCCGGAGCCTGAGGAATCTCTATTCCTGGGAGAGAAGCCAACCTGAGGTTTGCCCCACACAGGGGCCCCCGGCCTCCTTCCGGGGGGTCTCGGTGTCAGGGGTGCAGAGGCTGTGCGCCTGCTCTGCGCCTCACAGGCTCTTGTGGGCGGGCTGCCAGCAGATTGAGAAGGACTTGCTCCGCACCATGCCCAGCAACGCCTGCTTCGCCCACGTGAGCAGCGTGGGTGTACCCCGCCTGCGCAGGGTGCTCCGAGCGCTGGCCTGGCTCTACCCGGAGATCGGCTACTGCCAGGGCACGGGCATGGTGAGCACAGCCCGGGACGGGGGCAGTGGGCCTGTAGGAGGGGGTGGGGGGGGGTTCCCAAACAGGGAGGGGTTCCAAGCCTGAGGCCGGCATGCGGTCTGTGGTGTGACCCCCCCACTCCCCAGAGGCCGCCTTGTTCTAACTGGTCACCCCCGAGGGGGTGCCTCTTCTAATTTGCATGGACACCTGGGCAGAGGCCCCTTACCCCCCTGCCCCGGCCAGGTGGCTGCCTGCCTCCTGCTGTTCTTGGAGGAGGAGGACGCCTTCTGGATGATGTGCGCCATCATCGAGGACCTGCTCCCCGCCTCCTACTTCAGCACCACCCTGCTGGGCGTCCAGACCGACCAGCGGCTCCTGCGCCACCTCATCGTCCAGTACCTGCCTCGGCTGGACAGGCTGCTCCAGGAGCATGACATTGGTAATGGCCCGAGCCCACCGCTGCTCTGGGGTCAAGGGGTCCCGAGCTCTGGCTCAGGTGCTGCAGATCTGAGGCCTCAGGACCCAGCTGAGGACGGGGCAGTGCTGGCAGCTCAGGAAGAGGAAAGGAGCTCTTCTGACGACGGCCACTCATGCTGCTGCCTTCGTTGCTCTCTTGTTCTCCGATGGTCCCTGACGCCCCGCCTCCTCTCTGCCGTGGAGCAAGCATGGCCTCTTGCTGCTTTGGGAGATTTGCTCCACCTCCTCCACGGCTTGCGTGCCTGGGGGATGCCCCTCTTCTCTGGCTGTTCCGCACCGGCCGTCCCTGGTGCCAGCTTCAGGGCCTCTGGTTTGTGTCCACAGAGCTGTCCCTCATCACACTGCACTGGTTCCTCACGGCCTTCGCCAGCGTGGTGCACATCAGGCTGCTGCTGCGCCTCTGGGACCTGTTTTTCTACGAGGGCTCCCTGGTGCTGTTCCAGGCCACGCTGGGCATGTTGCGCCTCAAGGTGAAGGCCGGGGCCCCGGGTGCCAGATGCAGCTGTCCTGGCAGCCGCCTCGGGGTCTGCCCGCCCTCCACCTCTGCTCCAGTCCGGGCCTCAGTGTCCTGTGGCCTGAGCCCTGGCCCCTCTGGAGATGCCCCGGGGAGGAGGGAGGTCTCCCTCCTGGGGCAGGGCCTTCGTGTGCTCAGCTGGACCATCCAGGGAAGTCACACATGCCACCCAGGCAGTGACAGCGCCCCCCTCGCATGGCCCAGGAGGAGGAGCTGATCCAGTCGGAGAATTCGGCCTCCATCTTCAACACGCTGTCGGACATACCGTCGCAGATGGAGGACGCGGACCTGCTGCTGGGGGAGGCCATGCGGCTGGCGGGCTCCCTCACTGACGTGGCCGTGGAGAGCCAGCGCCGCAAGCACCTGGCCTACCTCCTAGCCGACCAGGGCCAGCTCCTGGGCGCCAGCCCCACTGCCAGCCTCTCTCAGGTGGGCCCATGAGGGAGGAGGCCCCAGCTCACCGCCATCCCCTCCAGCTCAGCACCCAGGGCCCAGCCTGGCCAGACCACAGCTGTGCAGGGACCCGCCACCTTGTCCTTGGCGCGTCTCTGCTGGGACCCGCCTGGACAGACCCAGATTTGAACTGATGATATGTTTCTGAGCCTCAGAGCCGGCCTCAGAGGCCATGTCAGAGGAGGCGGCACGAGTGAGATGCCGGCGGGGCCTCTGCACGGAAGGGCTCTGCTCACTGTCCCCAGTGCTGGGGCGCCGTCCACTTGGCTGGGCGCCGGGTGCCTGGGGCCACCGCCGACCTGATTCCCCCGCCTGCAGGTTGTCCGCCGCAGGACCCAGCGGAGGAAGTCTGGCATCACGTCGCTGCTCTTTGGTGAGAACTCTGCACGGGTGGCCAAGCGCTGGGCTGGGCTCCGAGAGCGGGGCGTCCGGCCTCACACCCCGTGTGGACTCTGCGCTTCCTTGGAGTCGGGACAGGGCCGGGCTGGGCCATGGCCACCATTGCTCTCTGGGCCTCACAGGGGAGGACGACCTGGAGGCGCTCAAGGCCAAGAACATCAAGCAGACGGAGCTGGTGGCCGACCTCCGGGAAGCCATCCTGCGCGTGGCACGCCACTTCCAGTGCACAGACCCCAAGAACTGCAGTGTGGTGAGCCTCAGGTCCTGGGCTGTGCACCCAGCTCAAGTAGGGGCCCTAGCCCTGTTCCGAGCGCCCCCTCGCGGTGGGCTTTTCTGCCCCCCCCCCCACAGGAGCTGAGCCCGGACTACAGCATGGAGAGCCACCAGAGGGACCACGAGAACTACGTGGCATGCTTGCGCGGCCACCCACGCCGGGCCAAGGCCCTACTGGACTTCGAGCGCCACGATGATGACGAGCTGGGCTTCCGCAAGAACGACATCATTACGGTGAGCGGGGATCGGACGCCTTCGTCCCCGCCAGCCCCGAGGCCACGGGCGGGTTGGCCGAGCCCTCACGTGGCCAGAGCTTCCAGCCAAGGATGAAGTCAGGCAACTGGAGCTGTGTTTCCCGCCCTTTTCCTCCACAGATCATCTCCCAGAAGGACGAGCACTGCTGGGTGGGGGAGCTGAATGGCCTGAGAGGTGAGGCCTCCGTCCGCTCCTGTGTTGCGCTGGGCAAGGGGAAGGCGGGCCTGGCTGGGAAGCTGCAGCGGGGCACTGGGTTTGCTCAGACAGCGGCGTCCGTTGCTCCCGTGTGTCCTCAGCCCCATTGTGAGGAGCATCAGGACACCAGGCCGCCTGCTCCTCACGGGCCCTGCTTCTCCCACAGGCTGGTTTCCAGCAAAGTTCGTGGAAGTCCTGGATGAGCGGAGCAAGGAGGTGAGGAGGGTACGCTCGAGGCAGGCCCGTCCCCGGAGCCGCTGCTGCCTCTGCCCCGTGAGGCCTAAACCCTCATTGCAGGGCCTGCGTCCCGAGTGCGTGTGGCTTGTGGCAGTGGCTGTGAGGACAGGGAGGGGCAGGCTGGGGCGTCTCAGACCCCGTCCTCCACCCTCAGTACTCCATCGCGGGGGACGATTCTGTGACAGAGGGGGTCACGGACCTCGTGCGAGGGACCCTCTGCCCAGCCCTGAAGGCCCTGTTTGAACACGGACTGAAGAAGCCTTCCCTGCTTGGGGGCGCCTGCCACCCCTGGCTGTTCATCGAGGAGGTGAGAGTCCTTTTCCCTGAGCCCCTGTGCCCTGCGGAGCTGGTGGCAGGAGCTGGTGGGGTGGTGACCTGAACTCAGTTGGGCTCTGTGGCTTTGACCTGGTACCTACCCCGTTGCCCGATGCTCACCCTGCCCCACCAGGCGGCGGGCCGGGAGGTTGAGAGAGACTTCGACTCGGTGTATTCGCGCCTAGTGCTGTGTAAGACGTACAGGTAACCCTGCCCTGGCCTCGGTGTCCTCCTGGCAGGGTCATCCTCCTGGTAGGGTCACCCGGCAGCCTGGGGCTGGGGGTGGAGGAGGGAGAGGGAGCGGTCCGAGCCCACCAGGGCAGCACTGGCAGCTTTGGTCCCCCCGTTCAGGTTGGATGAAGATGGCAAAGTCCTGACCCCAGAGGAGCTGCTCTACCGGGTAAGCAGGGCCGTGGGCGGGACAGGCCTTAAGGGTTGGGAGCTGGGGACACCTGAGTGACAGCTGTGCCCTCCAGGCCGTGCAGTCCGTTAACGTGACCCATGACGCTGCACACGCACAAATGGACGTCAAGCTCCGCTCCCTCATCTGCGTGGGGCTCAAGTGAGTGTCTGCACCGCTGCTGAGTGGGGGCCGCGGCGGGGCCTGAGCTGGGCAGATGGAGGTGGAAGACGGCCAGGGTGGCTCCCGAAGCCCTTCTTCCAGCGTGAGACCAGCCAGTGCTTGGGGCGGGGGGCTGGCGCTCGGGTTTTGGGGAGCACAGATTTCAGCAGGGTGAGCAGTGAAGGCTTACCAGGGATGCGGCTGCAAACTAGGGAGGGGCGCCTGCCGGAGGGGTTGCAGGCTTGTGCGAGGCTCGGACCTTGGCCAGGCTGAGCGCGGTGTTTCTGCACTTGCCACGCGGCAGAGGGGCAGCCTCCAGGCTGCTCTGACCTGGAGAGGCGGGGCAGGGGTCCCCGAGGCCTGCTCGGAACATGCCGTGGGCCCACCGGCCAGCGAGCGTGCATGTCGCTCCCTGGCTGACCGGCGGGACTGAGGCCCCAGGGCCCCGGGGTGGCGGTGGCCGAATCTCACACAGGACGGAGGGGAGTGGGGGCCACAGGGACCTTGGGCCCCTGGGCACATCTCCCCATGTGGAGAAGCCAGAGTAGCTGAGAGGGAAGGAGGCGGGGTCACCTGCATAGGCCACCAAGCGGAGGGAGGTTGGGGGTGCGGATGGAGGGGTCCTGGAGCGGGGTGTGGCCCAGTGCGGTGGGTGCGAGAGGGCAGGACCCTCTGCCTGGAGCCGCCCCCGACCCCGCCCTGCCTGTGGCCAGTGAGCAGGTCCTGCACCTGTGGCTGGAGGTGCTCTGCTCCAGCCTGCCCACCGTGGAGAAGTGGTACCAGCCCTGGTCCTTCCTGCGCAGCCCCGGCTGGGTCCAGATCAAGTGCGAGCTGAGGTGAGGAGGCCCCGCCCCGGGGGTGGGCCGAGCCCCCTGCGGCCGCTGACGGCCTCCCTCTCCCTCCGCCTCCAGGGTCCTTTGCTGCTTTGCCTTTAGCCTCTCCCAAGACTGGGAACTTCCTGCCAAGAGAGAGGTGGGTGGTTGGGTCCTGCCTTCCCCAGGAGGGATGGCGGGTGGGACAGTGTGGGTGTTTGTGCTGGTGGGTCCCCCCCGGATGCGTGGGTGCTGAGGCAAGGCCTCGTGGGGGCCCCAGTGCCAGTGTCGCCTGTGAGGACCACTCTGGCCCCTTGGGCCCTGTGGTGTGCCCTGTAGCCGTGACAGGAGGGCTGTTACTGTGCAGGAGGAGAAGCAGCCCCTGAAGGAGGGCGTCCAGGACATGCTGGTGAAGCACCACCTTTTCAGCTGGGACATAGACGGGTGATGCTCTTCCTCCAGGGACCCCGTCACACCCAGGCCTCCCCAGACCCCTTGGCTACCAAGCCCCTTCCTCAAGCAAGAAGAGAACAGCCCGGCGCTGGCCAGCCTCGGGGCCACCCCAAGCTGCAAGGTCGAGGGGAGGACACACTCGGGAGCTCTGGCTGGGCACCGTGGTAGGGAGTCCGGGGACACCGCCCTGGGTGCTAGAGTGTTGGTGGAGGGCAGCAGGTGGCAGGAGCAGAAGGTGGGGGCCCAGCTCAGCCTGTTACTCTCAGCACCCCGGGGAGGGCTCTGCCCTGCCAGGGTCTTTACCAGAGGCCCCAGGCTTGCTGTGCTGAACAAAGACCTTGGGAGGTGGAGCGCCACCTCTGTTCTGTCAGGTTTTGCTCAGGAGGAGGGTGGGGAGGCTGAAGGCTCCCCCGCCTCTTTGACAAATAAACTGTCTTTGAGACGCACCTCTCCCACCTTCTGTCTAGCCAGCTGCGCGTGGTCCCGAATGCACAGCCAGGGATGGGAGGTGGTCTCACGGGGAGGTGCAGTCAGGGTCACAGTGCGGCACCCCCCTCTTCCCTTCCATGGATTGACCCCCCCCTCCATTCCATGGAGATGGACTAACAGGCGGGGTTTTTGTTTTTATTTTAAAAAGTTCACACAGCTTTCCCACCTCTGTCCCAGAACTGGTTCTGGTGACTCCATCCCTGATCCCCTGTGAATGACAACGACCAGAAGGCCAGAAGGGTGGCCAGGCCCCAGGAGGAGGCCATAGCTTGCGGGCCACCTCTGGCTCCACTGCTGTCCCAGGGCCGTGGTGGCTGCAGTGAGGCAGCAGGAGGGAATGTGGGCAGGGGGCCAGGAAGCACCTCTGCCCTCGTGGCACTGATAAGGAGCAGGAAGCAGGACAGGTGCGGCACAGGCTGTGATGAGGCGTCTATACGTGTCAGATACAAGTGATGGGGCCAGGGTAAGCTGTGTTCAGCCCCGGGAGCGGTGGCTTCAGGCCCTTCCGTGTGCACAGAGTAGAACCGGGGGTGGGGGGCTGCATTCACCTCCCACCCGCCCCCCAAGATATATGTGTATATATGTATGGCGATATATAATATAGAGGTATATACACCTGTACAGAAAACGTTTGCCACCAACCACTAAATGGTTACACTACACCAAGACGCTAAAATGGCAGGGAGCCCCCCTCCCGGGAAGCCTGGGTCGGTGGTGTTGGCATCACGAGGGTGGTGAGGTAGAGGCCCAGCCAGTTCCTTCCCTTGCAGGGAAGGGGAAGAGAAGGAAGGACATGCACCCCTTGCCCTGCCTCAGCCTCGCCTCCTGAGCAAACTGCAGCAGACAGGTGCACCCCGACCTCACAAAAGGAGGTCACATAGAAGCCCCTGGCCCATCCAGGCCTCCGAAACCCCAGGGTGGGACCCAGAGCTGCTTCTTGGAAGCTCTTCTCCTTGGTGAGTCAGAGCCAGGTGTGGGGACACCCTCCTCTGGCCTCCCACGGAGGGGAAAGCAGGGCCTGTGATTGTCAGGACTCATGACCACGTGGAGAGGCTGCATCAGGCAGGAGAGCGCTGAGCTCCCTTGAGTTCCCGAGGTCTCTGACTTTCCAGCCCTCCCAGCCCCCGGCTCTGCAGCCCCAGAGCTACAAGCAGGAATCCCAGTGTAGCTGCAAGTCGTGGCCGTCGAGGAAGTCCGTGGAGAAGAGGCTGGGGGCTGTGGTGCTCGGGGCCAGGCTGAGCACCGGCCCACCCGACGACAGCTCCAGCCAGTCCATGCCGTCCAGGTGGCCGTCGGCCAGGTCCAGGCCCACACCACTGGGCTCAGGCGCAAAGTGCAATTCCGAAGTGTCCATGGGGGAGGGGGGGTGGTCCAGGATGGCAGAGCTGCTCAGCATCTGGCTGTGAAGGTCGTCGATGAGGGAGAGGGGCTCTGGCCCCTCGTGCCCGCCGGTCAGCAGGGGCAGCCCTGTGCTGCTCTCCAGGAAGTCCTCCAGGCGCCCAGGGAGGGCCGGCGAGCCGGATGGAGGGGGAACAGCCTGAGGGAGTTCGGCGGACGGTGACGGCTGTGCGGCCAGGGGTGACCCACAGGCTGCTCTCGGGGGAGACTTCTCTTTCCCTGGCTCCTTGAAATCCGCTGAGATCTCTGCCAATCAAGAAAGTGAATGGGTGTCTGAAACCAGCCTGACGATGACCTGCAGTTGGGACCCCGCCTTACACCACATACAAAAAATAACTCAAAATGAGTCAAAGATCTAAATTTAGGAGCCAAAACTACAAAACTCTTAGAAGGGAACATCTTCATGACACTGGATTTAATGATTTCTTAGTTATAACACCAAAGGCACAGGCAATGGAAGAAAAAAACTGGACTACATAACAATTTAAAACTTCTGCACATCAAAGGTCACTATCAAGACTGAAAAGACTGCACAACAACTATACTTCAAAAAAATTAAGTAAGATAACCCATGGTATGGGAGAAGAAATCTGCAAACTATCTGATAAATGATATCCAGAATAAAGAACTCCTAGAACTCAACAAAATCCAACTGAAAAATGGACAAGACTCTCCAACAGATGATGTTCAAGTGGCCTATAAGCTCGTGAAAAGATGCTCGACGTTATTAGTCATTAGGGAAATGCAAGTCAAAACCACAGTGAGATATGTGACTTCACAACTACAAGGCTGGCTATTTTCAAAAAACTTCCTTGAAAATAAGTGTTGGTGAGGATGTGGAGCAACTGGAACGCTTGTGTGTTGCTGGTATGAATGAAGATGGCACAGCTGTGTGGAAAACAGTTCTGTGGTTCCTCAAGAATTAAAATACAGAATATGACCATATGATCTAGCAATTCCACTTCTGGGTATGCACCCCAAAGAACTGAAAACAGATTCAAACAGATACCAGTGTTCATACAGCATTACAACAGCCAAAAGGTAGCAACAACCCAAATGTCCAGTGGATGAAGGGCTGAACATCAATGTGGTACATACACACGATGGAATACTTTTCAGCCACAAAAAGGAAGGAAATTCTGATACAAGCTACAACACGGAAGAACCTTGAGGATGTTACGCTAAGTGAAGCCAGCCAGAAACAAAAGCACAAATAGTGTATGATTCCACTTAGAGAAGGTATCTAGAATAATCAATTCACAGACAGGAAGGAGAAGAGAGGTTATGGGGGGGCAGGGGGGATGGAGGAATGCGGAATTAGTGTATAAACGCCTGATCAGCTGTCTCCCACAGCCCCAGCCTCTTCAACCCGCTTCAAGCAGGCTCTGGCCATGGCCCCCCTGCAGCACCCTGGCTGAGGTCACCAGCTGCCACCACAACACAGCCCGGGACCGGATCTCGGTCCTCCTCTTCCCTGACCGCCCATCAGCAGCCCACGGCCTCAGGACGTCACCCTCTCAAGGGCGCACTCCCACCCTCCACCCGCTGCTCAGCTTCACTGGCTTGCGCCCCTGCCTCCACCTCGCCCTCTCTGCTCACCCTGCCTCACTGCTCCAAACGCCCCCCCCCACCCCCGCCCAGACGCCAACAACTCCCTAACTCCTGACTCAGCCCAGACCTTGCCTGGGCTGGCCACGTGGCCCTCCACTCAGCTGTCTAGGGACTGAGGCTGTGACCGACGCGGCCCCCACACCCCCGGCGCTCATGCTGCTGCACCCAGTAACTCCCCACACCCTCGGCCTCATCCTTGGCTGCCCTGGGGTCCCCTCGCCACACACTTAAGCCGTGAGGAAACCATACTGGCACTGTCTCCAAGATACACCCAGATTCCAGCTCTTCTGCGCTTCGCCGCTGCCTCCCGGCCCACACACCCAGCTCGCGCCTGGACCATCGCGCCTGCCTCCCTGCTCCTGCCCTTCCAGCAGGGCAACCCTTCCCTCAAAGCTGTGCCGTGGCTTCCAGCGTCACCCAGAGCCCATGGGCTTCCGCCCAGCGCCCACCCCCCCGCCCCGCCCCCGGGTGCCCATCAGCCCTGCAGGCTCAGGAGCTCCCTGTGGACGCCTGTGGCTAAACTGCACCTGCCCGGCGAGGCTGACCCTGACACCCCTCGCACCTGCGACCCTTCCTGTCCCGGCTTTTCCTAATACCTGTCTGACATATACGATAATTTACTTATTTCATTCACCGTTCATCTCCCAACGCTGGGCTATACACCCCACCGAGGCAAACGTCTCTCTTGCTCACTGCTACGCCCTGGGCTGCGGGCACGGCGCCGGCCACGCAGCAGGTCAGGGTGAGGCAAATGTGTGTCAAGGACGGCACCCCAGGGAGTCCCTGCCCAGGCGTTGGAGAAGGGACGCGTCTCACACGTTACCGCATCCAAAGCACCAGGCCTGCCGGGCATCGTGTTCAAGAACGAAACCAAACCCAATAACCAACCAGCCTAGGAATGGAGACAACCTGTGAAGAAAGGAGGAGGTCGGGGAGCAGAACGGTGGGTCTGGACTTTACCTCCACTCTGAATCAGAATGTCAAACAGGTCATCCATCTGCTGGCTTGAGGAACCATTCTCCTGTGGCACAAAAATAAGAAAATGAAATGGAAGTCTAGAACAAGAGGCCCCCCAGCCTGGCTCAGGGCACAGACCCTACTTTGTGGCCCTGAGCCAGCAGCCAGGCCCACAGAGCCGGGTGGCCTGTGCTCAGACTCCCCGAGCCCACACTCACTCCTGCCCGACGGCTTCTCTCCAAGGCCTCTCTGACCTGCGAGGCTGGCTCCTGCCTGCCCCACCCTCCAGCCAGGCCCGGGGGACTGTGGGAACCCAGCCCAGCCGCCAAGGCGGCCGCCCACCCAGCGAGGCCCCGGTCCACCCTCTACCTGCTGTCTGGGCTGCTGGCTCACAGCTTCCTCATAGCCAGGCGGCTCCTTCTTCGGCAGAGAAGTGGGGGGCCCAAAAAGGGGCTGTGGCGGGTGCTCCAGGTCCCTCTGAGCTGGGGGGCCAGGGGCTGGAGAGCCAGGCTGGGACAAGAGCTAGACAGGAGAAAGGGAGGGAACCAGTGGCTGGGGCGAGGGCAACAGCCCAGGGCCTACACGTTCCAGGTAAGGCGGGCAGCTCTGCCACCTGCACTGGCTCTCGGAGAGCTTTCGTGGAAGCCCCCGGGGAAGAAGGGACGTGGGATGGAGGAGGCCCTGACCACTGACCCTACAGAGGGCGACTGGCTCCTTAGGGCTTGGTACAAGCCACACGGGGCAGAGGGGGGGGGGGGGGGGGGTCTCTGGGCTAATTTCCCCTCTCCTCCCTGGAGTTTCTGCCTGGGGATGCTCAGGGGCCTGTGTCCCTTCCTGAGTACCCGAGTCCTGTCACTGCCGCCCCGAGCCCCAGCTCGGCAGGGCTGGGAGGCCACACAAAGCCTAGAGCAGCCTCACCTGTGGGCCAGGCTGAGTGAAGGGTCTGGGCTGCGAGGGTGGCAGCAGCAGGGAGCCAGCTGCCAATGTCACCTTGGTGGGGGACAGCTGGCCTCTCTGAGGGGAAGGAGAGGAGTGGAGCTCGCATCAGGCCCAGCCTGGCAGCCCTCAGTCTATCCCAGGATGGGCTTCCCCGACCCTCCCCTGGGCCTGTCCCACCCCACGGAGCAGAGGCAGTAGTGGCCTGGCCCGGGCCGGGCACAGAAGGGTTCTGACGCCAACCGCCAGAGCAGTGGGCAGGCCCTCGTGGCCCCACCCTCAAGGCTGGGGGCCTCACACAGGTGCCTCAACCTTTTCAAGTCTGAGCACCTTCCTGGGTGACACTGGGATGGCGATCCCTAGTTTCGGAGGGTTGAAGGGAAGATGAAAGGAAGCGAGCATAACCTGCCCGGCCACGGGGGAACCTGGTGAACAGGGCACTGTCACGAAGAGTGCCTGCACGCCCTCCTGGGGATCCTGCCCCTCCCACACCCAGGTACCTGCTGGGGGCTCCCGCTGGCCAGGCCAGGGCTGTCTGCATTCTTATTGGTCACGGTGAGGACAAGGTGGGTCCCTGTGGAGTCAGTGAGGAGCGTGGGAGGTGTGACCCCCTTGATGAGGCTGGGGCCCTGTGGGCCCAGAAGCAGCTGCGGGGCCGGGGCTGGTTCAGGCTCGGGCAGCACAGCTTCCTGCTTCACCACCACGGCCGGGGGCACCAGGGTACAAGTGTCTACATGGTGGGCAGCGGGGCCCGCGAGGCTGGGGCCGAAGGGGCGATCAGGGCCCGGGGCCTGCCTGCTCAGCTGGCAGCTGGCAAGGCTGCTTTCCTGCTTCACTTCAGCACCAAGCGTGACCAGGGCCGGGGCTGGTTCAGGCTCGGGCAGCACGGCTTCCTGCTTCACCACCACGGCCGGGGGCCCTAGGGTACAAGTGTCTACATGGGGGGCAGCGGGGCCCGCGAGGCTGGGGCCGAAGGGGCAATCGGGGCCCGGGGGCTGCCTGCTCAGCTGGCAGCTGGCAAGGCTGCTTTCCTGCTTCACTGCGGCACCAAGCGTGACCAGGGCCGGGGCAGGGGCTGGCGTGGGCTGCTGGGCCCGCTTCTCCTGCTCCAGCTGCAGCCTGAGCCACTCCACCAGCTGCTGCTTCTGCCGGAGCATGCGGGTCAGCTCCTCGATCTGCTTGTCCTTTTCCTGCAGCATCTGGTCCTTGTCACGCCCCTCCAGCTCTGCCCGCATCCCAGGGCTGAGACAGCAGGACCCAGCGCGGGGGCCCTCCTCCTTCACAAGGATCTGCAGCGGCGAGGTCTGCAGGGTGAGCTGGGTCACTGGCGATGTCACCATCTCGCCAAAGGTGTCCCCAGGCGTGGAGTTCTCGTCGCCTGTGCTGAGCAGTGAACGCTCTGAAGGGGTGGGAGACACAGGGGGCGTGGAGCCCGTGCTGCCAAACTTCACCACTCCATTGCTGGTCACCGTGGCCACCACCACCTCAGCCGGGGCCAGGCCCGCTGCCACCAGGGTGGGCCCCGTGCTTAGCCGAGCGGCGGGGAAGGCTACCACCACCTCGCCAGCCTTGGGCAGGATGGAGGCAGCGGCGGGGCCCTTGGGTGCTCCAGTGGCGGGACTGATTTGCTCCTGGTAGGCGCGCAGGCGCTCAATCAGGTCTGTCTTGGTGCCCGAGACGGGCAGTGACCGCAACTTCAGCTCCTGCTTCAGCTCTGCCACCTGCAACAGGGTGGAGAGTCCAGGCAGTCCTCCTCTGTCTGGACCCCACTGGCCACTTCAGATGTATCAACCACCTGACCCTCCCACAGCCCTGGGGGGCGAGACGTGCATCTGCCAGGCTGGCCCCCTCCTCCTCGCCGTCCTCACACCGGGGGCATGGTGCCTTGTGCTCGATAAATACTTGATTGGATTTTACAGATGAGAAAACGGAGCTCATGAAAGTGAAATAACTTCTTCAGGATCACACAGCTGGTGATGGGCAGAGCTAGGGGTTAGAGCCGGGTCTGAGGGACTCTGAGGCCTGTGTCCAGCTCCCCGCAAAAGGGCTGCACCTTGCTAGGATCCCTGTCATGACTGAGGAGGGAGCAGACTGGTTCAGAGGACAAACTCTCCAGGGAGAATGTGATCCACTCCCCTTTCTGATCAGGGCAAAGAAAACAGGCCAGGCCTGGGGCGTCTCCTGCCCTTCAAAGCCCAGGGCACGAGTGTAGCCTGTGGCCCAAGTGTGGGCTGCTCTCTCCCAGGCCAACACAGCACTTGTAGAGCAGATTCAGGACAGTAGCCGGTCGCATGGAAAGGGTGGGTGCTGTAGTGGAGCCCTGAGTCTGAACCCTGGCTGTACTGCCGGCCGGACCCATGACCTCAGGCAAACCTCTCTATCCCTCGACGCCTCTGCTTGCTCATCCTTAAGCCGGGGTAACACTCCCCATTTCTCACACTGCACTGTAGAGGCTGAGGAAAATGAGAGGTGCACAAGTGCTCCGTAAGCCCTGCGGCCCTTGACAGATACTGGCTGGCGTCGTTAATGACGATGACCACGATGACAAGGCTAATGCCACGGATGACCAGGGCCTCAGAGCAGGTTCCAGGTGCCTCTGCTGGAGCTCTGCTCTGCCTCCTGCAGCCGTGGTCCTGGGCCGGCCGCCTCCCCTGCCTGAGACCGAGCACCTGACCGCCCCCACGAGAGGCCAGGCTGGCGACGGCACAAGGCCTCCAGGGGGACGCGTGCAACCACTTACCTTCATGTCGTCCAGGTTGGCAGGCAGGGCCCCAGGCTTGCCAGTCAACGAGGTGCTGTTCTGACGTACCAGCCCACTGGGCCCAGGGGCGCCCGAGCCGGAGCTGCTGCTGGTAGCGGAAAGGCTGCGCGTCAGGGGGGCCCCACCGCTTCCCAGAGCCTCCCCTGCTGGCCTGAGAGGAAGAAAGGACAGGAATGAGCCCCCGCCAGGTCTCGCCCTAGGCCTCTGCGGGCCGGGTGGAGAGGAGCAAGGGGCAAGGGCCCCGCCCACAGAGCACTCCCGCAGGACCAGGACCAAAGGGTCCTTCACGTCAGGGCTGCCCGCATCTGGCCGTCCAGTGCCTGTGGGCGGGGGGTGGGGGTGGGGGCGCGTGGGGGGGGCAGGCCGGGCCTACTTGGGCGGGGCGGGCAGGATGGTCTGGTAGTTGTAGTGCTGCTGCTGCTGCTGATTGAGGATCTGGAGCTGCAGGAAGAGCTGCTGCTGCTGCAGGATCCTGGCGTAGGAGGAGTCCATGGGGGGCGCCCCCTTGTCCTGCTTCTGGTCCGGGGGGATGTACTGGTGATACTTGAGCTTCTTCACCTTCGGCTTCAGCTCCTTGGCCTTCTTGCTGCGCTGCGACTTCTCACTGGCAGACTTGGGTTGGCTTTGCTGCGGGCACAGGAGACACAGAGGGCGCTGTCAGGGGCAGCCGAGTGGCTTCCGGAAAGGCCCCACCGCCCACCCTGCCCTGTCCACGCCCCCTGCCGGATGGCACCCCTCCCAAAGCAGAGGCTGCCTCAGTGCCCGGGAGTGTCCAGGGAGGGGGCGAGGGCTGATGGGGGGCGGGGCTTGTGACTGGCTCTGCTCTTAAAGAGCTTCTAGTCCCAGTGCACAGGCCAGGCAGCCTCCCTGTGACCCTGAGCACAGAGTGAACAGGACGACGAGGTGAAAAGAGCTGTACTACGGAGCTCGCGCAGCCCACACTGGGCGCTTTACAAAAGCCGCGTCACACAGACCTGCAAAAACCCTGCCTCCCCAGGAACCCGCCCGTCGACTCGAAAGGGAAGAAAGAGGCTCAGGGAAGCCACGCGCTCGAGGCCGCACAGTGACTGGGACCTCGCTGCGCGAAGGAGCTGGGATCCGAACCCTGGACTCCAGAAGCTCACGTCCATTCACTGACGGGGCGGCTAGCACACAGGGAGGCCGTCTCCTGGGTGAGGAGGGTGGAGGCGGTGTGGGCAAGAGTGAGCAGGGCGCTGAGTGCTGGGAAAGGAGCGAGGAGGGCCTCGTGGCTTCTGAGCAGAGAACGGCAGGCGGAAGGGTGGAGACTCGATGCGGGGCTCAGCTGGGGTCTGACCAGGGCGCCGTAGGCACTGACGGGATGTGGAAGGAGGTGACTGACTAGAGGGAGAAGGGACAACAGCGCGTGTGGCAGCCGAGTGGCTACAAGGTCACGGTTTTGAGCTTCGGCAACAGCGTGTGACAACGGTGGCCCCTTCGCAGAAGTCGGGAAGAGGTGCCGGTTGGCCAGGGTAGGGAGAGTGGAGGAGAAGGCGCAGGGCTGCTGGGACCGGAGAGCACCCGAGAGGAGGGAGAGGGGTCCGCTGAGAGGCCCCGGCAAGGCTGAGGGTGCGAGAAAGAGGCCGAGGGCAGCCCAGGAGCACCCCACTGAAAGGGAAGAAGACGGGGAGCCCAGGGAAAGCCACCAGAGAGAGGAGTGCGACCTGAGGCAGGTCTGAGGCAGCTGGGGGCTCAGCTTGGAGGAGAGCCCGTGGTGGGGCTGGGGAGTGGGGACAGAGGCCGAGGCACTACCGGGAAAGAGGAAGTTAGATAAACACACATACACTGTTCTCGCAAACGGGGAGTGGGCAAAGGAAGGCACCAGTCGTGTGACGAGGAGCAGGTCTGAGGGAGGAATTTGGGGGGAAAACCTCAGACATCTGCAGCCAATCAGGAACAGACTGCAGAGGCAAGGGAGGTGCCGGCTGCTGGGGGAGTGGCTGGGAGCCAGCAGAGCGCCAGGGCACCACTGACCGGGAGGAGCAGGCCTGGGGCAGGGGCGCCACACGGGAGGGCCGCGGAGACCCCGCCAACCACCTGGGAGCGCCCGGAGGCACAGGGAGGCTTCGCTAAGGCTGTGAGCCGCAGCAGAGGAACGTGGGCAGCCAGAGGCTCCAGGCCAGGGCCAGGGCCTGTGTGGCGGGACTGGAGAATCAGTCAAGATGGGAAGCAAGCCGAGCGGGAAGAGAGGGCACCTGCCCAGCAGGCGTGGAGCACAGGCTGGACGGAGGGTGGCAGTCAGGGCCAAGGTCCCAGAGGCCGAGGGAGAAAGCTCGGCTGGGCGGGGAGGACCGGACAGCGGCTCCTCATGCTGCTGAACTTAACCTCAGCGTCCAGCACCGTGTTCCCACACAAAGGTCCCCATGGGCGTCTCATGGGGTTGACGGTAAATGCCGTCCCTTCAGGTATCTTAGGTCAGGCCTTGGAGGAAGAGAGTGACAACAAACACCCGGCACGGCTGGCTGGGTGACCTCAGGCCCATCACCTCACTTCTCGGTTCTGTCATAGCCTCACGAGGCTCCGAGTGGACAGAGGGGACGTGTGGGCGTGTCTTCCTGGGGCGGGCAGGAGTGAGAGCCTGGCCCGCTGTGCTCAGTGAGCAGTGGCTGCGGCTGTGACGGCCAGCGTGCGTGGAGGGAACAGGAGATCTCCCAGAGCACTGTGGTGACCTCGGCTGGTCCCGGACCAGATGGAGAAGAGAGCCAGCCCCACTCCACACTGGGACGGAGTCACGGCAGGACTCAGAGGGGAACGGAGAGGAGAGGGTGGTCAGCTAGAGGTCTGCACCTTAATGAGTGTGGGGAGGGGCTTGGCGGTGGCGACCGTGGTTCCGTTGGCGAGGCTGGGCGGCGGAAGAGGCTGCTCCGCCAGGAAGACTGTTTCTCCAGACTCTGGGCCCACGGGGAGTTGAGACACGACCTGGGAGAGAAGAGGGGAAGTGAGGACACGCCCACCCCTTCTCGTGGCCCTGGAAGCTGCGCCATCTCCAGGCTTCAGCCGGTGGTGCATCCCTGCCCTACCCTGCCCAGAGGTGGGTGGCTGTCACCCCCTCGGACGCCATCACCGTTAGGGGGCAAATGAAGGGCAAAGACGAGAGGGATGAAAAGAGCAGCCTCCAGGGTGGCGAGGGGAGAGGGAACTAGAAAAGGGGAAGACAGAGGGTGGTGAAATGTTACGGAACTGAACACACTCAGGAGAAGTGGCTGTTCTGAATGAGCAGACATGGGGGCAGCAGGGAGGCCTCTGACTCTAACTGCAAGGCTGCCCAGCCGGTGTCCTCCAGAGGGCCCACCGCCGCACCTTCTGGCTTCCCCGTCCCACCTGGCCCAAGCGAGGGACCTCATCCTGGGCCACTCCAGTGGGTCTGGGGCCCCTGAGCAGGGGAAGCACCTGTAGTGGACAAGCTCACCTGAGTGGGGGACACAGAGGTGGCACTGGGCAGTGGCTCGCTGACTCGGGCTTCCAGGGGTGACGGCACCGAGCCCTGGGACTCATGGCTGGCAGGCTGCTCAGGAGATAAGGCATCGCTGCTGTCCTCGTCAAAGGAAGAGCTGTCTGCTACTTTCGGGTAGTTCACCTGGCCCACTGAAAGCCAAGGCCAGGGTGAGACTCCTCCAGCAAACGGGAAGAGGCTGTCCCAGCGAGGCGCCTGCCCTGCGGCCCCACGGCCCCAGCAAGCAGCAGGAGAAGGAGGCCAGCAGCCGACCTGCCTCCTGTGTCCAAAAGAGCTCAAGGAAAGCTTGTCATCACGACCCGAAACAAAGGCCAGGAAGAGTCAGTCCCACCAGGTCATCAGAGCACTCCCCTCGGTGGGGAAAGGCCTGATGGTTAACCCCTTGCTTTTAACTCCGCCCTGCGTTCAGTCTTCCAAGTCAGGGTCTGCCCTCCCGCCCCACAGCCCGCCACCTCCTGTTTCCCCGCTGTTGAAGGCACTTTATTCCCATCCTGTGGCTGCACAAAACTCTCCTCTTCTCCCAGAGGCTCACGGACCCTGCGATCAGGGACGGAAGGAGTTTGGGTAACAGCTGTGCAGGTGCAGCTCCTCCCCTGGGCTGCCCGACTCCCCGAAGACCAGGAGGAACAGACAGAAGAGGCTCGCGGAGAAGGGCCACCTGCTTGCACAGGTGAAGCAGATCAGTGGAAGGACAGCGACCTCCCTTCAGCAGCCAGTGACTCCCAGAGACCCACGTCCTGGGGGCAGGCCTGCGCTCCTGGGCAGGGACCAGGCTGGGTGGGAGAGGCGGGAGAAGCAGGGACCCGGCGTGGGAATCCCAGATGCAGAGAGAAGGAAAGAAGGGGATGGGGCAGGCAGGGTACTTCAAAAGACTCCTGTCACAACCCTGCCGCCAGCCCGGTCAGGGGAGAAGTTCTGCACCGGCACTGTCCACACAGGGGGAATGAGGCAGCGGCGCAGAGGTGAGCCGGCGGCCATGCCGGGGACGCAGCTGCGGCGGGAAGACCACAGATGAGGAACACTCTCCCTGCAGACCCTCCCCTGCTCCAGGGCCGTGCCCCGAGGCCCTCTGCCCCTAGGACCCAGCAGGACGCCCCTGAGCTTGTCCCCCACCCCCCACCCGCCCTCCCAGGGGCCCGCAAGGAGCACGGAGAGGATGCAGCTCGCTGACAGTGGGTCACGCTAGGTCTAGGTGCCCTCCCACAGTCTCCTGCTCCCAGAGAGGGGACCTGTCATGGCACAGCAGCCACAGGACAATGGGACTCAGGACGGAGGAGCTGCGGGTCCACCCCGGCCTCAGCCCAGCCTGAGGAAGCTGCTGGCCACGCTGCAGCGGCCCCAGGGCCGTCAGGCCAGGTCACTGAGGGGCCCACCCCTCTCTCCTGCAGCCAGGGCAGCCCGGATGGGGCCCTGCCCGGCCGGAGTTCACGGGCCAGGCACCCTGGAGCCCAGCCGCTGCTCTGCTGGTGGGAAAAGTGGATGCTGAGGGGAGGCCGGCCATGACTCCGACGACCAGCTGGCGGCGCGTGTGTGAGCAGGTGGCCGCAGGTGTGTGGTGCAGTCCGGGAGACGGAGGCCGTCTGTGAAGCCCCTCCCATCCCGGTGCACACCCCGCTCTGCCTCCCCCTCCATCCCCCACCTCCTCAGCCTCTCCCCTGACTCCTTCCTCTCAGCCCTAAACCTCCTCCTTGACCACTATGTCCCTCTCTCCTCTCCACTCTCTTCCTGAACAGACGGACCATGTGTGCTGTCACCACTGCCTTGCCTCCTGCTCACTCCTTGGCCTGTACGCTCACTGCCGGCGAGTGCTCCTCTCTCCCCAGTCACCAGTGATGACCTCGTTCCAAACTAAGCTACTTCCCGGGCCTCAAACAAGCCGTATTCTGCCAGGGCTCCAGGCCACACTGCCCCCGCTGTCCCCTCTGCCTGGAATGTCCCTCTGCACCCTCTCTACTTGGCAAACTGACTCGATCTCCAGGTGGGCCCGAAACGTGTCGTCAGCCCCACCGCCATCCGCGTCCCTGAGAGAAGCCCATCTCGGACGGGCTCTCGCTGCCCCTGCCACACACCACTGTCCTACACTGTCCACGACAGAGCCGCCAGCTGGTCTGTAATGAATGTCACTGCAAACAGCAGCAGCCCTTCCCCGAGTCTCCCTGGGCGCCCAGGACTGTGCCGGGCCCTTCACAGCCATCGTCACCTGGGAGCCTGCAAACTGTCCTGAACGGCAGGTGGCTTGGCTACGACTTTACAGGGCCCTGGTCTTTCTAAGTACATGGTGCCACACGTGCCTGGGAGCTAGACTCGGAAATCACTTGTGCACACGGCAGCCTTCTCCCGTCAGACTGAGCTCTCTGAGGGCAGCCGCAGCGTATTCTGTTCGTTTCTGTAACGGCAGGACTCACATAGGCCTGGGGCGTGGCTGACTGTCAGCAAACATTTACCAGACGGGCTGGCTGCAGAGTCCAGAACTGACCTTGGCCCAAACGCTGTCGTGGAATCTGGTGAAGGTCTGGGCAGGAAAACACTAACACAAGGTGAAGTGAATGCCAGGGCAAAGCAGGGAGTTAAAGGGGAAGAGGGCAGTCAGGGCACCTCCTCTGCGGGTGCAGATGAGGTCCCAGAAACCGGTCTCCTCTGAGCCAGGGCTCGGGCCCAACGTGGCTGCTTCGGGCCTACTCCTGTGCCCTCCCCTGCCCTGCCCAAAGACCTAGCTCACTCCTACGTGAGAGCACCTGAGCCTCCTGAAGGCACGGCCGCTCCCCGGGGGCAGGTCTCAGGCCTGCGGCAGCCAAAGAAACATGTCTGTACCAGCAGTTACCAAAGTCTGAGGGAATCATGTGTGCACACCTGCCCGTGGCACACGAGGCCCTGCACGTCCTGGACTCTGTGGCCTCCCCCTCACGTCTCGACACCCGCTTCCAGCTCCACGTGCAAGCTGCTCCTTCTGCCTGCTGCACATGCTTTCATTCCTACTCACCCTGCACCCCCACCTGGGCCTCAGCTCTTCTGACGCCGACGCCCGCTGTCGGGGCCGGGGGGGCGGCCTCCATCACCCCCATCTGGGCCTCAGCTCCTCTGACGCCGATGCCCCCTGTCGGGGCCGGGGGGGTGGCCCTCCATCACCCCCACCTGGGCCTCAGCTCTTCTGACACCGACGCCCGCTGTCGGGGCCTGGGGGGGCGGCCTCCATCTCACTCTCACCTGTTTCCTTGCCTGTATCTGCTCCTGGGCTTGAGCTCCGTAAGGACGAGGGGCTTGGTCTGCCTTGTGGGGCTGTGGCCCTAGCACCCTGCTTGGATCAATCGACCTTTACTGACTGAACTATCTGAGGAGAGTGCCAGGCTCCAAGAACAGATTTCACTAATGAAAAGAAACTGCAGGCACAGTTTCAAGGTCCCAGCGTCTCCATGTGCTCACACACACCACCCCGGACACCTACCTACCTTCTCTGGGAAAGAGGGACAAGCCCCTGTGCTCACAGAGATGGGAAGTGGACAGAGGCCTCTCTGTCACTGATGCAGTTATTTTGGCACGGCGCTGATCTGTGAGGCCACTGGCGCTGTCCCAGGCTCATAGGACCCGTTTATCAGGCTCTCATACTCTGTACCTCGGCTCCCCCAAGGCTAAGCAGGAAGTCAGGGAGCAAGCGGTCCAGAGCCCATGCCCTCTGCGCCCCGCCTTCAAGTCCACACGTGGTGGTCGGGCCTCCTCACCAATGATGGCTTCCTTCAGGCTGGACTCCACAGGCAGGATGTTCTTCTCCACCAGCTCCATGGGGCCAGGCCTCTGCGCAATCTTCTCGTTGAGGTCATCGGCCAGCCTGGCTCTCTTCAGCTTCAGCTGCTTGGCCTGCAGGGAAGGCTCAGCCGAGGTCTCTGCCCGTGGGAGAGAATGGAGCGCAGGAGGATATAGGAGTGAGGTGGTTCTGCCCTGGGAACTGCAGAGCAGCTCCCCTTCCCTCTGGGGAAGGAGCAGAGACCATGAGAACGTAAATCAAGTGCCAGGCGGAGTACGGTGGCCCGGCCTGAAGTTTCACAAGGACAGAAGAAGGGGCCCCCGCTGTGGACAGTGTGTGGTCACGCGCAACAGTGGTCACTAGGCACAGGCTGGCCCAGACGACTCTCTGAGCTGGAGCTAGAGCTGAAAGAGCACCAGGCAATGGGTGGTGTCTCCTCTCCCTCAAGCTCGCTGCATTATGGGGACAATCCACCTCCCTGCTCTGGGCCTCAGGGTCTTCCTCTGCAAAGTGTGGGGTTCAGTCTAGGAAAGTCTTCTTCCAACCCCAAAGTGGTTTCAAAACCAAACAAAAAGTGAATAGATTCAAGCCAAAACCTTTCCTTCCCTAGAATGAGGAAAGAAGTGTGTGCGGGCAGGTGGAGTACGTCTGGGATGATCTTGCTTGTACTTCACAGGTGCTCCTGTAAATACTGAGTGAGTGAATGAATGGATGGATGGATAGATGAAGGAATGAATGAAAACAGAAAGTAAACACATTTAAGAACAGCGTTGGAGGAAAGGATTTCATACCGAGGTTTTATGAGATCCAGGGCCACGACATGGCCATAGAAAAAGGGAAGCCACCCCAAGAGAATGTGACTGTGCTCCTTTGGGAATTCCCAAAAGCCAGGGGTGGTTGCCCACAGCACTGCTGTTTTAACTGCGTTAAGGCTCTGGCTTACACTGTCAACTGAAACGGGAGTGATGAAAAAGAGGGACGACAAAACGTGGGTGGTGCAGGGGTGAAAACAGTGAGAATGAGGGTTTAGATGAAGAAGCATTTCCAATCTAACACACCTTCCAATATGTGCATCCTGACCAGCTCCGATCTCTCCGGCCGGGAACGAATCTTCCGCTTCAGGTAGTCCTCTGTCTATAGAAAAACACACCAAGCAGCTCTCAGATCCAGGTCACAAGCTTATGGCATGAACAGGACCAAAAAGCAGCCGTGCCTTTAGTGGGTCACCTCTGCAGCCACCACAACCTCAGCCTGGAGACTGCAGGGTCCTGAGGCCTGGAAGGACGCGTCCATTTTCAGCGCACCTGCCAAGGGCTTCATCCATCTGTCAAGACCATTTGTCGCTCTGAGGCTGGACTACTAATATATTTTTTAATCTATTACTTTTTTTAAAAAAATCAATTTATTTATTTTATTTTTGTCTGCATGGGGTCTTTGTTGATGTACGCTGGCTTTCTCTAGTTGCGGCGAGCAGGGGCTACTCTTCTTTGCGGTGCGCAGGCTTTTCATTGCAGTGGCTTCTCTTGTTGCGGAGCACGGGCTCTAGGTGCACGGGCTTCAGTAGTTGTGGCACGTGGGCTCAGTAGTTGGGGCTTGCAGGCTCTAAAGCACAGGCTCAGTAGTTGTGGTGCACGGGCTTAGTAGCTCCACAGCATGTGGGATCTTCCCGGACCAGGGCTCGAACCCATGTCCCCTGCACTGGCAGGTGGATTCTTAACCACTGCGCCACCAGGGAAGTCCTAATCTATTACTATCATATGTTATGTTCATCAAAGAAAATTCAGAAAATTAGAAAGTAAAACAACAATAAAAATTTTTAATCATCCACCGTTAGTATTTGGGGATATTTGTTTCTAATCATTCTTCCATGCAAAAGATAAGTTTAATTTTGCAAAGCTATAATCATACTGAATATAATTTTATACCTTATTTCAAAAAACTTGGCACTGCCTGGTACCATGAGCATTTTCCATGCACTCTGAATGGCTGCTGAGTACTAATTTTGATACGTGGTGTCATAGCTCTAGTTCCTTAACGTCTCATGTCCTCATTTCTGCACTTCTGAGACGCCAAGCAAATTAAACCATTCCCTCAACAGTCTCAGAGCCAGCCCACTGCCCGGCGCTCACATTATAATGTATATATGACCCCGGATTTGTCTGACTCTAGAGCCTGTGCTCTTAACCTTTGCACCAGAATTTTACAAACCATAGGTCAAGACCATTAGTGGGTCAGGACCAGCACAGAATAGGGTAGGATAGGACAAGACAGGACAGGACAAGACAGAGCAGAGTAGGGTAGAGTAGAATTGAATAGAAAATAAAGTATCAGAGCATACTGCATGCCTGCAGCAAGGTAAAGACTTGCTCCTTGGACTGGCCTTGGTGCTCTGACTGGTCAGCTCTGTGCCAGCCCCAGGGTGGTGCTGAGCTCTCCAGGAGATGGCTTACAGTGGCCGCGGGTTCAGAGCCTATCACCCATCTGCAGTGGGCAGAAGTACTGCCATGACTGCCAGAGAAGATGGCAGAACAGGTGTCGTACACTGCAGGTCTTCACAGACAGCAGAGGGAGGCATACGGTACTGATGAAGAAAACACCTGGAGTCCACACCCCAAGGTTTAAATCCCAGTAAGTTGCCACTTACTAGCTGGACAAGTTAGTTAACCTCTCTTAACTGCATCTATTAAGATAAAGATAATAACACTTAATTCGTAAGAGCTGATGTGAACATAAACAAGAAAAGGGTATAATTTCACATATAAAAGTACTCAGTAAACTAGTAGCTGTACTAATTAGTTCGTATTTACTCCTTGCCTTGGAGAAGCAGGCCAGGAAATGGTGCCAAGTCTTAAGACTGGGTTGAGGGCACAGGCAATGACATTCCTTTTCTCTCTGCTGTATTCTCTCATCCTCCCAGGCACTGAAACAGTGCAGCTGGTCACTCCTTTGGTTCCCAGGATCTGTGGCCTCATTCTTCCCACTCACTCTAAGAATTAATCATAATTTTCCTTAGAAATTTGTTAAAAATAAAATAAAGACAGAAGATAGTAAGGTAAATCTCGGAGGTAAATATTTCAGTCTCTGAAAGAGCTGTGGGTCTTAGGGAGCCCCGGCCTATGATCCTCCATCTGGGGAAGCTCTCTTCCCTTGTCTTTTACATAAAAGAGGAAAGTGAAGGGGCTGAGAGGGGGAAGCATGTTCTGGCGAATTCCCCATCTCCGCCCACACTGGGCAGCAGAATATCCCCTGAGGCCCCCGAGGGAACTGAAACCGAGGGGGACAGGGCAACAAGCCAGGTGCTGCAGTGTGAACCTGAGCTCAGAGGGACCCAGCTTCTGCTTCCATGGCCTCAAGTGGACCCTGGCTGCTCAGGGGCACACGGAGACCAGTAAGGTTTCCATGCCCATTCTGGAGAGGTGTGGGCAGTGTGGCCAGACAGGAGGGACCACCACTCAGCAAGCTTTTCCGTGGCTGGTGGTCGTGTCCTAACAGCTACAAAAGGCTAAGTGGAATTAAAGATGGGAAAATACTAGTGGTCTCCAAACCAAAAGAAGGGAGGTGACCATTACATACCCTTGAACGTACTAAAGGAAGAAACTCATTGTGATCATGGCCCATATCATCACACTGGGAGACGCTCGGGTGGGGATGAAGCAGAAAAGCCAGAGCCTTCTATTTAGAACCATAAGGCCAGGGCTGACCCTGGAGGCAACGCTAGACTGGAAGGAAGATGACAGCAGCACAACAGGCTCTGAAAATGCTCTTAGGAATCCTTGGGAAGCAAGGTGCCTTACCCTGGCCCGCTCCAAGCTCCTTCTCTGCTCATGAAATGCAGCTGGACTTTTCAAAGCTGTTGGGAGAAGAATGATAAAAGAATTACTTTATAGTGAAGCATCATGTCTACTGCTACAATTTACAGTGGAGAAGGTATCTTAAATTCAAGTTAATTTTAGCAGTACTATTAATATCAGCTGAAGTGAAGAAGAAAACGGCACCTGAGTAAGCACATATCTTTATGGTTCAGCTACCCCATCAAAACAATTCTGGTTACTTTGTTCCTAATGGGAACAGTCACTGCCTAAGCTTGGGCTCTGTAAGGTGCACCCAGGGAACCTAACTTTAATATAATCCTTATGGAGCAGTCAACTCTCCAAGAATGCCCACTGGGTCTCCCTTTACCCTCGGGGAGACCGGGACACAGAGCAGAGCTGCAAGTTGGGTCCACCCACTTTCCTTCTCCAACCTCATCAGGAATCGCAAAGTGACCGAACTGTTTGAATGAGGCAGTTAAACCAAAAAGACATTGCATCTACTTGGGTGCCATTTCCTTCTTCGGTTCAGCTGGTATTAATAGTTCTGCTAAAATTAACTTGAATTTCATCTTGAAGGACTAAAAGAACTTCACCATGATTGTCTGGTTAACCTTGGTGCACACAACCAGAGAGGCTCACTGTGTCCCCCATCACGGACCCGGCTCTTTTCTGGGGCTACCACCACATGGCCACAGCTCGCAACTCAGCAAAGCACACCGAGGGTGGGGAGACCAAAGCAGGACCCTCTACAAATGCAGCGCTGTGAAGAGAGTCTGTGTCAAAAACTCAGCAGATAACGAGTTGGGACACCCTGAGGATGAGAGGGGAAAAGGCCTGACTCACTTCAAGTTGGGAACAACAGCAGTAAGAGAGAAATTCATAAGACCGTGGTCAGTTTCACTTCTGCTGCCCTAGAATTTCAGAGCAGCTGTGAAACTGTGTGTGCAGATAACTTTTGCTGGGCTGCTGGCTGTGGTAGGAGTGCAGCGGTAAGGAGACGCTAAAAGTAGCCAGAGCACAGATATGACCCTATCCTGCCTGGGCCTTTGCGCTTCCTCCCCCCATCCCACCCCCAGGGGCTGGGCCTCAGGAGCAGCAGTCCCCAAAGAAAGCTCCAAATGTCACTGCAGTACTTCTTTTTTTCTCTTTTTTTTTTTCCCTAATATTAAAGTAAAAAAGAAACCCATTTTAAAAGATCAGTTGGAAGTACCCTATCTTCTAACGGCAGGGGGAGCGCTAGATTTAACAAATAATCTCTAAGGAAAACCAGCACAGGCTCCCTCTCCAAGCTACCAGAGCATTCCAAAGCATGACCCAGGCCATCCCAGCTCTAATCTGAAGGTCTTGGCATCTCAGTGGGTAAGCAGACAGCCCCTGCACCTGCTTCTACTGAGTAAGGCTGGTTCAACTCCAAAATCAGCCTCCAAAAGTCCTGATATGCAGAGTGTGATGGACCAGCAGGGAATAAACACACAACCTTGCTCTAGGAGCACTTATCACATGGACGAGACGAGAAGCACTAAGAATCAAAGCAAAACTCAGTGTCCGCCCCCCACCCCCAGCTGCCTTTCTGCCTTAGTTTTCTCCACAGCTCATCACCGCCTGACACCCTGGATGGTCATACTGCATCTCTCTGTATTCACTGCCAGCCTCCTACCACTACAATAAGCTCCTCTGGGCACGGCAGGGGGTTTGTCTACTTCTTTCTGACAGTACCCCCGCCATGGAGAGCACATAAGTCATTCAATGAATTAATGAATATTCTATAAGGAACGGATACAAAGTGTACACTGGTGACAGGAAAACTAGAGGATCCTGTGAGCTCTAAACTTTCATTTGTACAGCCAGAATTAGGCTCTCATCTTGGTTCAAAACTTCACAGAAGTCCCAGATATAAAAGCAAGACATGTGCATGCCTATCCTGGGTTCCACCAGTTACTGCTGGTGTGACACGGGGAATGACTGCTTTTCAGGTCTCATTTTCTTCTTCTGTCAAGTCCGCCCACCTCCCAGAGCTCCTGTGACAACCGAAGGAGAGTGAAAGGGCTCTGCAGCCAGTGGTGCCCTCACCAACACATTTAGGGTGCTGCTGTCATCACGTGCAGTGATTTGGTTGAAACAGGGGTTAGATTCCCACACGGGCCAGCTAGTTCCTACACCACGGTCACAGATAATCTGGCTAAACACCAGTCAGCGTGCAACGACCTACACTGGCTATCCTAAGGGGTAAGGCACAGATCCAGCTTCTGGGAAAACAACTCACAAAGCGCAGAATTTCTTGATGGAAGGGGAGTGTAACATTTTCATGTACAATGAGGATGTTGCACCATGAGTGGGGATAAGTGACAGGTGAACTGGCTGTACTGTACGTGACTTCCTGCTTTCCACTGGGTTAAGGAAATTTTTGCATAATAGCGAGGATGCCTACCTTCTGCGGTGGGCATGGTTCTAAATACTTTAAAATGTTACCTAATTGAATACTCCTATTGATTCCATGTGATGTGTAATATTTCACTGTACAGATGAGGACAGGCTCAGAAAGGGTAGGAAAGGCAGCAAGTGGCAGAATAGGATCATAACCTAATTCTCTCTCACCCTTAAGTCAGAGTTCTTTCCCTCCTCTGGGTTGGCTCCTTAACTTCTTCAAAAAGTGGAGAAGAATGACCCCATTGGATGGGAGGCAAGGAGGCCTCAATGACCTGCAATGCTTAGATGTAGGGCTGAGGGCAGGTCATGTGGAAAGGCCAGCTCGACCACAGTCCTGAGCACAAACATGTGTAAGGAAGGCTCAGAAGAGGGGTGCAAAGTACACAAAGCAGGTACACAAAGTCACGGTTTCAAACCTGGGGCTCACCATGGAGCTTAAGGTGCAGCCTTCAGCACTGATACTAGGAGACGAGCCTGGAGGTGGATGAGAAGACCAGAGCAGTTCACCAGCTGCTCAGAGCTTGGGCAAAAGAACCAGAAATGAAGCCCAAGAAAAGACTTCAAAACAATAATTACTGATTCCAAAAGACTGTTTCATTTTATAACAACAACATTATAATTGAATCCTCTTAACAACCATGAGGTAGGCACCACTATTCCAATTCTATACGTGAGGAAACTAACACTGCAGTAACCTGTGAGGTCACTCACCGAGTGGCGGACCCCAACCCAGGTCCAGCTCTGTCTCTCTTTCTCCCTTTGTGACAAGTGTGTAGGCTTCTATCAGCCCTTGAAGAGCCCACTCACTTTGTGCTGCTCTCTCCCCACGTCTAATTCTGCTCCGTGACAGCAAGTTCAGCGATTTCAAGAGCCACTTCCAACATGAAAGGAAGAGGGAGCAATGACCAGGTGTCTTGTACGGGCTTCAGTCAGGACTCCTGGAAGGCGCTTCCCAGGCCCATCTGGGGAAGCCTGGAGCTGGGGCAGCCAGTGCTCTCGGTAGGTCGGGGTTTGGGGTGGAAAGGCACTCCTATACATGTCTGGCCAGCTCTGTTAAAAGCTGCAGCCGGGGAGGGTAACCTAGTGAAGAGATTAGGGGTGATAAAGGTAAGCCCTGGGCTTTCTTGATGTAGAAGCAGGTGGCAATGTATAGTCAAAGTCACAAGCTTCTACGCTAAGGGAATGAGACACAAGGAAGTACAGCAACACAGAAAATAATTTAAAAGTTTAGGCCTCTACTAGCTGTGGAAAATCCCCAAAGGCTCGAAGCTAACCCATAGACATGTGTCTGAGTAGGAGGGCGGCATTCACCTTGGACGCGCAAGCCCTCTCTCGCTGCCTTAATGCTTTGCCAGAGGAGCCAGGGCACTGCTCACTCGGAAATTTTATTTTCCCAGAAACTCCTAGAAGGCAGTCTCTGAAAGAGAAGCCCCGCCAAACCAATGCAAACCCAAGAACTGTGCACGTTGTTTATGAGAATATACATTTTTGGTGTCAGAGGGCACCAAAACTTGATCCTCTACTCCCACCCTCCGGGAGCTGGTTTCCTGGAACACTTGCGCGGCTTTGCGTGAACACAGGGGGGTGTGCAAACAGGTGCTCAAACGAAAAATAACCAAGCCCCCCACCCCCCCACGGAAATCAAATGAACACAAGTGGCTAAGAGGTGTGGTGCTCTTAGTCACAGTTTCGGTGCTAGATGTGGGCCCCGCCCCTGGCTGCCTCTAACCCCCGATTTAACACTCTGTTCCCTCTCTCCAGCGCCCATCTTCTTTCTCCCCTTACACATTTGCTACCTTAATTAAGTGAGGTCATTTGTGAACTAAAAAGAGAAAAACTGTTTCAATTTCCTTTTTCAAAACACACTGCCATCCACTTCCAGGGGGAGTTCGGTGCTGTGCTGGGTGTGATCTGATCAGACGGAGCGCTGTGATCTGATCTAGCACCGAAGCGCGAACATAAGGAGCCTTAAAAACCAACCTAGCGGGGCTTCCCTGGTGGCGCAGTGGTTAAGAATCCGCCTGCCAATGCAGGGGACACGGGTTTGAATCCTGGTCCGGGAAGATCCCACATGCCGCGGAGCGGCTGGGCCCGTGAGCCACAATTACTGAGCCTGCGTTCTAGAGCCCGTGCTCCACAACAAGAGAAGCCCGCGCACCACAATGAAGAGCAGCCCCCGCTCGCCACAACTAGAGAAAGCCTGCGCGCAGCAACAAAGACCCAAGGCAGCCAATGAATAAATAAATAAAAAGAGAGTAACTTAAAAAAAAAAAAAAACAAAACCAACCTAGCACATGAATGTAGCACTTTCCCATCACCAGCCCCAAATTTAGTTCAACATGTAGGCAAGTGAAAGCCTCCTAGGAGCCACAAAGCAGTTCTGGAAATGCATCTCAGCAAGAAGGATAGCAACAAACCACAGATATTCATTTTCTCATCATTATCATTAAGGAATATTTATTAGGTGCCTGGGTCTCAATGTCACTTTATTAGGTGCTGACATAGTAAAAATGATCGTTCCCATACTATGCTAGAATTAAGCTCACGGCCAATTCTGTATTCAGAGGAACTCAAAGGCTATAAACACAGGACAGCTAACAGAGATCAACAGACTGCCATGGGCTAAGGAGCCCTTCTTCCAGGCAAGCCTGCTGGATTTCTCTGTTCACTGTAGAAGCAGCAGGCATACGCACAGTGCATCTCTGGGGGCTGTGTCTGTGTGTGGTAACAAACATACTTAACAACTCAGGTGGGAAATCAGAACTACGTCCATTCATCCATCTATCTAATAAATAATTCTTAAGCAACTGCTGTGCTAGTTACTGAGGACAAGCATGTACAGGATGGAGTCCCAGCCCTCAAAGGCAGCTCAGGGTCCGGTCAGGGAAAAAGACAAATAATTACAATACAAGATGGAAGCATAGTTGTAGAGGTAACTTAAAGTGTTACGTAAGACGGAAGAGGCAAAATTCTGCCTGAGGAAAGAGTGTGTGAACTGTCTGGGTAGATTTTACAGAGAAAACCCAAATGAACGGAATAGAAACACCACAGGCAGACAAGGAAGGTCATCTAAGAGCGTGACAAGTTCTAGGGACTACAAGTGGTCTGATGTGGTGGGACCAGGGTGTTCACGTGGGGATCATGAGGCTTGGGGGGGCCGGGGGCAGGGCCTGCATCTGGGGAGCCGGGGAAGACATGTTCTCTGTTCTTCCCACTAAGTACAAATAAACACTCTGGACCTTACATAAATAGGTTCTGAAAGGTGGAGGGAAGGTGGCAGACTGGCTAGGGACCTTGGAACCCAAAGAATGACACAGTGGCGAGTCCCCCGAGTTTCCTTTTTGCCTTACATCCCAGACTTGGAGCTGAAGAAGCTGGCAACCTGGAAATGCCAATGGAAGCGGACAAAAAAGCCCCAACAAAACCTACTCTCGCTAGCCACAGGACCAGGAAAAGGGCAGCCTAGCAAGAGAAAAAACTTAAGACAGTAATCATTCTACTCCAGACAGACAGCACGGTGAAAGCCCCACCCTCAACAGGAAAGGCCAAGTGGGAGGCTAGACTTTCACCCTTACGAGGCTGTAATGAAGCACCCCAACACCCCTGCCAGGTGGTGTCAAAGAAGGCCAAGTAGGAGGCTGCCCCCAGCCCAAGGAATAAGTGGAGACCAAATGGGGAGCCTGGACTTACACTCCCTCTAGCAGTAAGGAGATTCCCCCCCTCCCCCCGCTGAGGTGGTGTCACGGGGAGGACTGGTGAGGTGTCAGGACTTTCACCATTACAAGGTCACCTCCACCCACAAAGAAGTTTAACATCGTGTCATCCAAGCCCTGGAAGGAGAGGAAAAAGACGGGTTGGAAGAGTACTTAAAACTTCCCAAATTTGGCAAGAGACATAAGTCTTCAGAGACTGAAGAAGCTGAGCAAACCCCAAACAAGTTAAACCCAAAGCAGTTCACCCCAGGATACAACAGAATTAAACTTTTGAAAACTAAAAACACAGAAAAACACTTGAAAGCAGCCAGAGGAGAAACAATTTGAACGACAAAAGATTTCTCATCAGAAACCATGGAGGCCAGAGTTACCACATTAACCAGGCGAGTGACATGATCAGAACCACATGGAGGGGTGGGGAGTTATTTCTAACTTGATGTTTTATGTTAAAAAATGGAATGAAGACGTGGCACATATACACAATGGAATATTACTCAGCCATAGAAAGAAACGAAACTGAGCTATTTGTAGTGAGGTGGATGGACCTAGAGTCCGTCATACAGAGTGAAGTAAGTCAGAAAGAGAAAAAAATACCGTATGCTAACACATATGTATGGAATCTAAAAAAAAAAAATGGTTCTGAAGAACCTAGGGGCGGGACAGGAATAGACACGCAGGCCTACTAGAGAATGGACTTGAGGACATGGGGAGGGGGAAGTGTAAGCTAGGACGAAGTGAGAGAGTGGCATGGACATACATACACTACCGAATGTAAAATAGATAGCTAGTGGGAAGCAGCTGCATAGCACAGGGAGATCAGCTCGGTGCTTTGTGACCACCTAGAAGGGTGGGATAGGGAGCGTGGGAGGGAGGGAGACGTAAGAGGGAAGAGATATGGGGATATATGTATAACTGATTCACTTTGTTATAAAACAGAAACTAACACACCATTGTAAAACAATTATACTCCAATAAAGATGTTTAAAAAAAAATTAAATGAGCAGAAACATACCTGGTAATTGGTATATATTCATTTCACCACTCATGTCTGCACTCACATGGCTCCCCCCTCTTCCCTGCACCCCCTTTTAACTTTGAATTTTTTTTTTTGAAACCTACAAAAACACTGAAAGAGCAAGTAGTAAATGACCCTATAACTCTGACCTAGATTCACCAGTTATCTTTTAGCCATATTTGTTTTCTCTCTCTCCTGTGCACACATGCACATACACACAATTTTGTTTATTTAATCACTTGGAAGTGAGTTGCAGACACAGTTGTCCCTTGGTATCTGCAGGTGACTGGCTCCTGGATGCCCCACGGACACCAAAATCCATGTACCAAAATCTTGTATAAGGATGTTCAAGTTCCTTATACAAAATGGCGTAGCATTTGCATATAACCTATGCACATTCTCCCATATACTTTAAATCATCTCTAGATTACTTATAATCCCTAATACAATGTGATTGCTATGTAAATAATTTCCAGTACGTGGCAAATGCAAGTTTTGCTTTTGGGAACTTTCTGGAATTTTTTTTCCAAATATTTTCCATCTGCAGTTGGTTGAACCCACATATTTAGAACCTGTGGATACGAAACCTGCAGATACAGAGGGATGACTATCAATCACATTTCATCCCTAAATTCTTCAATATGCATTTCCTAAGAAGAAAGACATTCTCTTATCTAACTAAAATATCTTTATCACACCTCAGAAAATTAATATTAATCCAATAATATAATCGAATTTGCAGTCCATGTTGGAATTTCCTCAATTGCCCGTCAAATGTCTTATAGCGGTTTGGATTTTCCCCCTTAATCCAAGATGTAATCAAGAATCATGCACTACATTTCATAGTTGTCTCCTCGGTCACATTTTGAAACAATACTCCTGCCTTTTGCACTTTTCCTGACACTGACTTAAGTATACAAACCGGCTTGTTTTGTGGAAAGAATGTCCTATATTCTGAATTTGGCTGTTTCCTCGTGATTAGACTTAGGTTAAACATTTTTGGCAGGAAGACTACATAGTTGATGTGTACTTCTTAACATCAGGAGGCACACACAGTACCATGCTGCCCAACCACTGACAGTGCTGAAAGCATGAAAGGTGACACCAGATCTCTCCATCCTAAAGGTAGCATTTCCCCTTTTGTAATTAATACATAATCTGTGGGGTAACATTTTGAGGCCTTGTGAAAATCCTGTTCCCTAAGCACTGCTTACCTAATGGTTTTAGCATCTACTGATGATACCTGCCTGAAATCAAGTATTACATTGGGAATTGCAAAAGAGTAAGAATTGCATTTTTACAAGATCACTCTAGTAGAGATCAAGAGGCCATTCAGAAGAATAAAATGGAGTGACCGGGTAAATGGTTGTACCATTAACACTCCCAGAGAGGGGATACAGAAGGAGTAGGCCTGGGACAGGGTGGGACAGATGGTGTTTAGTTTGGGACATGCTGAATATGAGCTAATTGTGTGACATCCTATCAAGAGATGTGCAAGTGGTATGTGTGTGTACTTGCATGTGTGTATATATGTACATATGCTTATATGTGTATGTGTGTGCACACGGCATCATCTAGGGATAATGTAATATATGTTATGTTGAGACAGAAGAAAATACTTCCCAGGATGAATCTTAAGAGACTCTCAGAATTTAAGCATAGGTGACGGACAGAGCCCAGCAAAAGAACCTGAGAAGGCTCATGGGGGTGGGAGAAGGCTATAAAGATATAGAGACTCGGCTTCAAGAAAAAGGGTGTAGGTAGAAAGAGAGAGATGTTAATAGTGGGCAGGTCAGATAAAATACGGCTTGCAAAGTTTCCAGAGGATTACTCATACTTAGGACACAGCCAGAGGTCTCGGAGCTATGCTGGTGAGTTGGTGGAGATGGGGACCAACCACAAGAGGCAGAGGAGTAAGAGTGAGGGTGGGGTCCAGAGGTGTGTGTCCCCTAAGGGGTTAAGACCGCTAACTGTTGGTTACTCACTCCCAACAAGTATTAATTGAGAGCCCACATGTCTGTCGGTGCTGGGATATCCTTGTTCTTCCCTAGTGAAGAACGATGCGTCAGGCAAATAAACACCTAACACAGTAGGAGGTGGTGCATGCTCTGAAGAAACATAAAGCAGGGTATGGGCGACGGAGGGCGACAGGGCAGGACTTTACACGCAGTGGTCAGGGAAAGACTTTCTAATGTGATGTTTGAGCCAAGACCTGGAGGAAAGGAATGAGCCCTGCAGGCCAGGAGAAGAGCAAGTGCAAAGGCCCTGGGTGGCAACCTGCCTGAGAGACAGAGGGACCTCAACAGGACAGGCTGGCAGAGCAGAGTGAGCAAAGAGAAGAGTGGGAAGAGACGCTGTAAGAGGCGGAGCCGCAGAGGGCCCTGCAGGACTTTGGACTTTACCCTGTTCTCAAGTAGAAATAGAGGGAATGAAACAGGGAGAAGAAATAAAGCAGGATTGTGCCTGTCATCCGTGCTGTTGACAAAAAGGCTCCTGAGGGTAACGTAAATAAAAAGATCTGCTGCAAATGGTTTCCTTGTTTTCCCCCTGCTGTTTGCACAGCATGCTGGGAATTACCTTACTTGAGCTTCTTAGTACCTGCTATTTCCTACACTTTATAAAGGAGAACTGACTTGCCTGGGATCACATCCTAATTAACGGCAGGACAAAGGCCTCTGGTTCTTCTGATTCTAAAATTCAGATCTTTTAATTTATGTATATTTCAGCATAAGCCAGGTAGGAGGAGGAGTGGGAGTGGGTCAGAGAAAAGATACTTCTCTGATCAGGCATCTTTAAAAAAAAAAAAATTGATAGTTACAAAAAAATAACAAACAGTGATTTTAATCTGATCTTTTACATTTTGCTTTCTTCTCCTCGCTATTCCTCTGCAAAGAAATGCTGCCTTGTCATTTGCTCCAATATTGGCAATGGTTCTGAAGGGAGGGAGGGAAGGGAAGAAGGGAGGATTTCAGATATAACCTCAGAAAATGTCAAGGGGTACACATTTTCCCATCCCTTTTCCCATCAACCCTCTCTCAAAGGGGTCAACATAGCAGAAGAGGGAGTCACCGTATAATCAAACTCCTTCCAAAGTTAACTGAGTCTTTTGCCACATCCCGTGACCCTAGCACAGAAGTTTGTCACACAGCTCCAGGAAGTTCATTAACTCCGCCAAACTGACCACAGACATGGTGCAAGGCCATATGAGAGGCAGGCAAGGCAGGCTTTTCCCAGCATTGGAGGCAAGGGGTCATAAGCTGTCTGTACTCAATCATTTTATATGCAGCAGCCTCAACTGTCTTAGAAATTCATCAACTCTTGAATCACGTGGATAGGACTATCCTGTACTTCAGAACTCCTGGCGGGAAGACAGTAACAATATTCTACGCCGTCACTAAAAATGAAAAGGGGAATGATGCCAGCAGCCCTTGGTCCAGTGTTTCTCCGAGTGTGGTTCCAGAACCACACTTGCATTAGAAAGTCTCTGGAGGGCAAGAATCTCTATGTAATGCAGAGATCCCAGAGCTTCAAGAATTTCAATCTTTAGTCAGCTCTTCAAGGAGGCTGGTGCCAATAAAATTTGAAAACCATTGTTTCCCTAGTCCAAAAGGCAGGGGAAAGGTGACACTGCAGATGAGAAAGTAAGAATTTTTATTTGCTCATTCTCCACCACCAGGGGCTAAGTGACTAAAAAGTACACCTAGTAAGGACTTGATAATTTTTCGGAACAGCTAACTCAAAATTGCAACTCTGATGGCTGTGTAGGTGTCCACAAATTGGTAGAGTTTAATCTCCTGAGCTCCTTTCAGGACCACTGCTTCGAGGTGCAAAGTATGTATTTCTGAGAGTCAGAGGATCAGGGCTTTTTGCCATCTTCCTCACACCCTGGCGAGGGCCTCATTCAGCTGGGATGGATTCCACACCCTGCTGTTTGTATTCGGGCCTGGCAACACACTCAGTGGAAGGCAGCTACAGAAATGCAGTCCTTGGTCTTAGCACACAGCAGGTGAGGAGCACAGAGGTTGGCTGTGTCACTGATGTGTAAGGGTTTACAACAGCATTAGGGGAATGATTTTTCTTGGGATTCCACATCCAGGCAGAGGAGGGGCCCTTAACCTGGGACACACTATACCAGCTTTAGAGTATCTATGAATCCCTGGAAACTGTGTGCTGAATTTTGGGTACTTGCTTGGGCAACTGTCTAGTGAGAGGATGTGTAAGATTTTCCAAGGAGCATCAATGGCACACACACACACACACACACAAAATCAAAAACCTCTGATTTAACTAAGCGTTATTAGGACAGAAGTGAAAAGGTGCCCATGGCCTTCAAGCCAGCAGACAAGAGCAGCAACTTGGAAGCAATTTTAATAGAGGGTTTAAAAATGATGGAGCCACTCTCACATACAACCCCTCCCCACTAACTTTCACCTTTCCCCACCAACTGTAGTTCCTGATCTAACACTGTTTTCAATTTTAATATTTACAAAGTTGAAATTTTGAAAGTACATCAAGCTATCATCATGAATTCCTCTGTCAATAAGAATCATTAGACCGTGACTTTCAGGAATTAGCATGGGGTTCAGAGCCAGAAGACCTGGAGTGGATCTACCTCTGTCTTTTAGTGGTACTGTGACCTTGGGCAAGTCACATGACCCCTCTGAGCCTCAGTATTCTCATCGGCAAAATGGCAATTATATAATTTGCCGTGATGACTCCTAGCATCAAAGTGAAAGTGCTCTGCCATCTGCTAGAAGCTCTGGTTAATAAGCGTTTGGCACTGTTACTGTTTTAACTTTTTCTTCTGTGCCATCCTCCTTCTGAAGAGAACAGCGTGGGTGTGAAGTCAAATGCTGAGAGCTAACTGGGGTTGACTTCCATTTTTTGTCTTTCTGTTTTTATCTGTCATACCAAAATGCCTGCAAAAATAACCTGCAATTGTTGACCATTAACCAAAGAGTTGTGTCAACAGTCCAGGGACTGGCCATGACAACGAAAACCAGAACTAAGTTCAGGTGAATCAAAGAAAGAGCTTGGGTGATGGGGTATGGGGAAGGGACCATGCACTCTGGGGCAAGCACGGGTCCAAACTGACAGGCAGAAAACGTGCTTCATCCATATCCTGTTTTGGCACTTGGGCTGTCACCCCCACCCAAACCATCAGGGAAGCCAACTACCAGGAATGAATGTTAAAAATGGAGACTCAAGGATGCTAATTTTTTCCTTTATAGAAGCGCAAGCTGCTCCAGAATCTTCAACCTTGACCCACTGATGGTGAAAGAGACTCAAGACTGGGACATAAAAGCCATAGCACAATCCTGCATGGCATGAATATCAACAGGTACAGTGAATTCCAAAAGGCTAAAATATCAGGGGTCTAATATTTTGAATTTGGCCTTCAAGTTTCTCTTTGACATGTATGCCAGCCATGTTTGTATCTGCCTTTCACACCATAGCCTAGCCTAATACTCCAGATCAGTCAATTATCATTCCAATATACACTCCTTGCTCAAGCATACACATATACCCCTTTTTGAAGCCCCATAATCAATACACCTAAGTCATCTGTTTAGATACAAGCTCCAAATCACCTTTGCCCTTCTGCAAATAACATCCCACTAGGCTGAAGGATTTTAAATCACTGCCATCATCAGGTATCTATCAGGGCTCCCCTTGAGTACATAATTCTTTAGGATTTTTATCGTTTAAGTAAAATTAGTGCGTAGTTTCAACAAGTGACTTTATTAACTCCTTTACTTCACTTATTATCTTGCAAAGATGTTAGCCTTGGATATCTCAGACATGTTGAGAACTAATTATTAAATGAAAGTGAATACCTATTACACTTTTTAGATATTAAACTGTATCAAGAACCTGTATCAAGAAGATTACTTTTGATGGTCTGTTCAAGAGAGCTCCCTGTGGGAGTCTTCTTTGGATTCAGCAATGAATACGCTCAGAACATACAACTCATTCTAGGGTCTATCTTAGGATTAGTTAGCAACTGGACAAGGAAGAGGTTCTATGCTAGTCACTGACCACTGACATAGGAATACACACTTCTGATGACCTACATCAGCTGGAAGAGAGATGAGGATGCTGACATATATCAGAAAGGCAACGTAAAATACCAAGGAGTGACGTGCCCAGCTGGTCTTCTCCTGAGATGAAAGAGAAGATTCCTGAGGCCATATGCCTAACCAATTTTCTCTCAGCTTCAAATCTAGGGATCAGGTTAGCTCTAATCCTGGAACACATGTTTTACCATGGTGTTTTTTTTTTTAAAGATTTGTTTTTATTTATTTATTTTGGTTGCGCCGGATCTGAGTTATGGCACACGGGGTCTTTTAGTTGCGGCATGCAGACTTCTTAGTTGCGGCATGCGAACTCTTGATTGCAGCATGCATGCAGGATCTAGTTCCTCAACCAGGGATTAAACCCGGGCCTCCTGCACTGGGAGCATGGAGTCTTACCCACTGGACCACCAGGGAAGTCCCTACCATGGTGTTTATCAAATGCCACTGAAACTTGGGATTCAACTACAGTTAAATGGTAACATTCTGGTGCTGAGGATACACCATCTCAGACAGGCGGAGTTCTCTTTCTCTGCTTCTTTAAAAAAAAAAAAAAAGTTACGCTGTACATCTGAAACTAATATAATGTATGTCAATTACATCTCAATTAAAAAGAAAAGGGAAAAAAAAACTACCTCTTTCATCCAGAGATATCTATGTATCTGAAAAAGCCAAGTGGACCACACTAACAGCTGTGAGACTGAGCATCTGAGAGAAGCACGAGCCCGAGGGCCCCGGGTGGACTGGAGAGGTGGGAAAACTGCAGGCTTTGGGGAGGCCTTTTCTTTTTTTCTCTTTTATAAATTTATTTATTTGTTTTATTTGTGGCTATGTTGGGTCTTCGTTGCTGCACGCGGGCTTTCTCTAGTTGCGGCAAGCAGGCGCTACTCTTCATTGCAGTGTGCAGGCTTCTCATTGTGGTGGCTTCTTTTGTTGCGGAGCACAGGCTCTAGGCGCGGGCTTCAGTAGTTGTGGCTCGTGGGCTCTAGAGCACAGGCTCAGTAGTTGTGGTGCACGGGCTTAGTTGCTCCGCAGCATGTGGGATCTTCCCAAACCAGGGCTCGAACCCGTGTCCCCTGCATTGGCAGGCGGATTCTTACCCACTGCGCCACCAGGGAAGTCCCGAGGGAGGCCTCTTCTGAGCTGCTGCCAGAAAGGGGCGCTGGTCAGATCCTGTCCAAACTTCTTTGGCTCACAGGAACAGCTGTTCAGAGACTACCACACAGAGCTTCTAGCAACTCCCAAGTGGACTAGAGCACATGGGAAACGGCCAAGGCCCAGGTGAGGATCTGCTCTCACCCTAGCCCCACCCAAACTCATAATCTACACAGAATCCTTTGAGACAGAATGTCTCGGACCGTGGATGGACCTAGAGATACTCATACAGAGTAAAGTAAGTCAGAAAGAGAAAAACAAATATCGTATATTAACGCATCTATGTGGAATCTAGAAAAATGGTACAGATGAACCGGTTTGCAAGGCAGAAATAGAGACACAAATGTACAGAACAAATGTATGGACACCAAGGGGGGAAAGTGGGGCCGGAGGGGGATGGGGGGATGAATTGGGAGACTGGGATTCACATATATACACTAACATGTATAAAATAGAGAACTAGTAAGAACCTGCTGTATAAAAAAATTAAATTAAAATTTAAAAAAAGAACGTCTCAGACATTGTAACACTTCACTTAAAAGCAAAAGAAATGACATTTCCTTGAAGCCTACAATTTTGTCATCTTCAATCTTTGTAAGATTTACAAAAAGGGGGATGGGTGGCAATTCAGCCTCAAACTAGACCCTCTTCTGCTCTGGAATCACCAGTGTCCCTGCCAGTGAACATTTCTGTCTCTTGGCAAGCTGCCCCAAAATAAAAAAAAAAAAAATTATTCCCAACCCAGCCACTCACTTGTTTTGTTTTAAGAGAGGTTAAAAACAAAAATACATTACCATGGAGAGGGCAAGCTAATAAAATAGTAGTCCCGTTAATATACAACCAAAAGGGGAACAATTTTAACAGAGTACCATGTTGACTAGTGGTTCTTTGAGTCAGTAATTTTTAGCAATTGTTTTTTAATCCAAGGGCAGGGAGGAAAGTGAAATTAAGAAGGATTTTATTTACTGAAAGATAGTTCCTGATCTTAAAAAAAAAAAAAAAAAGGTTATGAAGAACCTAGGGGCAGGACAGGAATAATGACACAGATGTAGAGAATGGACTTGAGAGGACATGGGGAGGGGGAAGGGTAAGCTGGGACAAAGTGAGAGAGTGGCATGGACTAATATATACTACCAAATGTAAAACTGATAGCTAGTGGGAAGCAGCCGCGTAGCACAGGGAGATCGGCTCGGTGCTTTGTGACCACCTAGAGGGGTGGGATAGGGAGGGTGGGAGGGAGACACAAGAGGGAGGAGATATGGGGATATATGTATAGCTGATTCACTTTGTTATAAAGCAGAAACACACCATTGTAAAGCAATTATACTCCAATAAAGATGCTTAAAAAAAAAAAATAGTTCCTGTTCCCAAACACTGGTTTTCACAGAACTTAATGAGATATATATATATATAAAAAAAGCTGCTTTCAGATTCACAAGATGGTAGATCCAAGCTAATGTTCTCACTCTTAACTGCAAATACTTCTACCTGTATTTCAAAAGCATGAACAAGACATCATCTCATTTTTCTCCAAATTAACTGTGGCGTAGATAAGAATTTTATTTTTTTTGAATTTATTTTATTGAAGCACAGTTGGTTTACAATGTTGTGTTATTTTCTGGTGTACAGCAAAGTGATTCAGTTATACATACATAGAATAGTTTGCACCTGCTAACTCCCAATCCATCCCTCCCCCACCTCCCTCCTCCTTGGCAACCACGGTCTGTTCTCTCTGTGAGTCTTCTTCTGTTTCACAGATAAGTTCATTTGTGTCATATTTTAGATTCCACATATAAGCAATATCATATGGTATTTGCCTTTCTCTTTCTGACTTACTTCACTTAGTATGATAATCTCTAGGTCCATCCATGTTGCTGCAAATGGCATTATTTCATTCTTTTTTTATGGCTGAGTAGTATTCCATTGTCTGTATGTATATGTGTGTATGTGTGTGTGTGTACACACACACACACACACACACACACACACACACACACCCCACACACACATCCATTTAGGTTGTTTCCATGTTAGATAAGAATTTTATAAAAGTAGAATTTGAGTTCAGAAAAGTTAAGTGAGTTACCTAAAATCACCTTGTTCCTAAGTGGCAGAATAAAGCCTAAAACCCTATTGCCTAATATAACAGCCACCACCCACATATGACTACTTAAATTTAAATTAATTAAAATTAAATTAAATTAAAAATTCAGCTCTTCACTCACGCCAGACACATTTAAGCACTCAATAGCACATGTGGCTAGTGGCTAGTGTTATAGAATATTTCTAACATCACTGAAAGTGCTATTGGACAGGGCTGGTATAAAGGCTAGTTCTTTTGAATTCATGGTAACTTGGGGGAAAAGATGCCATGGCACCTCAGTATTTAATAAAGACGGACTGAGAGTGACAAAGTTAAATCATAGCCTCTTTGTCATTACAAGAAATCCTGAGGTCTGAGGAGGTTGGTTTACCTTCTCAGGGGTTAAGAACACCAAAAGTTACTTTTAAAAGAGCTTCACCAAAATAGATTTTTATCCATATGTACTCAGGAAAGAGAATCTTGAAACTCAGTTTGTACACTTGATCAAGAATAATATAAGAAATAATCCCCAAGTTACAAATAGCAAAAATATTATTATTAAGAATTTTAGCTACAGAGGAAAAGAGATTGCAATAATTAATCCTGACACTTCCAGCCATTAAATAACCTTCTGTCAGAGTTTAGAAGAAATTTCTTGTTGGTGCAGAGACTGCTATAGTCAGATGAACAGGAGATTTTCGGCTAACGTGGGGGCCAGTAAAATGACAGCTTAGATTAGCTACGAGTGCTGCAACTGGGCCACACTGTTTCTGTGTAGCGCTTGGCTAATGCCGACGGCTGAAGCATGACAAAGGGATCAAACCGTAGAATTGAAGGGCTGGGGAATCAAGATGTGGTGAAGTTTATTAAAAATAGAGCTGCGGGAACTCCATTACACGAGGCCATTTTTTTTCCAGTTTCAGGGTGAGAACACAGGGCCTACTAGAAGATATATAAATCAGTCAAAACTAGCTGGCCAACTGGCTCACTTTCTCACCCAGCAACATGTCTGAGGGCCTCTCAGGGGCCAGGCAGTTGACAGTCCCCTGGATTGACAGTGGCTGCCCTCTCTGAGTTGTGCTGCCCTCACACCCTTCGGATTTTCCCAACCACTGAGAAGTAAGTGTCACCAATGGCAGAGGCTGAGTGCACAGAAACACCATTTAAAATGAAAAAAACAAGCTCACCCAAGAAATGGAGGAAGATCCTTAATCTACTGGACAAACATAATGATTTCCTCGTGTTTGCCAAGGTACCAAGGTTTTCCTACTACACGCACATGGGGCAATAATGGCCTGGTAAGGGGTAAGTGGAGCATTAGAAATACGCTACCCTCTGCTTTTCCTCAAGGATTCACGATGCAATAACAAAAGGTGGAGAGGGAACAGACAAATGAGATTCTTCTCTCATATCTAGAAAGATTATAGGAGACTTTTTTTCTCATTTGTTTGGGTCAGGAGAATTTCCAGGTTTTCCTTTAAAAGGTTATTCCTCTGCAGCAGCTCTCATTGCCAGAATGTTTTTCTTAATTTTCACCTTAACCTTATGGCTTGTACACTTTAAATGTCAAAGAGAAAGGCTGTGGGGAAAGCTCTGTTTGAGAACAAAGTGTACCACACATGACCCACCTCTTCTATGAATCTTCATCCTAGATACAGCAGCATTCCTTAATCTTTGTACTTAAACACCAGCTTCCTATCTGTGCCATCTCTCCTCTCCCTCAAGATATGCAGAGCTTCAGACATCATTAAAGAAAGCTAAGGGCCTGGAATATGTAATCCTTTGCTATCTGGCACTCTGCATTTGGTAGGGTTTAAGTAGTGTTAAATTCGAGACAAATGTTTACATGATGAGAAAGAAGGATTCTGGGAAATGATTCTATTTAAAAGCACATCAGAAAGCAACTTTTATATCCCATAGTTTACATGCCATGAACAGAGCACATCAAGTAGCAGAAAGAGGTGTATGCGAATTGAGGGATTCTTTAATCCCCTGAATTCTATGGGAAGGCCGTAGCCCAACTTTGAACAATATGCAAAAACATGAATGACCCTGACAGCAAGGCAGCTACTGAAAACATCATGTCCTACAGATATGATGTCAGAACTGGAAGCCAGCCACACATGGGAGCTGCATATGAGGGTTCTCTGAAACGAGGTGGGTGGGTTCTTCCTAGAGCTACAGAAAGATTGGGATGAAAAGAATTTGATAAAAGATATTATCAGAAATGATGAGGCAGAATGTAGCCGTGACTACACTGCTCCTTTCCTCTGGTTTGAAGGTCCTAATTACTTCCTAAGTCGTACAACAAACTTAAACATAAAGGCACTTTTCAGAAACTCCTCAGGCCAGCAAGATGGAAATGGAAATGGGCACTTCAAACCAGATGGTATCTTTTCAGGTCTCCAAATCTCCAATAATCAACAAATGGCTGATCAATTATGATTTGCCCCCAGCACTACTCATATTTTTTTTTGAAAGACATGAGTGAAGGGTGAGATGTGGAATTGCTGGGGATGTCAGGGAGGCAGAGAATGCTGGAGGCTATAATGAGAGTTAGGGTAGTGGTGAGGGGCTGTGGTGAGGAAGTGGTGTTACTCAGAGGGTGAGGGGCTGGGGAAAAAAAGAGCCTCATCTTTGGGAACTCAGGACCCTATCTGCACATGAGCAGGCATGCTGATGAGCAGGGAACTTCACACCTGAAACTCTTCCCAGGCCTCAACACTCTCTCTCATAATCTAAGAGTTTGCTTCTTACTTTCTTCACTAGAAAAGCTGGAAACCAAACTGTGCCCATAGTTGAAGGTGGCTTGTTGTATGAGGGAAGATGCAATATTCTCATAGAAGCAGGGCATTTCTATTCCTATAAGAAGGGCAATTATTCTCACTTCACAGATACAGAGAACCACCCAAAGCACACAATTAGATATTCAGAATATTTTAGAACCCGGGCTCCTGACAGAACAGGAGTGTTGTTTCAAATTCCATGCCCAGAATTCCAACAAGTTTGCAATAGAGTGGTATCTGTGTCTGTCTTTCATCCTCTCCCTCTCTCTCTTTCACACACACACACACACACACACGCACACGCACACGCACACGCACACACACACACTCCACTTTACAACTAGCTGTCTTCATTCATTCGTTCATTCAGTGCCAGGTACTGGGGACAGAAATATAAATAAGATACTTTCTCAAGGAGCTCACAGTCTAATTGGAGAGACAAACATATAAGCAGATAACTGCAATACTCAAGCATCATTTGTCTTAACAACACAGAATACTGTAAGAAATGCTAAGCAAGGAGACTGTATACAATAAATCTTATTAAACAGTTATCTCCAGTAGCCCCTGGTATCAAATGAAAGGCAGCAAGACGAATGCAAGGCACTCATCCTCCGTGTGGCTTTTGGATCCTGAACATACTACAGATCCTGAGAGGTAGCACTATGCTCTCAGAACCAGTACTGTAATTAGAGTCAGCACCCCACAGGTCAATGCTGAATTGCTCTTTATCTTGTGTATGGGCAAATCTTACTACCCAGATAAACTGTTAAATGTCTTGAGGGCAAGTCCTGTGCCTTACATTTCTTTAATCTCTAGAGCACCTAGGACTACCCCAAGCAAAAAGTAGACACTAAACGCATGATGTCTTGGTGAAAGCCATGTGACGCTGGGTAACTTGTTCCTCTACAAGGTTTGTATATAGATTGGCGGATCTGGAGTGTTTTGTAAAGCACACCACCACCCTACCTGATCACATTAACTGATCCACACTTTAAAGATGGGGAGTCCTTCACTGGAAGGCCAGAGAAGAAGATGGCATGTGGGTAAATTGTTTGGTAGTTAATAGCAATTTTAAAAAAGATATAAATTTGAGACTTAAGTTTCCTGGCTGACACTTAGGACAGAAAGAGACCTCAGACTCCTTATACTTGCTATGAAGTTCTAGCTCTTAGACATGGACCTGGTATTACCACGATGTAAATCAAATCCCATCTTCACTTGCTTAAAAGCCGTCAATGGCTTTCCATTGTAGTTAAAGCAGAACCTACCTCCTCCTCGTGGTTGACAAGGCTCTCATTCTGGCTCCGCACACCTTGCCAATCTTAACAGACCCCTACTCTCTCCTCACTTACCAGGCCCAGCCACAATGGCTTCCTTGATATTTGCAAACATGCCAGGCTCTTAACTGCACTAGGCCCTTACACTTGCTCTTCCTTCTTCCTGGGCCCTCTTCCTGCTTCTGAATGACTGTCTCCATCATATCCTTCAGATCTCAGCTCAAATATTTCCTCCTCAAGAAGGCCTTTCTTGACCAACTTTTCCAAATTCCATCTCATTCCTATTATTTATTAATATACCAACCAGTTAATTTACTTCATAGCATTTACCATGTTTTGAAATAATTGTGTTTGTCTCCCTGTTTATTATATTATCAGTCTTCTAAGTACAAAACTCCTGAGAGCAGGAGTTGAACTTATCTTCCTGTATCAACAGGCACACACTAGGTACTCAAATATTTTGAATGAATGAGTGAATGAGAATTAGGAAAGTACAGTAGCAGTAGGTTAGCAGCATTAAGGTGAAAAACATCAGTTCTCCCACTATGAAGCTAGAAGTTGTTGTATGATATATAAATTTTTACTTCATTAGGGTGTGTCCAAGTAGCAGTTAGCACATAAAGATAAAAGAAATGAGAGGGAGAGCCTAACTCTCTGCTGATGACTTAAAAAGAAATGTCAAAAAAAGCAAAATTTTGCTGGCTTCAGCTTCCACTCATTTTATAAGGCTATTGGTAGTAAAAGCAAATTTTCTTACTTCTAACAGATTCCAAGGTTGGCTTTATTTCTCCCAAGTGATGCAGTTCTGCACCAAGCCCAGCCCTGCGATACCCCCATCAATGACTCCATTCAGGCACACTCATCCCCATGCCAGCCTTAGGGTATATCTGAGGCTCTCACTCTAAATAAAACTGGGGTTGACTCAGAATACTAGATGGAAAAGGGCTGTCTCTTCCCAAGCACCCGAACACTAAAGCAAAACACATGTGAGAAGTGTTTTTCCTCACAGTACCCCAGCTCAAGATCTGTTCCTCCTATAAAGGGAAGTATAATAGGGCGTAGAAACCCTTTAAAACGTGCAATTCAGAAGCTAAGGATGAGTCAATGGTACCGTTAAACCTAACGTTTTTTGTTTCACTGAACTTGATCAATTAGGGCTGTTCTCTTAACTGTCACTGATTGAGAGGCCCTGAACTTAGAAAAGTATGACAAAGAAAGCAGTGAAAAATGAACCCCATAGGCCTTGTTTTCTGTTAGATTCTCCCCGTGGCATACTGGGTACACACACCGCATCCTAAAAGCAACTCTATCAAGTGCTGAGAGGGGGAGAGAGAGTGGTACTTACGCGGCATGATCCCTTGGCTCACCAGTTCCTCCCGCGTCCGGCGCTGCTGGAGCTTCAACTGCAGCACTGCATGGCAGCAAAGAGAGAGGGGAGATCAAGGCTCAGTTGGGCATTCCACCACAAAAGACACATTTTCAAATGCAAAGAAAGCCTCGAAACAGAAGGGTGTAGCGTGAAAGAAGGATCCCCTTTAATTGTGACTGTAATTGCAGAAGTGGCCTGATACAGCACGGTTTCCGTATTCTGCTGTGGGCGGCGAGAGGAAGTTGCAAAGGGTCTTGCTGGGTGATAACAATCCACAAAGTACCAAAGTCTTGCCTCTTGTTCAAAACCTTCTACAACACTGTGTCCTCCTCCAAGACGAAAAAAACACAAATTCTTAACTCAAAGAAAACATAATGAGGACCACCGCACAGCAGAAAAAGCTTTCTAGATGTTCTACACCTTCTTTCTGGTAGCAAATGTTCACCACCATAAGTATAGCGAGTGATAGATCAGGAAGTATTGGTTATTTGCAAAATCTTTTCTTTTGTATCTAAAAATTATACCTATTTTCAGCAAGCAATGGATTTCCATGGACCAGAAAATATTTTGCCATTAAGATAACTCTTCTCTGCCTCTTCCTCTTCACTTAGAGCCTTTTTCTGTTGACATGAAACAACAAAGCTAGGTGATTCAAAGCACATCCGGACTAAGGGAGGGTGATGGGTGTTTCTACTATTTCTACTCTGGCAACACGACTTGATATAACAAGTTAATAGGAATTTTTTTTTTAAGTAAAAAGCCAATTATCTCTATCTCAAATGCCAGTGAAACCTAAAGGGTATTACCACTGCACACTGCACACCATACAGAATGACAAAGGCATAGCCTCCATTCAGAGACTAAGTGAGAAAATGTCCAGAAAAGGAGGGTTAAGAGGATCTCATGGGTCAAGGGAAGTTCCCTTATATGATAAGTCTTCAATTATAAGGTCCCTGCAAGTCACATCTGAGGGGGACCTGTATCTGTTAGGAACCATATTACCCTAATGCCTGCCTTTTCCATCCACAAAGCAGTTTTTAAGAAGGTCTCCAAAAACTGCAGAACCGTAACTAGTCTCTCCTGACTATATCTCAAATCCAGCAGGTCCAAAACCTATCTTTCCCCCCCCAAAACCTAATCTACTTCCCATCCTTTTTCTCTTTAATGGTATCACTACCCTCTTCCTCAGCACTAATACTAAAACTTTTGAGCCAACTTCAACTCTGCCACCTCCTTACGCTCCTATTTCATCAAGTTTACTACGTTTCCTCGTGTTGCAGTGACAGCACTGTGTCTCGCCCACTCTCAGTCACCCCGATCAAGACTGTCCAATCCCTCTTCCTCCAGGTACCATGAACTTTCCCAGCTCCTTATTCACTTCACCTGGAAATGCCCAACTCTTCACCTGACCTTCCCAACTCACTTCTCCCCAGCACTGAGAATTACTCCAGGCCTCCTGTGAGCTACCTTTTATCTGTTATAAAAAGTAGAGTGATATTTTGCCCTGTGTAATACTTACCCTCTAAATAAATCTTCTCTCTCCTACCAGTTTATAAACTCCTGGGGGGGGGCAGGGAATATATCTTACTAATCTATGAACCACCCCCCAAGAGCACTTAATACACAGTAAGCATTTAACAATTGTTTCTTAAACTGAACTGGATCTCTAAATGATGATACATACAGCCTGAGAAATCTAATCAGGAGGGTATTATTATTATTTGCAGATCAACATTGTTAAAAATAAAGACAGCCTTGCAGAATAAAATATAAAAGCAGCAACGGCCACACTAATAGCTAACATTTATAGAACATGTGCTCTGTGCCAGATACTGTCCTACATTCTTTCATGTTTTAACTCACTTAATCTTCATAACTTCCCTATGGAGAGAATAGGTATTATTATTTTATAGGTAAGGAAAATGAGGCCCAGAGAGATTAAGTAGGTTAACTAAGGTGATCTACTAATAAGAGGCACAACAGGTTTTGAACCCAAGCATTCTGATTCCAGAACCTGGGCTCCTTACTTCTCTGCTTCTCCAGGGTCTTTTGGAAGCCTGTGCTGCTAATAAGATAAACAGGCACGGAGTACGATCACCTGGGTTCATTCTGTGGTAAGGCAAAGGGGATGAGGGAAATGGATGGTTCAGGCCAGGGTCAAAGACGTTTGGGTGATCAGTTTCAGTAAAATAAATTTAATCTAAGAACTTGATTTCAGAATAAATTACAGATCAGCAGCAGTAGTAATAATAAAATAAAATTATAATAGGGGTCATTGAGTGTTGCTATGTGTCAGCCCTATGTTAAGTGACTGACATGCTTTTCACTTGTTTAATTAAAAAAAAAAGCCCTCTTTTTTACATCAGGACTTGGGAGCTGCTCTGTGGTGCTTGGAACAATGGCTTTCTGTGTAATGGAACTGTTATGTGGAGAGACTAAGATGCAAAGGAAAGTTCCAAAACATATGGGAGAATGTTTGCTGGAAAATGACTTGGTTAAAACCTGACAATCCTACCAGCATCCTGCAGGTTGAAGGATGAAGCTATGAATGTCACCAATTGATGAACAGCTTCATTTTAAATGAGGGGTTGCTGTCTGCCTATTGAAAGAGGCCAGTTTCCTATGAAGTTCCTAAGGTGTAAACTTTTCTGGCTAGCGCCACGAGATTTACTTCTCTGTTTTATGAAAAACTGGTGATCAGGAAAAGCTCTTCATTTTATGGACACGGAAAGAAAACAAAACTCAAGACAGATTATTTTAATTTGTAAATAGATTTCTGACCCAACATCGAATCTAGATTAATGCATCCAGAAGATTCAAGCCATTTCTATTCAATCACGTCACTGCCCTAGAGTTATAACCTGTTATTGATACTTTCTAGCTCTGAAACTGTTTTTAATGGAAAATTTTTTTTCAGTTATCCAGCCTTGTAATTAAATAATTTTGAAGCGGGGGGAAGCCCTGTGCGAATAGTACAATTATTATCTCCATTTTACGGATGAGAAAACTAAGGATCAAACCTTTAAACTTTTGCCTTAGGTCAGATGGCTCAAAAGTGCTGGAACTGGGATTCGTACCAGGTCGCTGTGACACTACAGTGAAGGTACTTAATACTGTGCCACATGTCTCCTTGGAAGAAAGAAAGAGGAGGGCCAGGCAGGATAAAGTAGGAGGGGAAAAAAGGGCATATATTTGTCATCTTTTAGAGTGTTTCTAAGGCCCCGTGTAAGATGAGCTATTAGAAAAGGATTAAATATAACAAACTGATTTGATTTCAGAGAACAGGGAAACCTAATGCAATTAAGTAAGTCTGAACACTTAAAAAAAACAATAACTAATGAAAACTCTATTATCCAAGAATAATTTGAAGTATCAATCATCAGCCTTCCTAAAAACCCATATACAGATAGGGCCATAAGGGATCCATTATGCAAACTTACTGACTGAAAAACTTCTTGCTTCATGAAAGCAAAAATTTAACTCTGATTCGAGCTTTTTTATGGAGCTTTTTTTTTTTAAACAGCTCTAGGTCAAAGAGGAAGGTTCATCTAATAAACCTTTTCCATCTCTAAAACTAAATGAAATTAAAGTTCAGTTATCTGAAAATTCCATCTTGTGCCTCTCAGCAGTTAACTCCAAACCCTATGCTTATCTGAAATCTGACCAAGTTTCCCATTTACATAATAGAATTAACCCTTTATCAGTATACTCTGGGTATTGCTATAATTTGATTGTAGGTATGTATTATTTTATACATTGCATAACCCCTGCTAACCCTAACAATGTTTATAAGGAGGAAAATAAAAGCCCTAAGCAGTAAATTCAGAATTATGGTGTAATGTATCTGTCTGGCTCTGTATATATACAACAATCCTTCTTCTAAGACTTTCAGCTACAAAGAAATGCATATTTATATGAATTTCCCCTTTCCTTAGTCTATCTTAATTCCTCTTAATTCTAAGCACTCTAAATAAAATGGCTTTATGTTTCCAGGCCTTGAGGATTATTCATTTTAGAACAAATCATTTAATAAGTGACCTTCAGTAAACACCATATTATGTATTATGTATATTATGTATTACGTATAATGTTATTGTACATCACCATTTAGATTTCCTCTCCATTCCCCAAGTCAATAAAAACTAAACAAAAATACCTATTTGTGCACAAGCATGCATCTTTATACCTTCACTGTTATTGAATTCCACAAATTTAATATATCATCTGTTTCTAAATGGGTCTGCGCAAGCAGCCTATATATAGATGAACAGATGTCTTTAAAGCTGATGCATGGTGAATCAACTGAGTTGCCTGCCAGAAAAGGACTGGAATAAAAAGAAACAAACCGTAAAGTAGGGGAACCTAGGTTCTCCATTCCCCATGAAAATAATCAAGTTTTCCATTTGTTTCAAACACAGGTGATCAACTGCTACTTGAATAACTGGCTACTTGGGAAATCAAAGCAAGGGAAGGAACTTCACATATTTCTGCCCTGTACGACCATGGAGGTATACTGATGGTGTTCAAGGGATAATGCCCAAGAAATGAACACATCAAACAATTGGGTCAACTGAGTCTGGAAAGAAAAAGCAAAAATAAGTGCTGTGTTCTCAAGTCCAGCTCTATGGCTTCCACTGGTCAGTAGTTCTGGATTTTACTGAAAAGGGAGATGTGCAGCTCAGTAGGTTGCTCCTACCTTATTCATATTTACCCATTATTGATTTCACCATGGCTTCTAGAATAGGGAGGCAAAGTATAAGTTATGAGGGAAGTAGAAAAGAAGAGGAAAGGGTTAGTATGGGAATGACTGGGAAAGAACAAAAACACTCCCTCTGCATCGTCCTTTGCTCAGGATGAAGACCTCTTCAACAAAGATTCTGACTGCAGGAACATTCCATTAACTCAGCTCTATTCGAAACACTGATGAATCTTTTTCTCAGTTCCTTAAATTTGGATATGAAACCTAATCAAATGACAAACCAATCAAATGACAAAATGTGATCACAGCTCTTCAGACTATTTATGTTACAAAAAGGCTCCAAAATAAACTTGTTGACAAATAAGGGAAATGCTCCTTGACCAGAAATTATATGCTAGTCCAAAAAGTGCTGTATCAGAAACTCAGTGAGGTTTACATGCTTGAGGAGAGCAAAAGGCAAACAAGCCTTCTCAAAAATCTTTTCTCTCCCCACCCCCACCCCTGCTAAGATATTTGACCCTAAGTTATGGAGGTTTTCATACTTCAGAGGAGGAAATTACTACCCAGAAATGATCAATTGAAAGACTGGCCTGGTTGGAGTTAAGTTTGAAAGCATGAGTTTTCATGAGAATTAAAAGTGACCCTCATACTAAGATACTAAAATAAAAAGGACGAATATACTAGAAAATAAATTAGATGTCATTTCTGGCATTCCTAAGGCACAACTAATACTAGAAGATTTCGGGACTTCCCTGGTGGTCCAGTGGGTAAGACTCCGCGCTCCCATTGCAGGGGGCCCGGGTTTGATCCCTAGTCGGGGAACTAGATCCCACATGCATGTGGCAACTAAGAGTCCACATGCCGCAACTAAGTCCACAAGCGGCAACGAAGACCCCGCATGATGCAACTAAGACCCGGCGCAGACAAAATAAATAAATATTAAAAAAAAAACAACTAGAAGATTTCTCCATTTTGTTTTAATTCAATTTCATGATACTTACTTAAATGATTTAGAATAAGGAATCTTTTGATTTATCTCCTCATGAATTACAATCTACCTCACTTTTTTTTTTTTTTCTTTTTTACGGTACACGGGTCTCTCACTGTTGTGGCCTCTCCCGTTGTGGAGCACAGGCTCTGGACGTGCAGGCTCAGCGGCCACGGCTCACGGGCCCAGCTGCTCTGCGGCATGTGGGATCTTCCCGGACCGGGCCATGAACCCGTGTCCCCTGCATTGGCAGGCGGACTCTCAACCACTGCGCCACCAGGGAAGCCCTACCTCACTCTTGATAATGAAGAAATATGCAGAAAATCAACAAGAATATAGAAAACTTGAATACACTCCACCCAACAACTGCAGAATACATATTCTTCTTAAGCACACATGGAACAGTTTCTAGGACAGGTCATATACTAGGCCATAAAATCAGTCTTAGTGAGTTTAAATGGATTTAAATCATACAAAGTAAATTCTTTGACTACAATGAAATTAAATTACAAACCAACAACAGAAGAAAATTTGGGAAATTCATAATTATGTAGAAATTAAACAACACACTCTTAAGTAGCCAATGGGTCAAAGGAAAAATAATAGGGAAATTAGAAAGTATTTTGAACTGAACAATATATCAAAATTTATGGGATATATCTAAAGTAGTGCTTAGAGGGAAATTCATAGATTTAAATGCCTATATCAGAAAAGAAGAAAGATCTCAAATACATACTATAAAGCCTTCACCTTAAGAAGCTAGAAAAAGAAGTGCAAACTAAACCCAAGGTAAGTAGAAGAAAGAAAGTTAAAGCAGAAAGGAAGTATACAGAAAACAGAAAAACAGAGAAAACCAATGGAACCAAAAGTTTTTGTTTAGAAATATCAACAAAACTGACAAATCTTTAGTCAGAATGACCAAGAAAAGAGACATAAAGCAGATGCAAAACTCAGCAATGTAAAAGGAGGTATTACCACCAACTATAGTAAGTAAGAAAGTTAAAAGGGAACACTATGAAGAACCATATGCCAACAAACTAGATAACTTAGATGAAGTGGACAAATTCCTAGAAAGGCACAAATTACTGAAACTGACTCAAGAAAAAACAGAATATCCAGAGAGACCTATAAAAAGTAAAGAGATTTTCCTTTTTTTGAGGAGAAAAGAAAAACCAAGGCTCAGATGGCTTCACTGGTAAATTTTACCAAACATTTAAGAGAAGAATTAATAAGAATCCTTCACAAACTCTTCCAGAAAACAGAGAAGGGAACACTTCCCAACTCACTTTATGAGGCTAGCATTACTCTGATACCAGAGCCAGAGAAAGACATCACAACAAATCTACAGACCAATGTCCCTTATGAACACAGACACAAAAATTCTCAACAAAATACTAGAAAACAGAAGCCAGGACTGGAACCAAATCTTCTGTATTCTTATCCTTGTATTCTTTCCCCCATTCTAGTGATTCTCAACCTTTACTTCCCAAATAAAATCATCTGAGAATGTCTTCAATTGGTCTGGAGTGGGGCCTGGACATCAGGGTTTTTCAAAGGCTTGCCAGATGATTCTAATGTGTCAGGTTAACAACTGCTGCCCCATTTAATGCTACTTTGGCGTAACTTAAATTCACTTTACATTGGAAAATTAAACATGTTCCATCCATGTTCATGATGCCAATTATAAATCATGCTGAGTGAGTAGTACTGCGCAGATTTAATTCACCTTTCTTTTGATGCTCCCAATTAACTGCTTTTAAAGCACATCATCCTTTGGTGTGTACTGAACAATGGTTGAATCTTTTTAAGTTAAAAATTTTGTTTTAAATTTGTTTAAAAGTTTGTAACAGGAGAGGACTTTCATTTTCTAACACACTTCTTCCAGAAAAATTATTTGTCGTCTACTACTGAAGGTTTAAATGTCAAGGGGAAAAAAATGGCTAAAGAACAACTTAATAAACAGATAAAATCCGGTATCCCTAGGCTCACTTCCGTGACTTTTCTATCTAAATCTAATGCACTTGATATGATGCATCATCTTCTAAGTTCTCTTTTAAACATAGCCTAGCACACTTATTTCATAAATATTAATTGTTAAAACTAATTTCAGATAGTATATTCTTACTCCAAATTCTGTTCTTTCTATAAATCCCCAAAGCCTGATCTCATAATAATTGGTACATTTTTCCTCCTCATTAACCTTCAGGTACCAATCCCAGAAGAAATAAGCAGATACAATTCAATTGAGCAATAGACAACACCACCTCTAGCTTCAAACTGGAGAATGTGTTTTACTGGGAAGAGAAGGAACAGTGTGGGTTTTAGCCTTATGTGAAGCTTAGCATGCTCATAATTAGAATATTCATCTTTGCAGCAGTGAATTACACCTATGTTATTGGTGTATTTTTATACTTCAGTTTACCCTATAAACTGCAAAATCACCCAAATTGTAAAACCACATCACCTATCACTTAGAACCAGAGACTATTCTCTGAACACCCACCCATTTCATTATTAGAGTATATGAATAAAAGTAGGTGAAGGGTGTTTATGTCAATTATATCTCAATTTTCAAATTAATTAATTATTTTTAAAAAGTAGGTGAAGGTACCCCCAGAGGAAGGTATTTCTCATTTCTGCTGCCTGGGCTACTTTATAGCATCACCACCAAAATAGGGATTGGGAGTCGGGATGAGTAAAGAGTTCTCCTCCATGCATCCTCTCATTCACTCATCTAACAAATACGTTAGGGTTCATACTAGTAGGCTGGATACACCTATGGTCTCTGCTCACATAAAGCTTTCAGTCCAGTGGGGAAACTGACATCAAATCACATATAAATAAGTACAAGTTGTGATCAAAGTTTTACCAGAAAGAATAAAGGATATGAGAGAGGTCAGACCCTGGAATTCACAGTTACTCCTCCTTTAATATTCTGTGATAACTTTCCACATTTCCTCTTCACTATTTTTTAGATGATTTTTTTATTCTCTTCACTATTACAGAGTCAATTATTTAAGATACTAACAATCCTTGAGAAACAGAGACGTCAGGGTAAGCTGTATTAAAATACGTAAGTTAAGACACAGTTTCATTTAGTCACTTTATACATATTTGCTTAGTTGCTCGAGGGTTCACATACTAGTTGGTCAGCACACCTATGCACCTCATATTCATGTCTTATTCAGTTATTCCTCAGTTCCTGTCAAAACTTTCCTTGGCATTCACTCAAGAAATATAAGGGTCTACTACACGTGCCAGCCACTGAGCTTGCTGTGGGGATATAGTAGTGACCAGACAGAGTCGCTGCCTTCAGTGGTTGTTTGAGGGAAACAACCATCAAATAAGGACTTATAAGAGTGAAGAGTATTTTCAAAGAAAACATTACTCAGACACCACATCCCAACCAAGTGGTTTGACGGTTCCCATGATTCAATCCATGCATTCAAACATCTTTTGTACTCTCAAAGCCAGGGCCGGGTGCTAGAAATAGATATGTGAATAAGACATGGTTCTCATGTTCAAGGAATTCTTAAGTCTAATGCAAAAAAAGGGACTCAAAACGGACAATTACAATGCTGTAAGAAAGATACTGATGTCTGTAATATAGATTTTTTACTTAAAAAGTCACAGAAAAATGCAACTGTAGCTAGCACACACTACTAAGGGTCCCTGCCAAGCTCAAGTCATTTGGTCTTATGTGTGCTACACAGATATGCATAAATAATAAAAAGATGTGTTGGTTTCTTAAAAATATAAATTCAAATAGTTACATACTTTTTAGGTGCTATGGGAATACAAAGGTGAGACTACCCAACGCTGGGAGTCACAGAGAAAGAGAAACAAGATCCTTTCTATGTGGGGTAGGACGAGTGAACATAAAAACTGGCCCTTAAAAATATTTTATCCCCATGATTAGCTTGAACTAATGTTTCGAGTAATTTTCTGATTTCATTCCCGAAAAGAATACTCCTCTGGGCCCCTGTTTACTGTAATCTCTCATAAGCCCTTCCTGAGAGAGACTAGAAAGATGTCAAAGAAGGGGGAGAGATGCCTCTGTGCTCCCTTACTCCCCTCCACTGCTCTTCCTGCTTCCTGGTTCTCATTTCTACCCTGTCGTACAGCATCCCTGGAATTCTTTTTTCTTTTGTTCCTTATATATAATTTCTCCAGCTCTCTAAGTTCTAAATTTCTCTAGTCCTTTTCATGATTAATTTTCTTCCGTCAACTTGGGAAACCAGCCAGAATGGGTTAGCACAGCGTACACAGCACTAAAAATGTATTTCTGGCCTACGCTTTTAATACAAACAATAGCATTTTAAAGGCCCAGTGTATTCTATAATTAGTCCTACTCTTAACCAGAAAGCATTTACTATCAACTTAACTATGACTCCGGGGAGAGGGGCAAGCATTGCATGTTGAGTTGGTTATATGAATATTTTGTAAGTTCCAAGTGAATGCAATACACTTAGAGAACTGACCTTTAAGGGCAGACCAAAAACATGAGAGAAAGAATGGGAAGACAAGGGTTCCAGGCCTGGCTCTGCTGCTACCTAATCAAGTCACTTAACGTCTTTTAGCCTTGACTTTCTCACTATAATACAATTTGGAAAAATAACCCCTACCCTTTGAAGCTCAAAAAAACCTAATAATGTATGTGAAAAGTGCTTTGTAAAACTGTAACACAGACTATAAATGTTTCACTAGAGGTCTTTACATGAGATAGCTTTTCTCTAGGACAGGAGCAAGAACTGCTAGTACTGGAACCTGGTACCATACCTCCAATTAGATGCTTTATTCTGCAGAGTGAAAGGGCCTTATATAAAAAACCTCCTTATTTAAAATCATGTCCCAAGTTGTAGGGCAGGGGGAAGAGGGAGAGGGGAGGGGAGGGGAGAGGTAGAGAGGAGAACTGCTTCCTTTTAGAAGGCAGTTCTGGAACATGCAGTCAGTGAAGAAGCACGCTCTGTTCCCAGACTCTAGACAACCTGGTATGTATAAAGAGCAAGACGCAGAGAAAGGCAGAAGAATCAGCACACGTTCATTAACAAAATTAAATATACAGGGAGTGTTCAAAGCATGCTCCTGAAGTTCTGAGCTGTCAATACCAAAACAGTGGTTAAAAGACCCAGAAAGGAGACTTCCCTGGTGGTCCCGTGGTTAAGACTCTGCGCTCCCAACGCAGGGGGCCTGGGTTAGACGCCTGGTCAGGGAACTAGATCCCACATGCCACAACGAAGATCCAGTGCGTGGCAATGAAGACCCCAAGTGCCGCAATGAAGACCCCGAGTGCCGCAACTAAGACCAGGTGCAGCCAAATAAGTCAATACTTAAAAAAAAAAAAAAAGGACCCAGAAGGGTCCATTTATCTGTTGCCAGAGAACGAAGGATCTGCTAAAAGTCAGATCCAGAGTTAAGACGAAAAGGAGGAAGTAGAGGTGAGAGAAGGAAAGTTGATTCAGAGAGGGATCCTACCGATCCACCATCTAAAAGGCACATGGCTAAATGCACTGTGGTATCCTAGACTGGATCTTGGAACGGAAAAAGGACATCAGTGGGAAAACAAATGAAATCTAAATAGTTTGGAGTTTACTTAGTAGTGTGACCAATGTTAATCTTTTAGTTTTGACAAATGTACCAAAGGTATGTAAGATGCTAACATTAGGGGCAATCGGTGAATGGTGTATGAGAACTCTCTGAACTATCTGTGTAACTTTTTTGTAAGTCTAAAATTATTGCAAAACAAAAAGTTTATTTAAAAAAACCCATGGATTTGACTATTTCAGAAAGATATACAAATCAATTACTAAAACATATCAAGGATCAGTTTTTTCTTTTTAATAAATTTATTTATTTTTTATTTATTTATTTTTGGCTGCATTGGGTCTTCGTTGCTGCGGGCAGGCTTCCTCTAGTTGCAGCGAGTGGGAGTTACTGTTCATTGCGGTACGCGGGCTTCTCATTGTGGTGCCTTCTCTTGTTGCGGAGCACAGGCTCTAGGCGTGCCAGCCTCAGTAGTTGTGGTGTGCAGGCTCAGTAGTTGTGGCTCACGGGCTTTAGAGTGCAGGCTCAGTGGTTGTGGCGCATGGACTTAGTTGCTCTGCGGCATGTGGGATCCTCCCAGACCAGGGATCAAACCTGTGTCCCCTGCATTGGCAGGCAGATTCTTAACCACTGTGCTACCAGGGAAGTCCCAAAGGTCAAGTTTTTCAAACTGAAGTGCTACCATGTATTGGACAGAAAGAAATTACTAATTCCTATAAATGATTAACTATGAAGAACAAATAATAATGGTCTACTAATAAATTTAAATTATAAAATGATTTGTGGCATAAACAAATAAACAATAATGTAATGTTTCAAAGACTTGAAGACAGGAATCCCTAATTCTTTTTAAAATCACACATACCAAAATCATCTGTGAGTTTCAAATTTGATTATTTTATCAATATGCTCATTCAACCCTTTCACAATCCCATAAATTTCTCTTTCATCTCTGTATATAGTGTGTAAACATGAGTTAAATTATCTCTCAAATGATCTGCTTTAGAAATCAGAAATAATACTAAAAATTATAAATAGCTTCTATTTAATCTGAATACTGGCAGGGATACAGGCAGAGATGAGATATTTTCCTGGGTTGGTAAACCTGGTAATTTACAAATGATAAGCTTATGAAAATCCAACCTGAACTACTAAAATACGCAAAATAAAGGGGCTCTGTATTGTGTAATAATACTTATAAAACAGTAAAAACATGCATGTATCATCTTATTTAATTCTTAAAACAAAGCTACATGGAAGTTGTTATTATTATTTTTTATTTTTGGCTGCGTTGGGGTCTTTGTTGCTGCGTGCGGGCTTCCTCTAGTTGCGGCAAGCGGGAGCTACTCTTCATTGCAGTGGCTTCTCTTGTTGTGGAGCACAGGCTCTAGGCACGTGGGCTTCAGTAGTTGTGGCTCACGGGCTCTAGAGTGCAGGCTCAGTAGTTGTGGCACACGGGCTTAGTTGCTCCGCGCCATGTGGGCTCTTCCTGGACCAGGGCTCGAACCCGTGTCCCCTGCAATGGCAAGCGGATTCTTAACCACTGTGCCACCAGGGAAGTCCCGAAGTTGTTATTATTATACTATTTGTAGATGAGGAAATTGAGCGTTAGAGAAATTAAGCAATTTGCCCAAGGTCATAGGGTAAGTAAAGGGTAGAACAGAAATTGGAACCCAGCTCCATTTCAATCGACAACCTGAGCCCTTAACCACTATCACATGTTGTGCTTTTCTTTCATAAAACACACCAGTTCTCCATGTTTAAAAATGACACTATATTATCTGCATGATGTGGCTGGAAAAAATCATCTATATGTTTACCAACCAGGGGAAAGTCCAGTGAATAGTTTATGGCATTTCAGAACTCTAGAATTGAAAAGCCCCCCTCTATTCAAATTCCAAAAGACATAGAGACTATAGATAACAGTGGTCACATGTAAAGGTCATTCAAAGGGGCTCCTCCCAGAGACAGGAGGCAGTCTGGAAGGATACCAGAGAACTCCACAGGCCCACTTCCCATTTGGCTCTCGAATAGGCAGAGTACCTGCTTCCTGGTACAACTTCCTTTCTGCAATCTGCCAGGGGTTCTTCCCTGGTACTAGGGAGATTCTGGGTTGATTCCTTCATTAATTAATCAAACTAATGGTTATCATGCACCTATTATAAGCTAGGCATTGTGCTAGGTGATACAGCAGTAAAATGGACAGATTGACGTCCCTGCCCTCACAGAGTATATGTCCTAGTGTGAACAACAATACATAAGTTACATATAACTTCCGGTGGTACATTATGTGAAGAAAACCACAGTGGAATAAGAGAAGAGAGAGTGACGGTGGGTGGTCAATTTTAGACCAAGTTCACAGGGAAGGTCCTTCTGAGGAGATAGATGACTCTTACGCAGAAACCTAAACAGCATGATAAACCACGAAAAGATTTGGAGAAAGAGTGCTCCAGACAGCAGAAATAGCAAGTGCAAAGGCACCGAAGTAAGAAAAGGCTTGTCTTGAGAAGGAAACTAAGATATAAGAAATGAAGAATCGAACATGCTGATTTCCTATACTATGCAGTCACTGGGTTGGTTGCACTACTACAGTGACTCATTTATCAATGATATCAACATTTAAGGTATGTATTGCCTCTCTTTATAGATGAAGAAAAAGAGGTTCAAAGAGGTTAAGTAACTGTTTGCACAGCTAGTAAGAGGTAGAGCCAGAGTTCAAACACAGGTTGGCCTGATACCAAAATCTGTGCTTTTTCTATTACATCACATTTAATGCCAGAGTCATAGCAAAAATATTAATAATTATACATAAATAAGTAAATAAATCAAACCCCCAAATCCTCAAAAAGCTGAGGCTCACCATTTCATTTTGGGTAGTTGCTCATCACCCCCCCCTTGAAGTAATCTCCTCTGACTGCAGCAGACATATCTCAAACTGCCAGCCACTTCAATGTCATCAGTCTCTTTCCTGAGGATCTATAAGGCAATGCTCAAAACAACCCTATCACAGAAGATCTGAGGATAACATGCACCATACATCTGAATGGGTGGAGATAAATTGGGAATGTGCTTCCTTTGGACTGGCAGGGCCATCTGAACAAACCCTTCCAACATTAAAGGTACCAGGAACAGCATTTTCCCTGCCACATTAGTTCTGCACGTTCACCCAGAAAACATGGGCAGCTTCGAATCTCATTTGCTCTTCCCTGCTGCATAACTGGTGCTGACATTTTGCACCCAACTTTGTTGAGGGCAGGTGACAGGTGAATAGACTCAAAACTTGGAACAGGGTAGTTAAGCCAGAAGTGACAAAAAAACTTTTTCCCTTAAAACTATATTAGAGTATTTATTCCTTCTGTATCTTTATAATATGGACTTGAAAACATATAGCATGGTAGGATAATCATGACTGAAATAATAAGGGAGGCCTATATTCTCATATAAATTCTGTAAATACTCGGAAAGTTAGTTTTTTTCTATTAAAGTACTTCCAACTTAGCTTTTTGACATTTTTGAAATTAACTTTCAATGTTTGTATAATTAATGACAGTTCACATAACTGACATTTTGATGAAAAAATGGTAAATTCTGGTTAAAATAATTTTTAAATGAAAAAAAATTTTAGGGGAAGAATTAGGGAGCAGAAAGGTTATTAGAAATTAGAAATTTGGTAAAACGGGTTAAAACACACACACACACACAATCTGAAAATTCTAATGTTTATGTGTAAACGTCTCCATGATATTTAAAGAAAAAAATGGTAATAATTTCTCAACCCTTAAATCCTAGGTAATATAAAATTTTATCTATTTTTCACAAAAAAATTAAAAGAATATTTAAAAATAAATTCTGGTAGAGGCTACAGCAAATTTTTTCTTTTCTGTAGAAGAATGAGATCCATAAAATTAAAGTTCATGTAACATATGAGGTGTGAAAGCTACAAGCCTATTCAGCTAAAACTGCTGGATGGGTTAAAATTCTCAAGACCAAATCCATAAAGGAAAAGCCAGTCTATTATAATACTGTAGCCCATTTAACTACTGTAGGATTTTCCCACGCCCCATCCCCCCAGGTTTAATAAAGACATCTCAAAAGTAAATGTGTAAGTAAGTATAAGGGCGGGGATATTGTCAGGAGAGCTGCAACTCTGTATTTCCTGAAGTTTGCGTGGTCAAATTTGCAAGTGGAACATTTCAATATTGCAGGTTCAACACAAAATTTTACAAAACAAACCTGCATTAAGTTAAAGCAGAACTGAAATGTGGCCACTTCAGGAATGATTTCTGTGTGTTTTCCCATCATAGAAGCCTCCTTTTTATTTAGATGTTTGGCTCCTTCAACACACACCATGGCTCAGAGTGGACAGTCCAGCTCCAAAGCTAAAATGGAAGTAGAATGCAAAGTGATCAACCGATTACCCAGTTATCACATACCACATCTTTCTAGCATAATTTTGAGTGATGCAGAGGGTGCCACACCTTTCAGCAGAATGCTTATTTTTAAAATATCCCAGACACTAGCTTATAGTTTCCTTCCTCCTGCATTTTCAAATCATCCCAGTAATAACACTCTTCCCTAAGAAGTCTCCTGGTAGTTGTTTCAGAAAAGTGCATTAGACTTGTCTGATGCACTGTGTGATACACAAGCAAGACCCCTCTTTCTCTGGCTCTTCTGCTTCTCTGGAGCATGAAAACAGCCAGAACTACAGCAACAGCTGGGGATCATTAAACTGACAGAAATAGCATAGGAGACTCCATTGGTGTGTGAGTGGGGGGAGGAGAGGCTCAATATCAGATTAAAAAAAATCAAAAGGGCAACAGGAAAGCAGGGGACGGGGTGGGCAAGGTGAAGCCCAAGCAGTGCATCTCACCCGAATTTACACAGCTAAAGAGACGCACTGAAGCAAATAAAGGGACAGGTGGCTGCAGCCTAACTTGCAGCCACCACCTATTCTCAGACGGAAGGTTAGTCAAACCTAAAAATGTGGGTCAATGACAACAGGCCGGGGGGGGGGGGGGGGGAAGAGGCGGGAGGGGAGTTGTGGCGTCTCAAACGCTAACCTTGGGTCATCCCCAGTCTGGAGGAATCACTTAGAGGATGTGAGTCAGTTCTGGGGCTGTGCGGACAATAAAAATCAACTCCAAGATGGGGTAGGGGCAAGCGGAATGAGAATAGGTGGCAACCCCTAAGTGGACTCAGAGACCAAACCGATCCCAAGGCATCCCTTCAACTGGGGAGGACCAAACACTAGATGAAATGCAGGCTCGCGGGCTGTTCATGCCAGAGCAGAGCCACGCCTCCAATGCTAGCTTTGTAACCTGGCAGGCCTCCGAAGGTCGGTACAGGAATGTGCCATCTGCCTGGCCCAGTGCCCGAGTGTGTTCAGCACATATCTGAACGCCCTAGACAAGCTTTAGTCAGATGGCCCCATGGGAGTGGGCTTGCATATCCTGATCTATGCCTTAAAGTCTGGTTAGTCCCAGGATCCCCGGGTACCTTCTCCACCCACACACTCGCTAGGCTGTCATTTAATATCATCAAGGCCTCTCCCACCAAGGCATTTTCTTTATAACTAATCTTACAGGACTGCAGTTTCAGACAGTTCCCCCACCTGCAAGCCTGAACAGGAAATGATTCAACTGCAGATATTATGACTGCAACTCTCTTTGGGAAGAGTGTTTAGTAACTGTGAGATTGCATGAACTTCAGCTGAACATTTTATTTGATACAGCTAATGATTTACTAGAGAAGGCTCCAGACTGATGGCTGTTCTCAGCAAAAAACAACCACTATACTACCCTCCTTCTAGAATGGATTGCTTCTTTTCTAACCCACAAACCCTGCAAGAAAATCTCCTAATGCATATTTCCAAAACCTGGTTTTCTATAATGAGTTCAAAAAAACCTCACAACAGTTGGCTCATTCTGAATATTTGAAGTTAGTATTAAGCAGGGTAGAAGATATACAAAAATAAATCCACTAGAGAGGAGACTAACAAAGAATTTAAACTATACGTATATGTAGTTTATACACACACACACACACACACACACACAACACATACAGTTTATTTTAAGGCTGCATAACATCAAAGGCCAGGATATATTTTAACCAAACTATTGTGACTATAATCACTTCTCAGTGTGTGCAGCCTAGGTGGGAGTAATTGTATCAATATATCTCTCGGCAACCTTTAACAGAGTAAATTCTTTACCTAAAAGGTGAAAAATAAATGTCATAAATCAATCACTTGCTATGTACATGTCTTGGTAAAAGGTAGGAATTGAGAAGGAAAATAACCCAATATATTTATATAATACTTTACACAGCTACTTTCACACATATGATCTAATGAGTTAGGACGGCAGACATTATACCCACTGTGCAACAAAAGAAACTGGTATGCCAAGGTTAGAGCCGCTTAGCCAAGCTCCCCACTGGCAAGATCAAACCAAGAACTTCAGGTTCTTGACTATCAGCTCAGTATCGAGTCCTAGCTGCCTACCACAAAAAGGCTTCTGCCCTCAAGGAAGTAATCTCTGACACCTAATGCCTTGGCCAGTGTTTCTCAGATGTACTAAGTTTCTTCCCAGTAAGAATCTCACCAATCTCCTGGTCCAAAATCATATTCTGAATCGAATTCAAGACAAGTATGTGAAAAGGTTATTTATTAATATCACTGACAATTAAAAGATGTGAGTTTATTCTGAAGGCTATAATTATTAATATGAGATTGAATAAAACTGAATTAAGACAGAATGCTCAAAATATATCTGTCACTTTGGGACAAACACTGCATTTTGCTTATGGGCATGATACCGCCCTCTAGTGCACAGTAACCTCAATAGACTCAGCTAATGCATATTGGCCACCTACTATGTATAAATGTACTTTGCTAGCATTTTGCAGGGAAAAAAAGAGAAAAGGTTAAGCCTATCACACACATACAACCATAAAAACTATAAAAGCCCTCCTCAAGGAATTTATAAATATAATGGAGAAGATAATGAACGTAAAGCAAAGTCACTGTAATCAAAGACAGTATTATAACTGCTTTAAGAGTTTGCAGATAATAAATTATTCGAGTACAGAAAGGATTAGACAAGCTTCATTGGAGCAGCACCATATATGCCACCTTTGAAGGATTCCAAAAACTAAAGATGAATAGCATGAGCCAAGACCTGGCCTAGGAAATACTATAAGGATAAGAACGTAACCAATACACTCCAGTTTAGCTGGAGCATTAAAGGGAGTGGTGGAAGATAGCTGGAAAGGCTGGCTAATGTCAGAATGTGAAGGGTCTAGAACTGTGCTATCCAGTATGGTAGCCACTTGCCACATATGCTATTTAAATTTAATTAAAATTAAATAAAATATAAAATTCATTTTCTCAGTCACTCTAGCTACATTTCAAGTCTCCATAGCTATGGGTGTCTAGTGGCTACCATAGTGGGCAAGACAGCTGTAGTACTGGGTAATACTGCACCAGATGGTTGTATTAAACCACAAAACATCAATTTCAAGGCTGATCAATCTTTCAAGCTCACTCCTCCCAAAAAATGGACATCTGATCCTTGCCAAATTCTATTAATAAAGAAAACCACAGGTCCTAATGCCATAAAAGGTAAATTAAAAAGTCTGGTCTCTATCCTTCTAGGCATTTCCAACTGTCAACTAAAACAATAAGAGAAGTATTACACATGGCCTCCTATAAACAATTATCTCTAAAAACATGTGCCAGCTTTTAGAATCTTTTTTTTTTTAATTAGGAAAAAGAAAAGACAGAATTAAAACCATGAAAGAAGAGAAAATATTATTAGGGATTTATCTATAATAATAAAACACAAGGGGCTTCCCTGGTGGCGCAGTGGTTGAGAGTCCACCTGGCAAGGCAGGGGACACGGGTTCGTGCCCCGGTCCGGGAAGATCCCACATGCCGCGGAGCGGCTGGGCCCGTGAGCCATGGCCGCTGAGCCTGCGCGTCTGGAGCCTGTGTTCTGCAACGGGAGAGGCCACAACAGTGAGAGGCCCGCGTACCGAAAACAAACAAACAAAACAACAACAACAATAATAAAACACAAGACTAGGAAGTTATTTCCACTGAGCTTCTTTGCGTATTTAAAGGAAGAACTATCCTTCAGATACCTGCTTCACCTCAAAAGGAGTAACATCAGGCATCTTTTACATCTAATGCACAATCTATTTTGTGCAGTTTACAAAATAATTATTTTAAAAAAACAATGTGTATATATATTTGTAGAAAATATAACGTGAGTCCTCTCAAGATCCAGAAGACATACAGAATTCTAAGTACAAGGTTCTAAGCACAGTATAAAACCAGAAAAACATACAGTCGATTGTTTAGGACAGTTGTCTAAAATTACCATTGTGACCCTACTTATGACAAGAAGTCTGTATTTCTATTTCCTATACACTCCTGCCCTTAAAACAAAGATATTCTTAATGATCGACTGGGAATCTAGAACACTATAGTCCTCTGGAATACAGAAAGTCAACAGTAGCAGCCCAAAGCCTTAAGTCCGGAGTCACATTGTCTCTCTGCCTCTCAAACAACCTTCCCTCTAATGTTGCCATGGTGCTTCTCTGACATTAGTCCAGAGCACTTCTAGATATTCAAAGAAAAATCAACTGCCTCTCAACCAGTTTTTTAAAGTAATCTCTTTGCCAACTGGGCACTGATAAACGCTCATCCCCTCTTCAATGAACTCATTCATTGCTGATTCCACATGCTCAAGTCATCCTGTCAAATGTCAGTAAAGTCCCAAAGAGATCTCAAAAATTCAAAAGAAATATCCAAGTTTTTAGAAAAGCAGCATTTATGTAACCGATAATAGAGATTGTATTTAAATTCTGATAATGGATAATAGAGGATTTCCAAGCTAGGAGGGGGAAAATGTTGATAATTCTTTTCCATTCACATTTGATAGAATTTGGATAAAGTCACTACCCTTTTTTCATAACCCATAACCCTTCTGAAAGAATTTTTTTTCAGCAGTTTCAGCAGTTTTTTCAGAACTTCCAGGGATGTTCACAAGGGAAAGCTCCTTTATGGATGTTCACCTAATAAACAGTTTCCTGCTATCTTCCATACACTTGGATGCAATTCTAATGTAATTCTGCAATTACTAAAAAGATCGGTAAGGCCAGTCCAAATTGTTCACCCTAACCAAAACTAACATGAAATACAAATAAAAAGCCTTCCAAGTGTTATTTTATTCTAAATTATGGTATCTTAATGTTACGAGATCTTAGAGGTTATCTATCTGCTTTCAGTACTTAACAAAAGAAACTGAAGTCATCATCAATAGCTGCCTATTGATTTGTACAGTACCCATGGCCAGAGTATGTTTTATTGGTAAAACCGTGTTTCAACCCACATACAGGGGAAAAATCCCACCTTACCAAAGAAAAGATTTTTCTCCATTCTTCCATAATCTAGTTTTGATATATGAGCTCTGCATGGGTGGAAGAGAAGGAATAAGAAAGTGAAACATACTAAACACTGTCCCATCAGGTCATGAAATACAGGACCCTACAGGTCCTTGCTCAGCTATCTGTCTGCTAAGTGCTCAATAAGCTTTAATAAAAACCATCCGAAGAAGAAATCATCCAAAGTCAAAGCTTGGATGGCTACAGAGAAACAGTGAGGGGATAAAAGACAGCAGTAGATAGAGAAGGAAACAAAAGCATGCAAATCCCACAGGGATAAATATGCCAACCTTCCCGTAAGCTGTGATAAGGGGCCAGGCACACTGCTGAGCAGCTGTCCTTTCCCGGCTTCAGGACAATCCATGAGAGTGGCAGAATCCTGCAGGTGGGCTGATAAATCCTGGTCTTCTCCTCCAGCCTGGGGGAGATGTGGGACTCCAAAGGCCAGTGCTGCAACAAACTCATCCTCCTTCCCTCACTCTTTAAAGAGGCCGTTTATTATTTGCAGAAGATTTGATTAGCACTGCTCTTTAAGTTAAAGTGGGCACTTCATTTCTGTAGCCCTAAGGGTTGCAAGAACAGCTAGATCCCAAGTTTACTTAGGGAGTGTGGCATTAAAAGCAGAAGGTCAGAATCAGTAAGTCTCCTGGAAAACATTTCTTCCTGTCAGCACTGGGCCTCGAAGCGGACACCTCCCTCCTCTACCCAAATGCCAAAAAGCAGGATTGGGAGGATTTCAATGCGCAGAGCTGGAAGAGAAGAGGGTTCCCTTAGAGAAAATGCTCATAGCAACCCACCAACCTCATTCACCCAAAATAGTAAACAGTTGGTTTCTCTGCTCAGAACCAAAAGGCTTCTGCCAGACAGGCAGCATCACATGACCAGGTTCCCTCTTCTCTCTACCTCCCTCCTTTCTTGTGCAAAGTCTGCACCGAAGTGGAACAAGGAGCTATAACACTACACTATTTTATTTCACTTGACATTTGTTTTTAAAATATTTATAGATGAAAGATATCAAATTGGGAGGAGGGGAAGATACTAAGAGAAAAACTCAGGAAGAATTTACTTTGAAACAAGCCATATCACAGCACTAAGAAGGGTAGCACAAACATAGTGGTTAATTAGCAAATGTGCCCAATGAATGAACAAATGAGTGAAGAGACAGATATTCCTTAGCAAAATATTTTGCTGATAAAATCTCTAAAAGAAGATATAGCTCAGTACATATTTGACTTGCTCATTTAGAAAGAAAATAAAGGCTCTTAAGAAGCTGGCTAGTGTCAGAGACAACGTATTGTGACAACAGTGGCAGCCCACCAAGAATCTGAGATTCATACTCTTATGTTGTCGGCCTCGACTTACCTTACCCTTTGATATTACTCCTCACATTTCAGAGTCACATCATGCGAATTGCTGAGTAGGCAATCAGGGCAACTATACTAGCAGACTGAATTGAAAAGCCTACCCAGCTAATTATGCAAATAGCTGCCACCAGACACTCACTGGCATTTTCACTTAAAGCAGGTGGTGGTGAAAGGCTGGCAGCACAGCTGGTGCCAGATGCGCCACCATATTCTTCTCCCCACAAGGTTCCTAAGCACTTGAAAGCTGAGCAAGGGATACAGGGTAGAGGCAGAGAAGCAAAAACCTCCACGCTGAGCAATTTTTTCCAGTAGGAAAAGAGGTGAAGTATAAGAATCAACCGCTTCACCATCACCTGCATGGCCCCTACTCAAGGCGCCAATCCGGGGGCTCTGAGTAGAGTCACTTATCCTCATCCACCCCCTTGCATTGTAAGATGCTCAATAAATATTTATAAAATGGAAATGAAAGAAAAAGGGAAAGGAAAAAGAAAAAAACATATCAGAAATCCTTAATTTAAGCAACATCTTTTCGCAACAAGACTATGTGAAGAGAATTATTTGGCTAATATCAGAATACAAATACTACTGATAATTTGCTGGTGAGGATGCGGAGAAACTGGGACTTTCAGACATTACTGGGGAGAATGCAAAATGATAATGCTATTTTGGAAAACAGTCTGGAAATTTCTTATAAAGGTAAACTTACACTTATCATACAACCCAGTAATCCCATTCCTGAGTATTTAAACAAAGAGAAATGAAAACATATGACCACATAAAAAGCTGTATGTGAATATTCACAGCAGCTTTAATTGCCAAAAACTAGAAGAAAAACAAATGTCCTTCAACTCGTGGTACATCCATACAATGAAATATTACTCAGCAATTTAAAAAAACTCCGAACTACAACAATATGTACGAACCTGAAAAGCACTATGCTAAGTAAAAGAAGACAAATACAAAAGGTTACACACTACATGATTACACATTTATATGAAATTCAAGAAAAAGCAAAACTATAAGGGCAGAAATAAGATCAGTGGTTGCCAGAAGATGGGAATAGGGAGGAAGACTGCCTACCAAGAGGTACAATGGAACTTTTTGATAGAAACTGTCTTTATCTCTTGGTTGTGGTGGTGGTTTACCTTTTACCAAAACTTATTGAACTGTACCCCTGAAAAGGGTGACCATTACTGTATATAAATTTATCTCAATTTTTTTTAAAGCAGATTATAAAATATTATGCATAGAGGCAGAATGGAATAGTAGTTAAGAATATAAGCTCTAGAGCTAGATTGCCTGGGTTTAAATCTTGGTCGTCTTTACCACTTACTAGCTGTACGACCTTGAGATACGCAACATCTCTATGCCTTCATTTCCTCATCTGTAAAAGTGGGGATAACAAAGCTTTGGGGAGATTTGGGGATTTCTGATTCGGGTCATCAGATGTTGCAGAGGTGCAGAAAGACTTATCTGAAAATTCTGTGGAGAGTCATCCTGTGTAGCTGGTAGGAATATAAAATGGCAGAACCACTTTGGAAAACAGCCTGGTAGTTCCTCAAATGCTTACACAAAGACTTACCATATGACCCAGCAATTCCATTCCTAAGTATTCATCCTGTAGGGTTGCTGTAATAAATGAGGTAATACATGCAAAGCACTGAGGACAGTGCCTATTCTATAAGATTCAGTAAATGCAAGCTGTTGTCATCACACGATTATGTAACACGTAGATAAACGTGTGCACAGAGGAGAGTGGAAGGATGGTGGTAGGAATAGTATGCTTTTATTTTCTTTCTCCCTTCTGTTTATCTGTATCTTCTAAATTTTCTACATTAAACAACTACTGCCTTTATAATAAACAAAAAAAATTCTTGTTTCAAAAAACGAAAGAAAGGACACTGGGCTGGAATTCAGGAGCCCTGTTTTTCAGCTGCGCTGCTAATTACTTAGTTGTAGGACTGCAGGGCATCACCCTCATCTCTAAACAGAAGGGGCCAGAGCTGACAGGCTCCATCTCTAAAATGGAATGGTTCTCTAAGATGTATGGCGGGACTGGGCAAGCTATACCCTTTGTTTTATTTTTCGTTCCATATTTACTGTCTGCCTACCATGTGCCAGGCACCGTGACGCAGACAGATAAAACACTCAAGTCACTCCCTTCATGGAGCTTACAATACAGGCTGTTCAAAGAAATGGACAGACGTGTACCCAATTATACAATCGTCGGCATGACAAGTGCTCTGATGGGAACACAAAGAGGGGACCTAACAAGGTTCGAAGGAGTCAAAGAAGACACCTGAGCCAAGTCCTGAACAGTTTTTTTAAAAAGTCAACCAAAAAGATGGGGAAAGGAATTCCAACCAAAGGGAGAGAAATGTTAAAAAGCAAAAGGTGTGACAATAACAATTTCTTGGGCGACGGAGGAGAGAGAGGAAGAAAGAAAGGGCACTTTGACAGCAGTGTGAAATGAAGAGAACCAAGACCAGCCGTGGGAGACTAGTTAGGAAAAGGGAAATGAGAGGTCAGGCTGTTTGCTGATAATCTCCAGAAATCATATCGAACTGTACATGTTTTATTCTTTCTCAAACATCTATATATGAATAAACCTGATAAATATTAGTCTGAGATGTACTTTACTATATTTACAAATATAACATATACTTACAAAAATTTTACAAACAAAAATGTCAGTTCACTTCCATTTTCCATGGTTAATTGTACACACTTGTTCATTCAGTAAACATTTACTGAGTGTGCATTATGCACATGCTAGGTGCTGGGTAAGAAGGGAGACCCAGACAGTAAACAAATGAACCACCAAAGCAAGCCAAGAGAACCAGATTGCTTTTTCTACTACCCCTCTGAAGCAGGATAGAGGCAATGTGATAGCAGCTGAGAGCTCTGCACTTGGAACCAGGAAGACCTTTGTTCAAATTCTTGCTCTTACTACCCACCACCAGTCTGGCTTTGGGTAAGTCACTTAACCTCTCTGAGCTTTCATCCCACCTGAAAATGGTGGTAACATCACCAAATTCATATGGTTGTAGGGTGAATTTAATGAGACAATCAATAATCAATATGTCATATGTATAGAAAATGTTCAGCAAATGGTTCTTTTTAATATTGTTTAATTATAGTCTTCCACTTTTAGGGCAGCCCATGCTCTCCCATTAAATGGACAAAATTACTCAGAGTAGAAAACAGGGGGAGAAAGGTATAAAAAAGATCTGTTTAACATTACTAAATTCACATTTAGTGAATTCACAACTGTTTTCTTGTAAAGATGTCATGCTTGGAACTCACATTCCTTTAGGATTTCTCAAACTGTTAACATTTGCCTATGTTACAAGACCTAGTAAATTAAATAAAAACCATCACCCAAAAAAGGGAGCCAGTCACAATCTCTCCTGGGATTCCTTCGTTCGGACTCTGACTAACACTGAGTCATGCAAAGACCAGAAACAACGAAGAGCACTGATAAGCAGTCTGCACACAATTGGGGAGCAGAGTTGCCAGACTGCAGACTGACCGTTAACTGCAAGCAGAACTTTCTGAAACAGAAAAACAAGATGGAAGAAGAGTTTTCTAACTGGCTGTGCCTTTGAGTAATCAAGTCTTCAGGAGAACAAGGCACACCAATTAATATGTTTCTCAAGGAAAAAAAAAAAAAAAGGCTGCTGCCTCCCTATAATCACATACTCTAAAATGTTTTAGCCACCTTTTTAAAATGTTTATTTTTGGGGACTTCCCTCGTGGTCCAGTGGTTGAGAATCCATCTTGCAGTGCAGGGGATGCCGGTTCGATCCCTGGACAGGCAACTAGGATCCCACATGCCGCAGGGCAACAAAGCCCGTATGCCGTAACTACTGAGCCCACACGCCACAACTAGAGGGCCCTCACACAGCAGCTAATGAGCCTGTCTGTGCACCACAACTAAAGAGAAGCCCGTGTACTGCAAAGAAGAGCCCACGCGCCACAACGAAAGATCCCCAGTGCTGCAACTAAGACCTGATGCAGCCAAAAAAAAAAAAAAAGTTTATATATATATTTAAATAGAAATAAAAATAAATAAAATGTTTATTTTTTACAAACGACTTTGTACAACACAAAAAGAAACTGTCTTCCCTGGGACCCCAGACCTTAAAGACCAAAATGATTTTATTTAAACTTTCCTCCCTAAATTTCCTTTTGCAATGAAACCAGGCAGTGATACTTCAGACCAAACAGAATGATTTCAAGTACAGTCTACACATTTTTTAAAAATTTTTTTATTTATTTTTTGGCTGCGTTGGGTCTTCGTTGCTGTGCGCGGGCCTTCTCTACTTGCGGTCAGCGGGGGTTACTCTTTGTTGTGGTGTGCAGGCTTCTTATTGCGGTGGCTTCTCTTGTTACAGAGCATGGGCTCTAGGTGCATGGGCTTCAGTAATTGCAGCACACAGGCTCAGTAGTTGTGGCTCACAGGCTCCAGAGTGCAGGCTCAGTAGTTGTGGCACACGGGCTTAGTTGCTCCGCGGCATGTGGGATCTTCCCAGATCAGGGCTCGAACCCGTGTCCCCTGCATTGGCAGGCAGATTCTTAACCACTGCACCACCAGGGAAGTCGCCTACACTTTTTTTTTTTTAACTGAAGTAAAAGTCTACCCCTATAAACAGAAAGAGTACCACACTTTTACGTATCTTTCTCTTATTAGTGGTTTATAACCTCCTTTATACAGACAGTCCTCTGTAGACAACTGTCATGCTTCCAGGGAACCCCAGGATCTTTTTGCCCACCTAATACCATAGAGGACACCTTTTTTGCTGCTACTCTCCTCCAGTCCCCTTCTTGTCATTAGTGTAGAGGGAAGCCAGCAGCTACAGAAGCTTCTGAACAACCGAGCATCCCTGCTATGCTCCATTCTGCCTCAAGGTCTCTGGGCTGTGCCGTGTATTAGCAAGACAAACCTAAAAAAGCCACAAAGCCAGGTTCTTCCCTTTAGGTACTGCAGCACTGATCTAATGAGGCTAGAAATCCGTGCGCTCGTGCTTCCCCATAACTGCCTGTGCTAGCCCTATAACATACCACCGTCTGCACTTCTTCAGTGGTCCAGATGTCACCAGCCAAACAAGCCGCCCACATTATAAACTGGCAACAAAATTATTAGTGCACAGTTCTAAGAAAAAAATAACAGATGACGTCAAACTACATTTCTGCTGGGGTTTTTTTTTTTAATTTATTGGTTTATTTGGCTGCACCAGGTCTTAGTTGTGGCACGTGGGATCTTTAGTTGCAGCATGCGGGATCTTAGTTGCAGCATGCGGGCTCTTAGTTGCGGCATGTGGGATCTAGTTCCCTGACCAGGGATTGAACCTGGCCCCCTGCATTGGGAGTGTGGAGCCTTAGCCCCCGGACCACCAGGGAAGTCCCTCTGTTGGCTCTTTCTCATTACTTCATTGTCTTCAATTCTATCTTTCAAAATCAAAAGCTGCTAGAACTCCAGCAGAAAGCCATCTCCCCTCACTTTTCTCCACTGAAGCAAGAATACTGCATGTTAATTCTTCTGCAAATCCAGACATTTTCCCTAGAGGTCAGGATGCTCAGCAGCCACTCACTCACCAGGGTTACATGTTTTGTTTCACAGGCATCAATTCTGCAGTTCACATAGATACACACAAGTTCCAATCCAAGGACAGTACACACAGGGGAGCCATTTAACTCATGGTGTCTGTAATTTGGGAGTCTGAAAGCAGTTTTAGTCCTTTAAGATAGTGAGTTTATTTTATTTTATTTTTAGGCCATGCCATGTGGCATGAGGGATCTTAGTTCCCCCACCAGGGATCGAACCCGTGCCCCGTGCAATGGAAGCGTGGAGTCTTAACCATTGAACCGCTAGGGAATTCCCTAAGATAGCGAGTTTACTGAGCTCCCTATACTCAGAGAGTCAATTCCAATTTGGAATGCTTCATAATTTTAAAGAGAGTAGAGTCCTTCATCAACCATCTTAACCTGAAACTCTGATACTATTCAACAACAACAAAATTTTATCAAGACTGTACTGCAAAGAAGGTATCAACATTTCCCAGGATACTTTAAAAAAATAAACTATCTAAGGCTGCATAGGCCCACTGAAAAGATTCAGTTAAATTTAGATGAAAATAATTTCATAACTTTAAATGTAAATGGTTGAGAAAGTTCAAAGCTGGATTGGGCCTTCTTTGTACAACTTTGTTATTTTAAGAAAACAAATACTATCTTGTTTTATAACTGAAAATTATATAAAATATATTTTATATAAATATATAAATTATATATTTTCAATTATTATAATTGAAAATTAATTTTAAAAATTCAAAATTGACTACTACTTGTTTTGTAGTTAAAAAAAATTAACCTAGACTTCTCAAATTTCTTAGGTCTCAAATTCTCAGGTAATTTCAAGATAAATGCTGCATCTGGTCAGAATTCAGGCTACGGTTCTGAACATATCAACACATCAGCCTTTTTGTTAGGAAACAGTTAATTTGTTGTTGTTAAAAGAATGTTTTTGTTGAAGAGTGTTCTTAAATACTTTTAGGAGTGCTTCTCTTTTTTGGTTTGTGTACACAGGGACATACACTGTAACATTACTTATACTTTAAATTACTAATTTAGAAATAAAGTTTTTTTTAATTATACTTAAGAAAAGGAAACAGTAAGTTTTCTGATTAGTAAAACTACGTGAATGGTAAAGAATAATTAAAATCACCTCTAAACCTTATATTTTTATGAAAAGCAACAGAGAACCAAAAATTATTTTCTGAATCCAGATCGTATATTTAAACTTCATCCCCACAAATCCAAGCAATCAAAATGACAAGCAGAAGCACAGCACTTAACTGAGAGCCTAGAAAAGGATTTCATCAAACAGAATCCTCAATCTAGAATCTCAAGTTAAGATGTGTGACAAGGGACACTCCACTCTTAAAAATTATGAAACATTCCAAGTCAGAATTGACTCTGAGTATACTATCTTTTAGGAAACTCAGATCTGCCACCTGTTCACATCCATCATCTTAGAACTCTGGCTGAAAACTTACCTATTCCAAGAAACCTTCCCTAATTAACCTCTAAAAACTCTGGTCACTCCACCTGCTGTACCTTCAGTATAAAATTTCCTCTTATTTTGTAGTATAATGACCAAGTCTATCTTCAACTGAATGTTAAACTCTTTGAAGAAAAGGATAAGCATCTTGTTTCTTATTTTATTTTGCCATAAAATAAAATAGAACAGGGCTCTATCCAATGGATACTCAATAAACATTACCAAATACCCAGAGCATCTAGCCCACTATCTTTCAACCGTATGCTCACTAATTATTGAATCCTTAGTAATGTTATTTATCATCATTGCCAGATCCCAGACAAAGGAAAGGAGAAAAGGTCAAATTCAAATTAGCCCCTGGTACTGATAAGGTCTAGACTGTGGTGGTCTATATTTATGTTAAAACACAGGTTAAAAAATTATTCATGAGGGGCTTCCCTGGTGGCGCAGTAGTTGAGAGTCTGCCTGCCGATGCAGGGGACACGGGTCCGTGCCCCGGTCCGGGAAGATCCCACATGCCACGGAGTGGCTAGGCCCATGAGCCATGGCCGCTGAGCCTGCGCGTCCGGAGCCTGTGCTCCGCAACGGGAGCGGCCACAACAGTGAGAGGTCTGCATACCGCAAAAAAAAAAAAAAAATTATTCATGAGTCTTCAAGCTCTTTTATACTGTATCTAATCAAAAGACTGCATGCTTTTAATAGTCAGGTGCTTTGATTTTGAAGGTACAACCCTTAGCTCCAGCACTTACCAGATAGGTTCCAGTTTCTCTCAAAGCAAAAGTTTACTTAACTTGAAGGACTGGGGTTGGTGTTAAATGAAATAACTATTTGAAGTGCCTACTACAAGGGAGGAAGTCAATATATGTTAGCTCTCATTACTGTCAAAGTGATTAATTATAAGCTAAGAAAAACTATTCATAATATAAATTTTACTATATTATATTATGGTATCAATTTCCTGATAAAATATGGTATATAAAATATAATGCCTTCTTGAATGTGATCTGTTTACCACTGTACTAAACTTCCCTAGAAAAATGATCTCTGTTGCAAGGTAATTTGCCAGGGATCTGGGGAAGAAGGTTTTGCATACATGCAAAGACATATTTCCTAGAAAAAGTCAGTGTTACGCAACATTTTCACATTAACAGATCTTAGAATTCAAACGCCCAACTTTTTACTGTTACCGAACTATCGTCGTCATCCCCTGATCCCTTACAATCCATGTCTCACTGGCATTTCAAAATGTGGCTGCAGTGTCCAAACAGGTTGGGCTTTCATATGGCTTATTCAGCAAACCTGTTAAGAATCCTAATTAAAGTCCTGATTGGAGAGAGATTAAAGTAACAACAAACTATCATGTCATAGCCATTAGACGAGTCAAAAATTTTAAGAGTTTATAACACCTATATCTAGCAGAGAGGTGGGGAAAATGGTACATTCCTACATGGCTAGTGGAATGTGAAGCATTACAGTCTGTTAAAAAGCAATTTGGCTACTGCATTTATGGAACTTAAAAATACATATCTCCTTAACTCATCAGTTGCACTCCTAAGAAGAGACACCATAGAAATACAAACATAAAACATACATAAAAAGGATGTTTATTGCAGCATGTTTCATAATGGCAAAAAGAGAAAGAAGCAAAATGAATATAATATCTTCCGATACAGGAAATGTCTGAATACATTATAGCACATACAGGCCATGAAACAGTATGTAGCCATTGAAAAGAATTAATCTGATCTATGTCAGATGATGTGCTAGGATTCCATTAAGTATCGTTGAGTGAGAAAAGCAAAAGGTAAAAAAAAATGCATATGACACAATCCCACTTAAAAATAAGTCAATAGAAAAAAAGAAAAAAACTGTGTGTGTTTGTGTGCATATGGATCTGTATAGGATTGTGTGAGTGCAGAGAAAAATATAGAAGGATATACATCAGGCTGTTTACATGGTTTGGGGGTAAAGACACACCAATGTGGGGGGAATGAGGAAAAAGAAGAGGAGAGAAAGCTTAGCAAAAAAGCCTGCACTTAAAAAAATAAGGATGTAGGGCTTCCCTGGTGGCGCAGTGGTTGAGAGTCCACCTGCTGATGCAGGGGACACGGGTTCGTGCCCCGGTCCGGGAGTATCCCACATGCCGTGGAGCGGCTGGGCCTGTGAGCCATGGCCGCTGAGCCTGTGCTCCACAACAGGAGAGGCCACAACAGTGAGAGGCCCACGTACCGACAAAAAAAAAAGGATGTGAAACTTCAGATTTATGTTATCTATGTAAAATTATGTACATATGTAGATTTATGTATGAAGACTTAAGTAAATTTTTAAAATAATAATAATCTCCCAAATGGGGATTGATGAGTCACGACTTTATTTTTAAAAATTTATATTGTTGGGCTTCCCTGGTGGCACGGTGGTTGAGAGTCCGCCTGCTGATGTAGGGGACACGGGTTCGTGCCCCAGTCTGGGAATATCCCACATGCCGCGGAGCGGCTGGGCCCGTGAGCCATGGCCGCTGAGCCTGCGCGTCCGGAGCCTGTGCTCTGCAACGGGAGAGGCCACAACAGTGAGAGGACCGTGTACCGCAAAAAAAAAAAAAAAAAAAAAAATTTATACTGTTACAGTATTTTAAATTGAGTTATAGCTGATATACAATATTATATGTTACCGGTATATAATACAGTGATTCACAATTTTTAAGGGTTATACTCCATTTACAGTTACTATAAAATACTAAATATTAAAAAATATTTCCTGTGTCATACAATACATACTTTTTTTAAAAAATATATTTATTGGAGTATAATTGCTTTACAACGCTGTGTTAGTTTCTGCTTTATAACAAAGTGAATCAGCTATACATATACATATATCCCCATATCTCCTCCCTCTTGCGTCTCCCTCCCACCCTCCCTATCCCACCGCTCTAGGTGGTCACAAAACATCGAGCCGATCTCCCTGTGCTATGTGGCTGCTTCCCACTAGCTAGCTATTTCACATTTGGTAGTATATATAAGTCCATGCCACCCTCTCACTTTGTCCCAGCTTACCCTTCCCCCTCCCCGTGTCCTCAAGTCCATTCTCTACGTCTGTGTCTTTAATCCTGTCCTGTCCCTAGGTTCTTCAGAACCACTTTTTTTTTTTTTTAGATTCCATATATATGTGTTAGCACACGGTATTTGTTTTTCTCTTTCTGACTTACCTCACTCTGTATGACAGACTCTAGGTCCATCCACCTCACTACAAATCAATACATCCTTGAGTCTATCTTACACTTCCCACTCTCTCACCCCTATACTGCCCCTCCCCGCCTCCCTGTCCCCACTGTAACCACTAGTTTGTTTCTATAACTGAGTCTGCTGCTTTTTTGTTATATTCACTAGTTTGTTATATTTTTTAGATTCCACATATAAGTAATATCATACAGTATTTATCTGTCTCTGACTTATTTCACTAAGCATAATACCCTCCAAGCCCATCCATGTCGTTGCAAATGGCAAAATTTCATTCTTTTTTATGGCTGGGTAGTATTCCACTATACTACACACACACACACGCACACACCCCACACACACATCTTCTTTATCCATTCTTCTGCTGCTATGTAGGTTGCTTCCATATCTTGGCTATTGAAAATAATGCTGCTATGAACGCTGGGGTGCGTGTATCTTTTCCAACTTGTGGGTTTTTTTCTTTTTTCTTCAGATATATACCAAGGAGTGGAATTGCTGGGTCAGATGGTAGTTCTGTTTAGTTTTTTGAGACACCTCCATACTGTTTTCCACAGTGGCTTTACCAACTTGCATTCCCACCACCAGTGTGCGAGGATTCCCTTTTCTCCACATCCTCGCCAACGTGTTTTTTTTTTAAAGGTAAATTCTTTTTACTGTTCTTTGTTCCTGATTTATGATTTAATTTTACTTAATCCATTGCTCAACACCCAAACACATATTCATTATACTTCACTGATCCATTTTGTATCAAATTTTGGACTGAAGGAAGTTTCATATAAAAAACAGAATTTAAGATTCTTGGATTTCTGGTGCAGGGGATATAAATTTTCCAGGTGTTGCAGGGAAGCCCCAGGGCAAGACCTGTCCAAAATATGACTTCCAACAGCCTGCTATGATGGATGGAATTCTGCATCTCAGTCTTGCTTTTAGGTTAAAACATAGAAATTACCTACAAAGTGTAAACCTAATAAGGTTAGGAATCAATGGGCACCCTTTCAGAATCATACCTCCTAAACCAGTATGACCTGGAACCTGTTGGATAGTAATTTTTGATGTGAATTTGGGCAGAGCCAAAAAATTAGATTTTAAATCTAGAATCCTACAATTAAGAAAAACCATGAAAGTCATCTAGTCCAGCTTCTTTCCAAATGTAGGTATTTTGTCCTCTATAGCATACCTAAATGGGACCGACAAAGCCTCCAGACTCTTCAACACCTCCAGTGGCAGAAAGCCTGCCATTTCAAGAAGTATTCCCATTCCATTATTCTCATCTGTAATCATCTGGTATTTTTTCTCTCTGTTGAGCCAAAATACAGTTCTCTTTAGGTTCCATTCACTGAGTTCTTTATATATTTTGGATACTAACAGCTTATCAGACATGTCATTTGCAAATATCTTCTCCCATTCAGTAGGTTGCTTTTTTGTTTTGTTGATGATTTCTTTCCCTGTGCTAAAGCTTCTAAGTCAATAAGTGGTGTTGGGAAAACTGGACAGCCACTTACAAAAGAATGAAACAAGAACATTTTCTCACACCACATACAAAATTAAACTCAAAATGTATCAAAGACCCAAATATAAGACCTGAAACCACAAAACTCATAGAAGACAACATAGGCAGCACACTCCTCGACACTGGTCTTACCAATTTTTTTTCTGGTTCTTTTTTTTTTTGAATTTTATTTTACTTTTTATACAGCAGGTTCTTATTAGTCATCAAGTTTGTACATATTAGTGTATATATGTCAATCCCAATCTCCCAGTTCATCCCACCACCACCACCACCCCATCCACTTACCCACCCCCGTGGTGTCCATACGTTTGTTCTCTACATCTGTGTCTCTATTTCTGCCCTGCAAACCAGTTCATCTGTACCATTTTTCTAGTTCCACATATATGTGTTACATACGATATTTGTTTTTCTCTTTCTGACTTACTTCCCTCTGTATGACAGTCTCTAGGTCCATCCACATCTCTACAAATGACCCAATTTTGTTCGTTTTTATGGCTGAGTAATAATATGTACCACATCTTTTTTTCTCTTTTTATAAATTTATTTATTTTTATTTTTGGCTGCATTGGGTCTTTGTTGCTGGGTGCAGGCTTTCTCTAGTTGCAGCGTGAGGGCTTCTCACTGCAGTGGCTTCTCTTGTTGAGCATGGGCTCTAAGTGCAAGTCTTCAGTAGTTGTGGCACGCGGGCTCTAGAGCGCAGGCTCAGTAGTTGTGGCACACGGGAATAGATGCTCCGCGGCATGTGGGATCTTCCCAGACCAGGGGTTGAACCCATGTCCCATGCATTGGCAGGCAGGTCCTTAACCACTGCGCCACCAGGGAAGCCCATGTACCACATCTTTATCCATTCATCTGTCGATGGGCATTTAGGTTGCTTCCATGACCTGGCTATTGTAAATAGTGCTGCAATGAACACTGGGGTGCATGTGTCTTTTTGAATTATGGTTTTCTCTGGGTATATGCCCAGTAGTGGGATTGCTGGATCATATGGTAATTCCATTTTTAGTTTTTTAAGCAACCATACTGTTCTCCACAGTGGCTTTATCAATTTACATTCCCACCAAAAGTGCAAGAGGGTTCCCTTTTCTCCACACCCTCTCCAGCATTTGTTGTTGTAGATTTTCTGATGGCCCATTCTAACTGATGTGAGGTGATACCTCATTGTAGTTTTGATTTGCATTTCTCTAATAATTAGTGATGTTGAGCAGCTTTTCATTTGCTTCTGGGCCATCTGTATGTCTTCTTTGGAGAAATGTGTATTTAGGTCTTCTGCCCATTTTTGCTTTGGGTTGTTTGTTTTTTTAAATATTGAGCTGCATGAGCTGTTTATATATTATAGAGATTAATCCTTTGTCCACTGACTCGTTTGCAAATATTTTCTCCCACTCTGAGGGTTGTCTTTTCATCTTGTTTGTAGTTTCCTTTGCTTAGCAAAAGCTTTTCATTAGATCCCATTTGTTTATTTTTGTTTTTATTTCCAGTACTCTCGGAGGTGGGTCAAAAAGGATCTTGCTGTGAATTATGTCATAGAGTGTTCTACCTATGTCTTCCTCTAAGAGTTTTATAGTGTCTGGCCTTACATTTAGGTCTTTAATCCATTTTAACTTTATTTTTGTGTATGGTGTTAGGGAGTGTTCTAATTTCATTCTTTTACATGTAGCTGTCCAGTTTTCTCAGCACCACTTATTGAAGAGGGTGTCTTTTCTCCATTGTATACTCTTCTCTCCTTTGTCAAAGATAAGGTGACCACAGGTGCGTGGGCTTTCTATCCTGTTCCACTGATCTATATTTCTGTTTTTGTGCCAGTACCATACTGTCTTGATTACTGTAGCTTTGTAGTATAGTCTGAAGTCAGGGAGCCTGAGTCCTCTAGCTCCACTTTGTTCCCTCAAGATTGCTTTGGCTATTTGGGGTCTTTTGTGTCTCCATATAAATTTTAAGATTTTTTTTTGTTCTACTTCTGTAAATAATGCCATTGGTAATTTGATAAGGATTGCACTGAATCTGTAGATTGCTTTGGGTAGCACAGTCATTTTCACAATATTGATTCTTCCAATTCAAGAACATGGTATATCTCTCCGTCTGTTGGTATCATCTTTAATTTCTTTCATCAGTGTCTTATAGTTTTCTGCATACAGGTCTTTTGTCTCCCTATGTAGGTTTATTCCTAGGTATTTTATTCTTTTTGCTGCAATGGTAAATAGGAGTGTTTCCTTAATTTCTCTTTCAGATTTTTCATCATTAGTGTATAGGAATGCAAGAGATTTCTGTGCATTAATTTTGTATCCTGCAACTTTACCAAATTCATTGATTAGCTCTAGTAGTTTTCTGGTGGCATCTTTAGGATTCTCTATGTATAGTATCATGTCATCTGCAAAAAGTGACAGTTTTACTTCTTTTCCAATTTGTATTCCTTTTATTTCTTTTTCTTCTCTGATTGCTGTGGCTAGGACTTCCAAAACTATGCTGAATAACAGTGGCGAGAGTGGACATCCTTGTCTTGTTCCTGATCTTAGAGGAAATGCTGTCAGTTTTTCACCATTGAGAATGATGTTTCCTGTGGGTTTGTTGTATATGGCCTCTATTATGTTGAGGTAGGTTCCCTCTATGCCCACTTTCTGGAGCATTTTTATCATAGGTGAATTTTGTCAAAAGCTTTTTCTCCATCTATTGAGATGATCATATGGTTTTTATTATTCAATTTGTTAATACGATGTATCACATTGATTGATTTGCGTGTATTGAAGAATCCTTGCATCCCTGGGATAAATCCCACTTGATCATGGTGCATGATCCTTTTAATGTGTTGTTGGATTCTGTGTGCTAGTATTTTGTTGAGGATTTCTGCATCTATATTCATCAGTGATACTGGTTTGTAATTTTTTTTTTTGTAGTATCTTTGTCTGGTTTTGATATCAAGGTGATGGTGGCCTCATAGAATGAGCTTGGGAGTGTTCCTTCCTCTGTAATTTTTTGGAAGAGTTTGAGAAGGATGGGTGTTAGCTCTTCTCTAAATGGTTGATAGAATTCACCTGTGAAGCCATCTGGTCCTGGACTTTTGTTTGTTGGAAGATTTTTAATCACAGTTTCAATTTCATTACTTGTGATTGGTCTGTTCATATTTTCTGTTTCTTCCTGGTTCAGTCTTGGAAGGTTATACCTTTCTAAGAATTTGTCCACTTCTTCCAGGTTGTCCATATTATTGGCATAGTGGTGCATGTGGTAGTCTCTTAGGATGCTTTGTATTTCTGTGGTGTCTGTTGTAACTTCTCCTTTTTCATTTCTAATTTGTTGATTTGAGTCCTCTCTCTCTTTTTCTTGATGAGTCTGGCTAATGGTTTATCAATTTTGTTTACCTTCTCAAAGAACCAGCTCTTAGTTTTATTGATCTTTGCTACTGTTTTGTTTCTATTTCATTTATTTCTGCTTTGATCTTTATGATTTCTTTCCTTCTGCTAACTTTGGGTTTTGTTTATTCTTCTTTCTCTAGTTCCTTTAGGTGTAAGGTTAGATTGTTTATTTGAGATTTTTCTTGTTTCTTGAGGTAGGCTTGTATTGCTATAAACTTCCCTCTTAGAACTGCTTTTGCTGCATCCCACAGGTTTTGGATAGTCGTGTTTTCATTGTTATTTGTCTCTAGGTATTTTTTGATTTCCTCTTTGATTTCTAAAGTGATCTCTTGGTTATTTAGTAACATATTGTTTAGCCTCCATGTGTTTGTGTTTTTTATGTTTTTTCCCCTGTAACTGATTTCTAATCTCATAGCGTTGTGGTCAGAAAAGATGCTTGACATGATTTCAATTTTCTTAAATTTACTGAGGCTTGATTTGTGACCCAAGATGTGATCTATCCTGGAGAATGTTCTGTGTGCACTTGAGAAGAAAGTGTGATCTGCTGTTTTTGCATGGAATGTCCTATGAATATCAATTAAATCTATCTGGTCTATTGTGTCATTTAAAGCTTCTGTTTCCTTATTAATTTTCTGTTTGGATGATCTGTCCATTGGTGTAAGTGTTACTGTTGATTTCCTCTTTTATAGCTCTGAGCAGTTGCCTTATGTATTGAGGTGCTCCTATGTTGGTGCATAAACATTTATAATTATTATATCTTCTTCTTGGATTGATCCCTTGATCATTATGTAGTGTCCTTCCTTTTCCCTTGTAACATTCTTTATTTTAAAGTCTATTTTATCTGATATGAGTATTGTTACTCCAGCTTTCTTTTGATTTGCATTTACATGGAATATCTTTTTCCATCCCCTCACTTTCAGTCTGTATGTGTCCCTAGGTCTGAAGTGGGTCTCTTGTAGACAGCATATATATGGGTCTTGTTTTTGTACCCATTCAGTGAGCCTGTGTCTTTTGGTTGGAGCATTTAATCCATTCACATTTAAGGTAATTATCGATATGTATGTTCCTATGACCATTTTCTTAATGGGTTTGTTTTTCTAGGTCCTTTTCTTCTCTTGTGTTTCCCACTTAGAGAAATTGCTTTAGCATTTGCTGTAGAGCTGGTTTGGTGGTGCTGAATTCTCTTAGCTTTTGCCTGTCTGTAAAGCTTATGATTTCTCCATCAAATCTGAATGAGATCCTTGCTGGGTAGAGTAATCTTGGTTGTAGGTTCTTCCCTTTCATCACTTTAAATGTATCATGCCACTCCCTTCTGGCTTGTAGAGTTTCTGCTGAGAAATCAGCTGTTAACCTTATGGGAGTTCCCTTGTATGTTATTTGTCATTTTTCCCTTGTTGCTTTCAATAATTTTTCTTTGTCTTTAATTTTTGTCAATTTGATTACTATGTGTCTTGGTGTTTTCTGCCTGGGACTCTCTGTGCTTCCTGGACTTGGGTGGCTATTTCCTTTCCCATGTTAGGAAGTTTTCTACTATAATCTCTTCAAATATTTTCTCGGCTCCTTTCTCTCTCTCTTCTCCTTCTGGGGCCCCTAAAATGCGAATGTTGTTGTGTTTAATGTTGTCCCAGAGGTCTCTTAGGCTGTCTTCATTTCTTTTCATTCTTTTTTCTTTATTCTGTTCCACAGCAGTGAATTCCATCATTCTGTCTTTCAGGTCACTTATCTGTTCTTCTGCCTCAGTTATTCTCCTACTGATTCCTTCTAGTGTATTTTTCATTTCAGTTATTGTATTGTTCACTTCTGTTTGTTTGTTCTTCAATTCTTCTAGGTCTTTGTTAATAAGCATCTCTTGCATCTTCTCGATCTTTGCCTCCATCCTTTTTCTGAGGTCCTGGATCATCTTCACTATCATTGTTCTGAATTCTTTTTCTGGAAGGTTTCCTATCTCCACTTCATTTAATTGTTTTTCTGGGGTTTCATCTTGTTCCTTCATCTGGTACATAGCTCTCTGCCTTTTCATCTTGTTTATCTTTCTGTGAATGTGGTTTTTGTTCCACAGGCTGCAGGGTTGTTGTTCTTCTTGCTCCTGCTCGCCAACGTTGTTATTTGTGTTCTTTTTGATGACAGCCATTCTGCCAGATGTGAGGTGATATCTCGTGGTTTTGATTTGCATTCCCTGATGATTAGTGATGTTGAGCATCTTTTCACATGCTTGTTGGCCATCTGCATGTCCTCTTTGGAAAAATGTCTATTCAGGTCTTCTGCTCACTTTTAAATTGTTTTTTTTTGGGGGGGGGGGTTGATTTTTTTTGATATTGAGTTGTATGAGCTGTTTATATATTTTGGAATATTAACCTCTTATCGGTCATATAATTTGCAAATATTTTCTCCCATTCAGTAGGCTGTCTTTTCATTTTGTTGATGGTTTCCTTTGTTGTGCAAAAGCTTTTAAATTTAATTAAGTTCTATCTTTATTTTTGCTTTTATTTTCTTTGTTTTAGGAGACAGATCCAAAAAAAAACTGCTATGATTTATGTCAGAGTGGTCTATCTATGTTTTCTTCCAGGAGTTTTATGGTTTCCAGTCTTACATTTATGTCTTTAATCTGAGTTTATTTTTGTATATGGTGTTAAAGAACGTTCTAATTTCATTCTTTTACATGTAGCTGTGCAGTTTTCCCAGCACCACTTATTGAACAGACTGTCTTTTCTCCATTGTATATTCTTTTCTCCTTTGCCATAGATTAATTGACCAGAAGTGCATGGGTTTATTTCTGGGCTTTCTATTCTGTTCCATTGACCTATGTGTTTGTTTCTGTGCACTGCAGCTTTGTACTTAGGGAATATGACTTTTGAAGTCAGGGAATATGACTGTGATTCCTCCAGCTCTGTTCTTTCTCAAGATTGTTTTGGCTATTCGGGGTCTTTTGTGTTTCCATACAAATTTTAAAATTATTTGTTCTAGTTCAGTGAAAAATGCCATTGGCATTTTGATAGGGATTGCACTGAATCTGTAGACTGCCTTGGGTAGTATGGTCATTTTAACACTATTAATTCTTCCAATCCAAGAACATGGTATATCTTTCTATCTGCTTGTTTGTCTTCAATTTCTTTCATCAGTGTCTTACAGTTTTCTGAGCAGGTCTTTTACCTCCTAGGTAGGTTTATTCCTAGGTATTTCATTCTTTATGATGTGATGGTAAAAAGGATTGTTTCCTTACTTTCTCTTTCTGACAGTTTGTTGTTAGTGTATAGAAATACAAGATTTCTGTATATTAATTTTGTATGCTGCAACTTTACCAAACTCATTCATGGGCTCCAGTAATTCTCTGGTGGCATCTTTAGGATTTTCTATATATAGCATCATGTCATCTGCAAACAGTGACAGTTTTACTTCTTCCTTTCCAGTTTCGATTCTTTTTATTTCTTTTTCTTGTCTGATTACTGTGGCTGAGACTGCCAATACTGTGTTGAATAAAAGTGCCAAGAATGGGCATCCTTGTCTTATTCCTGATCTTATGACTTTAAAAGATTTCTTCAGTTATCTCATTCTGATTGCTGCATTTGTCAGTTGATGTTTTTCTATACCACATTTCTAAAACTAATGACGCTCCCCATTTATCACCACGTTCACAGCTTAAGCAAAGTTAAGATACACCGAAGGTAAACACTATTTGCAAACAGTTAACCCAATGCATTAGCTAGCAGCAAGCACATATGATATGGAATGAAAACGGACTCTATAAAATGTAACCATGATCACAATGGGATGTCTATAGCTGACACTGCTGTATGACATACAGGAGAAATGTTAAGAGAGTAAATCCTTAGAGTTCTCATCACAAGGGGAAATTTTGTTTTCTTTTTTCTTTTCATCTTACTTTTCTTTTTATTGGATGTTTGGTGAACCTATTTTTGGTAATCATTTCAGAATATATGTAAACCAAACCATCATGCTGTTTGCCTTAAACTTACACAGTGATGTATGTCAACTGTTTCTCAATGAAACTGGAAAAAAATTTATAACCACAAAATGTTCTTGAACACACTATTATTTTAATTCTTCAATGGCCAAATACAATAAATACTGATCATGCTTATTATGGATGGTGAGTTCTGACTAGGATAGATGATGGTTTCCATTAGCAGCTGTTGAAAGCCACTGTGCACCCAAAGAGAAGCATACTCTAATCTTAGAAACCAAATTCTTACCTTACAAAAAAGTGGCCCCAAATCCCAGTTCCTGTGGAAAGAACCTATTACTAACATTCCTCCACCTTGAAGAAACTTCCAATTGAGATACATTTTTGTATCTAAAGGTAGGGCCAGAGTTTCCTGAATGAACAGAAGGAATTCCATCCACAGAAAGTGGTAGCGTGCATAAATAAATTTTATTGGAGATAGACAAACCCATTTTTTTACACTCCATCAGCAACTGTGCTTTAAAGTTTTTGTTACTTACTTAATCAAATGGGAGACTAAGCTGTCAAGGAGAAACACTTATTTTTCCCTAGAAGTCATTATGCTAATCTTAATGACAGCACATATGTCAGGTACTGTTCTTGGTGCTTTACACATACCAGCTCCTTTAATCTTCACAAAAACCCAGGGTTCTCAACTCGGGGTGATTTTGCCCAGAAGGAGACATATGGCAATGTCTGAAAACATTTTTGCTTGTTACAACTGGAGGGAGCTACTGGCATCTAGTAGGCAGCAGCCAAGGACGCTGCTAAACACCCTACAACGCACAGGACAGCCCGCACAACACAGAATTATCCAGCCCCAAATGTCAATAGTGCGGAGGATGAGAAACCCTGCAATGACCCCATGAGGTAGGTACTACTGTTGTTCCCATTTTTCAGATGAAGAAACTGAGGCACCAAAAAGATAAGTAACTTGCCTAAGGTCACACATCTAGCAGATGGTAAAGTCAGGATCTGAACCTAACAGTCTAGCTACAGAGTCCTTTCTCTTAACCTCTCATAAGAAAGAAAGATGCTAGTTGGGAAGCTTACCTACAACTTTCTCCCCATCTTCCTAGATTCCAGGCTTATTTGGGAGAATGTATCGTTTATTTGTTCATTCACTTGAAATTCCATCTATCCACCTGCGCACCTATCCAATCAACAAGTATTGAGTGTATGTGCCAGATGCTGCTCAAGGCAATTCTAGGTGAACAAGATCTCTGTCCTTGTGGCACATGCGTTCCTCACTCATATTTCCTCCCTGTCCTTACTAGTCCTTGAACATGCTAAGCATGATCATACTTGTGCCTGGAAAGTTTTTCCCCAGAAAAACCCTCACTTCATTCAGGTCTCTACTTAAGTGTCACTTCCTCAAAAAGGCCTTCCCTGACCACCATTTCTTTTCTTTTCTTTTCCTTTTTTTTTGGCCGTGCCCCACGGCTTGTGGGATCTTAGTTCATTGATCAGGGATCAAACCTGTGCCCTCAGCAGTGAAAGCGCAGAGTCCTAACCACTGGACCGCTAAGGAATTCCCATGACCACCATTTCTAAATTAGCTACAGACTCTTACCATCTATCCCCTTTCTCTGCTTTCTTTTTCTAAACAGCACTTATCACTCCTAATATTATGTTAATATTTGCTCATTGTCACTACCTCCCTCTCACCAACAGAACGTAAACTCCATGAGACATCTATCTCCAGAATTGAGAAGTCTACCTGGCACACAGAAAGCATTCAATAAGTATTTGTTGAATGGCTGGATTAGCAAATGCCTTTTCAATTGAACCATTTCCTCATGACTACCATCCCTCACCTGGACTTCTGCAACTGCTTCTTATTTGGTCTCCCTGCCATCTTTCTTAAGCCCCTTCAATTCATCTTCTACATGAAACCAGAATAATCTTTCTAAAATGCAAATCTAATGTCATGCCTCTACTCAAAGCCCTTCAATGACTTCCCATTGCGCTGAGGATAAAGCCCAAACTCCTAACATGTCTTTTAAGGCCCCCTTGAATTTCTGAGTTATTCTTACCATTCATCATTTCACATTTTATAGCTGAAGTCACAGCAACAGCAGTAATAGCTAACATGTACTGAGCACATGCTGTGTGCCAGGCACTAATCTAAGGGCATTATACGTCAGAAATCACTTAGTCCTAATCTATGGGGTAGAAATTACTGCTATGTCGATTTTCAGATGGGGAAACTGAGACACAGCTAAATAACTGTCCAAGGGCAACTAGTAAGTGGTAGGCCCAGGATGTAAACCCGGGCAGTCAGGTTCCAGAGCCCGCTCTCAAATCCATTATACTACACTGTCTCTATATACCAGCTGTAAGAGAAGTCCATTAGTTCCTTGAAGGTGCTGTTTTACTTCTCACCTTCAGATGTTCACATTGTCCTCTCTGCTGGAACATCCCTCAGATCATAGCTTAAATATCCCTCCCTCTGTGAGACCTTCCTACGATGTACCCTAGAATTGTTTGGATCCCCCTGCTCTGCTCTCCCATGGCATTCTGAATTTCCCATTATAACTCCCATTCTATTTTATTGTAATTACTTGTCTACCTTCACCAATAAATTTCAGGCTGCACGAGGATAAGAGCCATGTCTATCTTGCTCACCTCTGCACCCCTAGCACCTGGCACAGGCCCTGGGATGTATGAGGGGCTGAGTGAATAATTTCACATGGCACCAGCACTACAAGCCTTTCCTAAACCCCTCCCAAAAGTGATTCACTGTTTCTCTAAGAACCCTGCTCATAGGGCACACATTTTATGCTTCATATTTTGTTAAACAGTATCTACTAAAAAGGATGTAGGGACATCCTTGGTGGTCCAGTGGTAAAGAATCCGCCTTCCAACACAGGCGACGTGGGTTTGAACTAAAATCCCACATGCCGCAGAGCAACTAAGCCTGCGTGGCATAACTACTGAGCTCGTGCGCCTCACTAGAGCCCGTGTGCCACAAACTAGAGAGCCCACGTGCTCTGGAACCTGAGCGCCACAACTACAGAGCCCACATGCCCTGGAACCCGTGCACCACAACTACAGAGCCCACTTGCCCTGGAGCCTGCGCACCACAACCAGAGAAGAGAAAACCCACATGTCACAACTAGAGAGAAGCCCATGTGCCACAACGAAGAGCCTACGCACCGCAACGAAGACCCAACACAGCCAAAAATAAATAATAATAAATAAATCTTTTCTAAAAAAAGGATGTGTACACATATCCTTTCCCTGTATGCTTGTGAAAAGCCAGGTATAACATCTTATACATTTATGTGAGCTTTGAAGCGACTCTCACAAACTTAGCACTTAAAAAGTAATTATTGTGTACAAAGGATCTCTCTGTATTATTTCTGTATTATTTCTTACAACTGCCTGTAAATCTACAGTTATCTCAACCAAAATTTCAATTTAAAAAATAATTATTGAGGGTGGGAGGGAGGTCCAAGAGGGAGGGGATATGTGTCTGCATACAGCTGATTTACTTCATTGTATAGCAGAAACTAACACACCATTGTGGAGCAATTATACTCCAAAAAATAATAATAATAATAGTAATTACTGAAAGAAATATAAATAATTACTCAAGAGCTTAAAAATGACTCCCCACTATCCGATTAAGGCCAAACTCTCCAATTTAACACTCAAGGTCTTCGATTATCCAGCTCCTTATTATCTATTCAACCCAATGTTCTCTTCCAACTATACCATACCTCCTATTCCAATCAAGGTGAAACCTTATTCTTCTGACACACCAGCCTAGTCTAGTTTCCAGACCTTGCCTTAGGATACTCCTCCTACCTGAACGCCATCTGATTCAACCCTTCCCTCCTCCGACTCCTGTTACCTTTACTAACAGCACTTTTCCTCTTAGGTCCAGCTCTAATCTTACCTCCATTGTGAAGTTTTCCTGACCTCATTTCTTTCTTTTTTCTTAGGATTTTATAATCCTCACTTACTACTGTTATCTCCAACAAGAATGCAAATTTCTTGAGTCTCAGAATCATTCCTTCTACTTCTCAGGAATCCCCCACAGTACCTACCAGAGTGCTAAGTATATATATAATCAGTAATAAATAAATACTTGCTGATTAAAAGAGAAGTCTCGTTAGCCATGCATATTATCAACCCTCAATCATCCAGGCTAACAGAAGAGCCAGTGTATAGAAAGACAACCTGCCGGATGAGTCCAACTATCTTTTAGAGTGGGCAGGAATGCCTATATTTGTATTAAGTACTATGCAGTTGTTTCCAATTTTCCAGGAAGTCACAAAGCTGCCACAAATGGTCTAACTGCACAATTCTTCCCTTGTCAAAGTCCAGAGCCTGCACAGCTTATCATTCCATACTGGCAAACAACTGTATAACTTTTCATCGGTGACACAAAGATAAAAATAAGCAGAGGTAGTCATATTCTAAACATTCACTGGATCTCACCTTCTCCTAATAGGGAGATCATTGTTTGGGCACAAAAGATCATCTATTCTAACTCTCACTGGGCAAATATCTTGTTTGTATCAACAAAGTGCTTTTGTAAATAGATAGAGTGACAATATCAATAAGAATCTGAACAAGAGGCTTGCCAAAGAAAATCCCTGTGATGATCTACTCTTAGGATAATCCAGAATTGATAAAAAGCCAAATTCTTCCCACAGTCCATAGAGATTTGCCCCAGCCTATGGCTATTTTCCCTAAATGAGAGTTTGTAAACTCCTCAAACTACGGTTAGCTTCTCTTTCTCATCCAACTGGTCAAAGTTTTCTTATAACAACATACCACACATCTGAGAAGCTAAGTTTCTCAGCCTGAATTTTTGTTTGTACCTGGTAAAGCTACAGCTTTCTCCCAGAGGGATTTCAAAATGCCTAAGCTTCTCTCCAGAAAACTCTCCAAATACTTTCAGTAACCTAACAGCAATAGCTTTGCTACTAAAAAATTTCCCAACATCTTTCTGTTTTGGCAGGCCCTGCTGAAATCCCCCTCCCCATAAGGGGGAATCTGAGTAAAAACACTACCAGCTTCAAGTTCCCTTAGGCAAATTTCCAGCCCCAGTGCAAGGCCATGAGGTTAAACATTTCTCAATGACGCAGGCTCCCTCAGAGGGAGGAACAAGAAAGAAAAAAGAAAAGAAAAATCAAAACTTATTCTTCCCAGTGCAATAAATCAAGAGACAACCGCCAAGTCCTAAAAAATAAAGTATGAGTGAAGTTAAACTATACACTGCTTGTTTTGCCAAGGCCCCTGGTAGAAGCACAGAACCAGGATGAGAGCTGTGGGATAGGAGAAAAGGCAACTGCAGAACCAGCAGTCCAGCCAAATAGACAGATAATTCTCTAGGTTCTTTAGAGAATCTCTAGAATACTGATAATGTGTACATTTCCAGCCACTGTATACTTTATGATAACTAGAGCAACTAAAGCAAAATGATTGAATTGGTGGTTGTGGGGTAAGGAAATGTAATCACATATGAAGCAAATCATTATTTAGGATTAAAATGTGTATTAGGTGGAAGGCTGAAAAAACCATAGGAAAGTATGTTTAATCAACTTCTTGGGGAAAGAGTATAAGGCTGATCATAGAGAAAGCAAACTCATCTGAGGGGCTGGGAGGGCTCTTGGGCTTCTGACCGCCTGCAGATAGATAAAAGAATGAAATAAAATCAGAATTGTTGGGACTTCCCTGGTGGTCCAGTGGCTGGGACTCCGAGCTCCCAATGCAGGGGGCCCGGGTTTGACCCCTGGTCAGGGAACTAGATCCTGCATGCCGCAACTAAGACCCGGCACAGCCAAATTAATCAATTAATTAATTTTAAAAATCAGAATTGTCCCCTCAGAACTCATTTATAAATCACAGAACTTTAGAGTTAGAAAGGGCCTAATGCTTACAAGAAAATGCTAATAATGAAAATATTGTTACATCTGTACAGCACTTCCCCTTTCAAAGTACTTTCATTCATTTAGTCCTTAAATAAATTAAATTATTATGTACCTGCTGTGTGACAGGAACTGTGGATATAGAAATGAGACACCATCCCTGCATTCAAGGAGCTTACTGCTGAGCTCCGCTAGGAACAATAATGCAATAAAACTAACCCTCTGGAGGTCTGTCCCAAGTACAGGAAGAGCACAGGAGAAGGAGCACCTAAGCCCATCTGGAATCAAAGACAGCATGCAACTTGGAAGAGGGAGCCCTGGAGCTGGGACTTGAGCAGAAGTTAGTCGGCTGGCAAACAGAGAGAGGAACGGTCAAGGCAGAGGGAAGATTATATGCAAAGGAATAGAAAGTTAGAAGAGCACAGAATGTTCTGGAAACTAAAAGTTTAGCACTGCTGGAGACTGTGAAGTTAGAAGTGATAGGAGGATAATTAGTCAGAGGCCAAATAGACAATATAATAAAGTATAACAGTTTAAATTTTACCCCATAAGAAATCGAAGCATTCTGAGAAAAATAAAATGATTAGAATTGATTGTAAGAAAAAGTATCTTGGTAGCTGCAGGAAGGGCAGACTACAGAAGAACCAGGTTATAGGCAGAGAGACTAGTAAGAAGGCTACTGAAACCACAGTGAGAAACGATGACAGTCTGATCTAGGGCAGTGAGACAAAATACGAGAAGTCAAAGTAAAGGGAGAATCTACAGAACTCAGAGACCAAACAGATGTGAGGAATATAGGCAAAGAGGAATTGAGAACGACTCCTAATTTTCTGGGTAGGAAACTGGTCTCGAGTTAGGGAACGCAGGGGTAGTCGTGGGGACTGGTAACAGCAACTTTAAATCTGTAAAAGCCTGAAGTGTACGTAGTCGTCTAGATGTCCAGGTGGAAAGAAGCAGTAGATTAAATGAAGCTACTAGAGCTCAGGAAATATGGTGGGGCTAGAGATATAGATGCAGACATCCTGAATAAGTGGTAGCTGAAGCCACGAGTTGGGATGAGATTGCTAGGGAGAATGTGCAGACTGAGAAGAAAAATGGGTCACGGACTAACCCTGGGAGAAACTGACATTTAAGGGACAGGAAGAAGAAGAGAAGACTGCAAAAGAGATTCAACAGTGGACAGAGAGGTAGAAGGCAAGTTGAAGAGAGAATGCTGTCTATAGTTTAGCTGCCCAGATCTGAATACCTTTCCTATTTGGGGGAAATTCCAAGATAGGGGGAAGGCAGGCCTCTCTTCCTACTACAGAGTCCCTCTCTCTGCATCCTGGCACCCAGCTCACAAATACAACCCAAGTCCAGCCAATCAGATCCTCTCATCCAGAACTTTGAAAATTGGGGAATGACACAAATGTGGAAAATATAATCAGAAATTATCCCTGGCACTATGGCAAGTATCTACCGGTGGCACTGCCAATAGCTGCAGGCATTCACTGGAGACCAGGCCAGCAGCAGTGGCAGAGAAAGTCCAGTAAGCAGTGCCAGTGACAGAGTCCTCAGCAGACTAGTCCTGTGGCATGGTCTTCGCTATGTCTTGCCTCGCTCAGTTTCTGCTCACTTTCCAACCTTTGTTAGACAGCCTTCTTATTAAGGCTGTGCACTATCCAATACTCTTCCAAAAAATTGATTTTATGCTTAGATTAACCAAGATTACACAAAGAACCCTGAGTAGTATAGAATAAGGAGAGAGCACTGAATAGGGTCAAATGGTAAAGAAAAGTCAAGTAAGAGGAGGCCTAAAATGGGCCCACTGCATAGGGTGACTAGTAGTCAGCAGTGTTCTTGGTGACACTGTTCACATGTGTTACCTCATTCCATCCTCACAACACCTTCTGAGGAAAATAAAGCAGGTACTACATCTTTATTTTATGGTGAAGAAATTGAGACTAAAAAAGATTAAGATCGTACAGTTCTTTTGACTATCCACAGTTGCTCTCAAGAAAGTTACTTGACAGATGCTCATTAAAGGAGATGTTAAATGTCTACACTAATTCTTACACTGAATGTCAACTAACACAGATGATGATCACATATGGTCCCCAATCCTGGACTTCCAGCTTCTTCAATTCTGGCAATATAAAGAGGATCCCAACAAAAGCACTAGGATTCTCATAGACAACCACCCAGAAACATACCTCAAGGAACATGAGGCTCCTTGCCATCACCCTTCCATGGCTCATTCAGGGTACCTTGGCCACTACTTAAAGAATATATCATCAGCTACAAGGACTCCTCAAGTGGAAGGGATCTTCTATCCCTGACCATGAGAACCACTGTGGGAATGAGAGGTTGAGAGTTTTCAGAAGAAGATGGTTATTTCTCAACTTCATTCCTTTGGGATATGTCACAGCCAGGAAGGGAGAAATTGGAAATAGCAGCCTTCACAAGCTGCCAAATCCATGTCCTAGTCCCAGGGGATAATTAGCCAATGAGGTTCTGTAGAGCTGATGTAATGTTGGCAGAGGCTAATGCTTTATGTTTGAACATGTAGCCTCTTGATATTTAGCCACAGGGCTAAAAGGGATGACATCCTGCAAAGCCAAGAACCCACAACACCACCACTTAGCAATTTGCATCTTTAAAGTAATTTGTAAACTAACTGATCCGTCTTTATTATGAAGAGTGTACAAGAGCATTTGTTAAACTATACATTTTCTAAATCTTATTTTATGTAACTCTTTTACTAGGAAAAGAAATTTCCAAACACCTCCAAAGAACAAAGATAATTTAGAAAGCCTAAAGTAACAAAAGAAAGAAATTAGAAGGAAGGAAAGTTTTCCTAGGAATAAAGTCTGTTTGTGGTACTTTAGTCCCACTACCAGCACGCCAAGTTTAAGGCTGTCTAATGTTCTTATGAAAACAATTTTTGAAACTGAGTAGACTGAGACAAGCGCTTTCAGGAGCGCCACACATCTCACAAGAGTACTCTGAAATGCAGGAGGTAAGAAATCAATGGGCAAGAAGCAGAAGTATTCAGACATTAAACTCTTGGTTTGAGCTTGAGCTTTTAAATTGCAAAATGAATGCTTGCCTCTTTAATAAAAATTAAGTCCTTTGACTTAAATATGCCATGATGATCTCCCAAAGCCTCAGACAAAATTAAGTATATTAAAAAGGAAAAAATTTAAATTCTCTAATCAACTGGCCAATACATAATGCTCCCAAATATGTACTAGCTCCTTACTTGAAGCAAGAGATAACTTTTGGTTCAACTTGGGGCAGAAGTGTATCTAGTGACAGAGATACAAATACTCTGTAGTTTATATATCTTGACAATTTCACAAAAATTGAGAATGACTTTTCTCAAAATGAATGATGGAGAGGGAAAGGCGGTACAAAAAACCATGACCCTCTACATCTTATAAAGGAACTAGAGACTCATCCTTAGCAGGATACTCTGTACTTGCTCTTCAAGAAATAGTTGGGTTGGGGAACCTAATACCAAATGTTCCAAGAGTGGCTTTCTTCCCAATCTCTCCAATATTTCACGTTCACTTCATTCACTCATCAACATTCATTCAGCACCAACTAGGTATCAAGCTAGAGATGCTAGATACAAAGTGGCAAAACAAAATTAATAGGTAAGATAAAATTAAAATGGACAATAATAGGTAAGGCCTTCATACAGTTTATAAACTAGCGAGGGAAACACACATTAAACAATCAAGAAGTCCCACAAATAAACATATAATCTCTAAGTATAAATGCATGAAGAAAGAGAGAATGAGAAAGAATGAAAATAAGCAGAGGGGAGGGACACGCTAGGGGGGCATTCTCTGAGACCCTAAGGAAGGATAGAACCTAGAAAGCAAAAGGAAGACGATCAGGAGGTGCAGCTGGAGGAAGAGGCAGGAATGGAGAAAATGAACCATGAACGCTGAGAAACTCACCTACTATTTCATGAGTACAAATACTGACTTCAGAACTAGATATCTAAGCTCTTATCCTAAACTATCTAAACTAGCATATGATCCCTATGCAGGGGACCACGTTTTTCTAGATTCTCAAACACTTTTCATGTAACACCTATGAAATTCTAAGAGTACATCAAAAAAATAGTTTTCCTTCAAATTTATCAAGACTTTTCTAAAAACATTCATACTAACCACCTTAGTTGGGATTAAATATAAATTTAGTAACACTGAGTCAGTTGACCAAAAGCCAAGCTGCAAGGGGATCTTTAGCATAAAACTAATGGGAGATTATTTGCAAACATCTGGACTGACTTAGCAGATATAAAACTCAGTTGTTAGGATGTTCTGAAAGCTCTATACTACAGAGCTCAGAAGAAAAGGGGGAAGGAGGCAAGGGGACCGTTTTTTCTTACCAGAGTCAGCAAGGACCTTCACACAGAAAATGTTCCTACTCTAAAGATATACAGATTTAAATTTACTTCCTACCCACAGAAACTATTTGCAACATCGGAAAAAATTTCTAATGCACGTTTATGGCAACACACTCAGGAGGTTTTGCTTAGTTTCAAACATATGAAGCTGGTTTGGGCCATGGGTGTTGAGTCAGAAAACTTGCTACATTGCAATTCAAAATAGCGTCCTTTCTAATCCTCATGAACAGGTACAAGAATCACTGTTAAAAAGAGGGAAGCCTCTAGGCAAAGGTTAGGGCTTGTATGAAGGCTTTCTAAGTAGGGTTAAATGTAGGGGAAAAGGTCATCCCTATGTAGAGAGGAGATCTAGGACAAGAAAATTTAATACAGATATTCAAAAAGAAAAAAGTTAGAAATGTGTTTAACAATTATGTCATAGTGTTCTGGGGGTGCGGGGGATAAGGCAGGGAGGGAAGAGGGTAAAAAAGAAGGTAGGCTATGTAATGAAAGAACAGGACAAGGAACCTAGACAAGCTGGGTACCTGACAAGAGCTACTATATATTTATTGGGGGATAAAAGTTCACGTGGAAAGCATATAATGTAGTGGTAAAGAGCATGGATTCTGAAGCCAGACCATCTGGGTGCAATCTTAGTTCTACCACTTACCAGGTGTGTGGACACGTTCCTTTAACTACTTTGCCCCTCAATTTCACCATCTGTAAAATGGGATAATGAGAGCATCCATTTCACATAGTTATGGCAAAGATTAAAAGAGCTAATATATGTAAGGAGCTTGGAACACTGGCACATGGTAAATCCCATTTAAAATGTGTTAGCTACTATTATTTTATTTTAAATATATTTCTATATTTTTCCTGGAATTCTTATAAAATCTACTTAGAATTCCATACTCTATAAATGTGTCTCTTATGTTTTGTGGTTTGTTGCATTGTCCTGTTTGGTCTCTACTAGTTTTTTTTTTTCTTTCTTTCTTCTATTAAGCCACATATTAAAGAGAGATGCAAAAATGTAAAACAATGCCATTCTCTTACTAATTTTTTATTTTAGAAAATATAGCTATTTTTCTTAAAACATGTTATCTATGTTAACATATTAAAGGGATTTTTATTTAAGTATAGTTGATTTACAATATTGTGTTAGTTCCAGATCTGCAGCAAAGTAATTCAGTTATATACATACATATATATAGTTTCAGATTATTTTCCATTATAGCTATTACAAGATATTGAATATAGTTTCCTATCTCTACTAAATTTTAATGATTTGTTTTTCAAATATAAGGCTGTCTTGCCTATGCTTAAGGGAAATAATAAAAACTTTCTTCACCTGTGGAGAATTTTAAATGGGAAGTACTCTACTCCTGGGTTTAGGCATGGTTAGGCCCAAGAAATGAGTGAGGGCAAGGTAAGGAAACCTCAGGGAGAAAGCTCAGGAACCACCTACAGAGCTGGTTTTGCTAACTTAGAGATTATCTTCCACAACTGTTCTCAAACCTTGGAGGTTTTTGTGTAATATGGCACACTTCCTGACAAGAGATCAGGGAGACAGAGGTGATGTGGGTGGGAAAGAAGTTCTCCCACTTGGGGCTTTGTTGTGTTTTGTTTTTTTAAGCATTACCTAGCAGTGCTACCTCCTTTTCTCCTTTTGGCTTACTTCCTTCGAGAGTAATTTTAACTCCAATCTCCTGGTGACCAAATTAGCTCAGGGTACTCCAGAGTATATGAAGGTGAAAGGCAATCAACCTGAGTTGTTATACCCAACGGAACATTTTTCTGTTGTTCATAAAAGGAAAAAAGCAACAAAAGCCCATAAAATGTTCCACGAACTTTAAACTTTAAAAAATTTTTTAGAATAATCACACCCACTCATAGGTTTTGAAAAGCACAGCAACAGAATCACAATAGTTCAAAAGCATAAGAGCACAGTCTGACTGAAAATGATCAATCTAATTTCACTTTGTAAACTGACTAAATGGAAAAGGGAGATAGAAATTAGCAATATAAGTCAGAGTCCACGAAGTTAATTTTTTAAACAGTTGTTAGCCTTGTATTTATAAAGATGAGAGAGTTTTAATGTAAAGGTGACTTTAAGCTTAAAACAATCAGAGATAATTTTACAAGTTTTTGAAATCAATTTTATTGAAGTTTAATCTAGATATGACAGATTTACCCATTTTAAGCATACAAGTTCAATGCCTTTCGACAAATGTATACACCTGCGTAACCAATATGACACTCAAGATACATGACATTTTCACCCCCTGAAGTGCTCTTATGCCCCTTTGTAGTTAACTTCTCTTTCCGCTTCTGGCCCCAAGCAACAACTGATAGGCTACCTGTCACTCTTAGAGAAAGCTGCATTGTTTTCCTCAGACTTTTTTTTAAATTGAGGTATCATTCACATTCTATTCAATTCACCCATTCAAAGTCTATAATTCAGTAGTTTTTAGAATATTCCCAAAGTTGTACAACCATCACCACTATCTAGTTCCAGAATATTTTCATTACCCCCAAGAAATCCGCATCTATTAACAGTCATTCCCCATCACTGTCCTACCCCCTACCACCAAGTCCTGGCAGCCACTAATCTTTCTGTCTCTATGGATTTGCCTATTCTGGACATTTCATATAAATGGAATTATACAATATGTGGCCTTTTGTGTCTATCTTCTGTCACTTGGCATGTTTTCAAGGTTCATCCATTTTTTAGAATAGTTTAGTACTTCATTCCTTTTTATTGGTGAATAATATTCCATTATAAGAATATACTACATTTTGTTTATCCATTCATTAAGTGATGGGCATTTGGGGTGTTTCCACTTTTGGCTAATGCTGCTATGAACATTTGTGTACAAGTTTTTGTGTGGAGCGATGTTTTCAGTTTTCTTGCGTATACACCTAGGAGTAGAATTTCTGGGTCATATGGTAAATCTGTTTAACTTTTTGAAAAGATGCCAAACTGTCTGTGTTTTCTTAAACTTTTTATTTTGAGATGATTATAGATTCCCACCCAGTTTTAAGAAATAATTCAGAGATCTGGTTTACCCTTCACCCAGTTCCCCCCTCAATGATAACAGCTTGCAAAGCTATAGTGCAACATTACAACCATGATACTGACACTGATACAGTCAAGATACAGAATATTCCATCACTACAAGGATCCCTCATGTTGACTTTTGATAGCCACAATTACTTTCCTCCCAGCATCACCCCATCTCAGCCCCCAAGAGGCATCAATCTGTTCTCAATAACTATCATTTTGTCATTTCAAGAATGTTATACACATTATTCCTCCGTGCTACAATGCTGGGTACGCAGTAATTTCAAATTGATTCATTGCTATACCTAATGGAAAAAATCATTTTAAGTACTCTACCTATTTTCCCTAAGGGAAAATGCTTGGGCAGCCCACTGTTCAATAGTTCTAATGTCATGACTTGATTTTATATGTCTCTTCAATATGTTTTTAAGGGATTTGGAGTACAGCTTTAAACATCTTCGAATGCTAGTTGGGAAAACCCATATCTTTGAAAGTTAAATTACTTTGTGCCTTAAAAACGTGAATTTCACAAATAATTTTTGTTGGAATGATGTGTGTGAAATAGCTATAAATGCTTGCTATTTTTCCCAGTTTTAGGACTTTTTAATATTTGTAATTTGGTAATACTCTTTTAGAAACACTATGTGTGTGTGTGTGTGTGTGTGTGTGTGTAATTATATTCCTAGTCATACTTCTTAACAAAAAATAGTTTGAAACATAAAAAAAAAGAATGTTATACAAATGGAATCATATATGTAACCTTTTCAGATTAGCTTTTTCACTCAGCATGGTTCTTTGGAGAGCTGTCCCAGGTGTGTTTTATGTATCAACAGTTTGCTCCTTTTTTAAAAAAAAAATACACCAACAGATCGTCTTTACTTCTTTCACCTGTTCACCTCCAAAACAAAGTCAATAAAAATATCTGTTGGAACAACACGCTTCAACTTTAATACGCACCTGAGGACCTTGTTAAAATAAAGATTCTGATTGCATGTCTGAAGTGGAGCCTGAGATTGTGCATTCCTAACAGGCTCCCAGGTGATACAGATGATGCTGGTCCTTGGAACACACTTTGAGTAGCAAGGTGTTAGAAGGGTTAGCAAGGTTATAGCATCTGTTTGGATAGCCTACTTAATGTTAACACCATAAATTTTCAATACTCTACACAGCCAAATATTTTATAAATTAGTCTTATGGCACTGATTTGAGGAATATAATTCTTCAGTATAAGTGCTTCAGTTCCTATCTACAAGGCAAATATGAGGGGATATGAATTTTGGCTTTCTGATAAAGAGTAGATGGACTGTTAAGAGGATTTTCACACCTACCCTACAAAGAACAAAATATACTACAGAAAGGTACTTTTAAACAACTGAAACATTTTATACTAAAACCACTATTTTATGCCTAAGAGAACTCAGATTTTTCATACCCATCAAAAACAAACAAAAAAACTTAGTGTGTTTTTAGTTCATAAAAACTTTGCTGAAAGGTTCAGCAAATTGAGAGTAAGTTACCGTGCACGGGAAGGATCTGCAGCTCTGCCAAGAACATGACCTAATACAAACACTGCGAAGATAAATTTCAATAAATCTTACAAAATAGAAACAAAGGCAAAAAATATAAAAGACGTTTAGACAAACTAGACTGGTCAGATGGAACAGCCTAATGGGATGGAGTGCCTCCTTATCATTCACTGTTTGGTCAATGGAGTGCTTTGACGGCAGAGGTCCCAAAATCAACAGCTCTAGCTCCTGATCCAAGACACTACACTTCCAGCCATTTTCTGCCTCTTTCAACTACCTACATGTACACACACACACATACACACACCTATTTAATATGAGCTTTATATCAATACAACAGAAATATATGCTTAAGATGGAAAATTAGAAAGATACAGGAAAACTCAAAGGAAGAAAAAAAAATCCACTGTGAAATCCCACTACTCAGAGACAGCTATTAATATTCTGATGTATATCCTTATAGCCATTTTTTAGGATTATATGGATAAATGGTAAACATTTTCCCACATCTTTAAATAACCTTATGACTACATTAGTACCAATTATATGAATATATCATAAGTTATTTAACCAATACTCTATTGCTAAAATATTGGTTGTTTCTGTTTGTTTCTGTTTTTTCTATCATAAAGAAAACTGCTGGGGATGTATATGCATATGTATACATAGAGCTGATTCACTTTGTTATACAGCAGAAACTAACACGAAATTGAAAAGCAATTATACTCCAATAAAGATGTTAAAAAAAATACTGCTATGAGCATCCTTATATATATATACATACACACACACACACACACACATATACCTTTTTAAATATCTTTAGAACAAATTTCCAGAAGTACTTCAAGATTAAAGAAGAAAAAAAAAGAAAAAAAAGATTCAAGAAGAAAGATATTTTTAAAAAATTTATGAGTTGCCAAATATCAAGAGAGTTGTGGCAAGTTGTCAGAATATCCAGGAAGAAATAAGAACTATCTGCACCTAATAGTATTCAAAGCCCAACAACAAAAACCAAAAACAACCACAAGATCATCAAAAACCATACAGCATTTATTATGTACCAGGAACTGTTATAAGCATTTTACATACATTAAGTTATTTAATACTTACAACTTCTTGGGGTTGGTATTGATATTATTACCTTTTTTTTTTTAAACAGACGCACCAACAGGCACAGAGAGGTTAAGTAATTTGCCTAAGGTCACAGAGCTGGTAGTAGTGGCAGAGCTAAGAAACCTGGGTTCCAAAGTCTATGCTCTTGAACACTATACCCCTATTCTTCTCAACCTTTTTGACATCAGGACTCCTTTGCCCTCTTATAGTTACTGATAATTTCAAAGAGCTTTTGTTTATATGAGTTATATCTATTACTACTTATCATATAAGAAATTAAAACTGAAAGCATTTAAAATATTTATTTCTTTAAAAAACAGCAATAAACCCACTATATGTTAACATACATCTTTTTATGAAAAAATAATTATTTTCCAAAACAACAAAAAAAAAGCAAAAAGAGTGCCATTTTACCATTTTTGCAAATCTCTGTAACATACAACTTACTAAGACAGCTGAATTTTCATACATGATACTGCATTCAATCTGTTGAGATATCATACCAGCATGTAGCTCTGGAAAACTACACAGTACACCCATGAGTGGACAATAGTAAAAAAGGCAAATAACACCTCAGTATAAATATATAAAGAGCTTCCATCTCACATCCGCTGGAAAGGTCTCAGGGATGCCCAGAGGTCCCCAGGCCACACCTTGAAAACCACTGCACTAGTTACTGCAATGCATGCTACACAGAATAGTTGAAAGGCATGTCCTCAGGAACATACCTGCCTAAAGCATATTCCAAAAACATATCCCAAATTTTTTTGTAAATCATTTACTCAACAATTATTATTAAGTGCATACTATGCATCAGGTACCCTTACAGGCACTGGAAACACAGCAGAAAAACAAAAGAGAAAAATCCCCTACTTTGGGGTATTTATTTTCTTGTAGGGAAAGACAGCAGTAACCAATAAACAAATAAATCACATATAGTCAGTCCTGCATATCCACAGGCTCTGCATCCACGGATTCAACCAAATACAGATTGAAAATATTTGGGGAAAAAAAAAATTCCAGAAAGTTCCAAAAAGCAAAACTTTAATTTGCTGCGCAGGCAACTATTTACACAACATTTACATTGTATTAGGTATTATAAGTAATCTAGAGATGATTCAAAATATACGGGAGGATGCGCATAGGTTATATGCAAATACTACACCATTTTATAAAAGGGACTTGAGCGTCCATGAATTGTGGTATTGGGGGTGGGGAGTGGGCTGGAACCAAGTGGTCCCTTGGTTTCCCCACAGAAACCAAGGGACGACTGTATTCTGTCAGATGGTAAGTGGTATGAAGAAAAATAAAAGCAGAATTTTAAAAAACAGGATGGTCAGAGAAGGCCTAACTGAGAAAGTGAAATTGGAACAAAGATCTGAAGGAGGTGAGGGAGCAGGCCATGAGGCTACCCAGCAAGGAGTGCTCAAGCAGAAAGAATACCAAGTAGGAAAGCCCTGAAACAGGAGTACAGCCTAAGGTGTGCAGGGTCAGCTGAGAGGCCAGCACGGCTGGGGCAGAATGAGCAAGGGAAGACGGGGAGTGTAGTCTGAGAGTTACAGGGCTGGGGCCTTGTAAGGACTTGGGCTTTTTCTGTGAATAAGAACCAGTGGCAGGTTCTCGGTGAGGAGGGATACGATCCAACTTTTCATTCTAAATGGAACATATAAGTAAGTAGTGTTTCAAGGAAAAAACCTAAATTTAAACATATATTCCATCTCTTACTGTGTGTCTTGAAGCCTCTCTTAAGCCTCAGTTTCCTACACTACAAAATGTGAAGGTACAGATACCTTAAAATTGTTGGGAAGATCAAATAAGATAATATACATAAAAACACTTTAGAAGTATGATACACTATAAAAATTTCACTACTGAGTTTATTTTCACTATGTAATTGCCACAGATTCCTCTTTTCCTTTTTTTTCCTCTTTACAGAGCCCTCTGTACTCTCACTAGACTGCTGCCACCACCCCATTTATGTGGCTGCCGTGAGATTAAGGATGCCCTAGACCCCTAACAACATGAGCTCAGCCTGATACTGCCCTTTAGCTTGTTGAGAGCAAGGCAGAGAACGTTGTTTTTTGTTGTTGATGGCAGAGCGGGAGGTTTTTAATTTTTTTCCCCCTTGTTATTATAAAGAAAATCCTTTCAAAAATAATGCATGTGGTAATCATAAAAGTGAAGTTCCAAAAAAAACAAGACTGTATGAGACTCATCTTTATTTAATTTGGCACTGTTTTAATAAAGCTAAAACTGTGGTTCATGGTCTTGACAGCTTGCCTCATCCAAAAGGAAACAAAAGGGAAGAAAAAAAGATAGAGACAGACAGACGAATTCAAATTCCTTTGATCTAGGTCCTAACTCTAAGGGGACCCCAGATAAATTAATAAGTCAGAGAAAGGGCAGTAAGACACAATCCAGAATACTGATGACAACATCTGTTTGTCTGCCTACCTGTCTTCTGAGATCATCATCAAGGTATGAGATCAGCACTCAGGCCAGAGACGGCAGGACAAGATGGAGGTGAACCAGGGAACCACAGGGCCTGTAGCACCTGACTCCACTTCCCAGGGGCAGGAGGTAGACACCCAGGCACTGGTTTTTATCTCTACCTCTTAAGATGTGAGTCACTCTGGGTAGTGGGAGAAACCTGCAAGGGAAAACCCAAAGAAACCAAGATCTCTGGGGGAAATTATAAACAATCTCATACGTCAAAGGTCTCTGATGGTTTCCTTGTAAGTATGTTATAGCAGAAAGAGCACTGTCATGGGAGTAAGGAAATGAATTCTCCTTCCATCTCTTCCACCAATTAATCATGTGACTTCAGGAAATTAACTAACCTCAAAGAGCCAAATTCCTCATCTTAAATAAAGGAGAGGACAAGAAAATACCTAAGGTTTCCTTCAAGCTCTAAAATTTCTTGAACATAAACAAGAACATATTTTTAAAAGCCCATATTAATATTTAGAGTATTAGTAGATCCAAAAGGTAGTTATTGCTGAAGGTTCTGGAGTTTTTCACTAGCGCTATAGACCCCTGAGTGATGTGAACCCAAACAGGGGGCCCTTCCTTAAAGAATTAATGTATCACCTAAAAGGGCAAAAGTTGTCTGCCCACCATCTTCCTTTAACTTCATTTTTATGAATTACTCCTCCTCTCTCTCTAACCCATACTATTATAAAATATACAGGTCAGAGGCAAACTGTAATGATTAGGGAACCAGAAGTTAAATAAATATGCAAGAATTAAGTATACAGACATCAAGGAATGAGAGAGTAAATGGACCGAGGAAACACTTTTATATGGTAGCATGTATGGGGTACACACATAAAAAATTTTAAAGGTATATACAGTTAAAAGCAAACTAACAAAGCAGTTTTCTAAGGGACAAATCGAAGAGGGTAATTAGAGGACTTTAGTGTACACTGTGCTGCATTTCTCAGGTTGGATAATGTGTCCATGGGCTTGTGTGTTCTATATACTGTTGTAATATGTACTCTACATGTTCTTTCACAATTATGGGGTATCCCATAATCATAATAAATTTAAAAGAGAACTCCATTCTTTTGTGGAACAAAAAGTCTCTTCTGTCCCAATCCCCCAGCTCTCCATCCCTTCTCCCTAAGGCAGTCACTGTTGCCAGTTTCTTACAGTCCTTCCAAAGATATCCTACACAAGACAAGAGTGGGGAGGGGGGATGTAGGGTGCGGATGGAGTCTGTGTGTGTGCATGGGTGGGTGGGTGTGCAGAGATATGCGCACAAGAGAGACGGAAAAAACAAACCGACTCCCTAACCGTGCCTCATCCAGATCAGGTGTGTATCCTGTGACCAAACATACCTAGGAAACTGCTTCAATCCCTTTCTCTACAAAGGAACTATGATCCACTGTTGTACAGTTATAAACTAGTACGAAGACTGCACTGACTGGATGCAGGGACAGGGCCTGCCTGGTCAAAGCCTTACATATTAGCTGTCAAGGGCTGAGCCCTGGCATTCCTTGGTTCTAAAACATACCAGAGTCAGCGCTGTGCCCCAATATTCCCTTGGTCTTAGCTTCAGAAATCCCAAATGTCCATCTCAGATAATTAGTTTTCTAATCACAATGATCTAGATAGGTTTCCATAGGGGTGATAGGTGCTTTAATCCTCTGTGACTTGATCAGAACACTTGGATTTAGCAGTACACATCGCAGGAAGAGAGTGCACGTTGCACATCCTGAGATGCGAAAGAACTTCAGTTTTGAAAGCTGTGCATTCAACAGCACACGCTTAGGGCAAGGCCTGGCTAAGATACAGGATGATAGTTAGAGGATTCATGTCTTAATACAACAACAGATCTTAAAATACTTTCATAAAATCTTGATTTAGGACGCTTATGCCAATTTATTAGGGTAAGTATGCCAAACCAGATTTCTTCATTCATTAAAAAAATAAAATACATGGGGCTTCCCTGGTGGTGCAGTGGTTAAGAATCTGCCTGCCAATGCAGGGACACGGGTTCGAGCCCTGGTCCGGGAAGATCCCACAGGCCACGGAGCAACTAAGCCCGTGCGTCACAACTACTGAGCCTGCGCTCTATAGCCCGCGAGCCACAACTACTGAGCCCACGTGCCACAACTACTGAGCCTGCATGCCACAACTACTGAAGCCCGCGCGCCTAGAGCCCGTGCTCTGCAACAAGAGAAGCCACCGCAATGAGAAGCCCGTGCACCGCAACGAAGAGTAGCCCCCACTCGCTGCAACTAAAGGAAGCCCGTGTACAGCAACGAAGACCCAACGCAGACATACATACATATATACACACATAAAAAGAAAATACATACTGAGTGTCTACCACGTGCCAATGTCAGGAGCCAATATATGGATGAATATATAGCCTTCGAGAAGCTAATAATCTAATTAGGAAGACATGAAAAATGATAATTAGTCTACATTGTAAAGGTGGTGCTGCAGGAACAGAGAGAAGGAAGGGCTGACTCTGTTGAGAGAGGTTTCACAGAAAGGCACCATCTGTACTGGATCTCAAAGGGTCAGAAAGAGACCACCAGCAGTGAGGAGGATGAAAGTCTCCTCATGCAAGTATGCCTCACCAAAAATCTCCAAGCTTCAAATACTAAATGAAAACACAATGTATCCTGGAACTTTGCCGTAACATTCAGTATATTAAAGTTTAATTTAGGGTGAAAACCTTATATCTTGAATCTTGTCAAAGGAGTTTCATTACTTTAAACATTTCATTAAATAGTAGTTTCACCTATAAAGCACATATTCATGGAAATCCAAATACCTTATTGCTGGAAAACCTACAGCTCACATAGTCTAAATGTCTTGACTTTATAGAAAGAATGATAGGCTTATTTTTTTTAATTAAAGCTTCATAAGAGATGCTTTTTCATTTCCTATCATAGATACATCTATTATTTACTATTACAATCCAGTATAATGGTTACAGCTTCAGAAGAAAACAGGAACAATTTTACAAAGCAACACAGTACTAAGGTTTTTGAACATTTAGGAACCACAAGTACTAGAGCAATCAGTTTGCTATTACTCCTTTCTATACCCAGTTTCCCTTTTATGAACATATGCAAAAGAAAAAGGTCCACATACATGCTATTCTCTGCAGACCTTTCATTCTACCTGTATCCAATACCCCTGTCAATTTCATCCATACTTGTCTTACATACTATTATCCTTTAAAAGTTTTATGAAGTAGCTGGTCCAACAGATGGGTGGCTAGCCCTACCCAACATATGTCACAGGAAAAACAGCTCTTAGGCAAGACAAGAAAATATTAAGTAAGTCCCTTTCCCTTATCCAGCTAGGAACAGTGAGATCCCAGCTCAGAAAAAAGCAATCTTTTAACCTTTATTAAGAAAAGTTACTGGACTGAGATTATCTGTAAGTAACAAGATGATCAAAGAAGGGAGAGAGAGTCCAAATGCTAACTTCTACTTCCTAAAATAAAATATGTACTTGCCCACATACAGCAGAGAACCAGGATACAGAACAGGGGAAAAAAAAAAAAATCTGAGTCATTTTAACTGGGAACTATTTCATCAAAGACAGATGGGAAACATTCAGATAAGCATACTATCTTGTTTAGAACACAAAGCTCAAAAGATCTGTGGGAGGAAAAGGAAAGGAACCTGGAAGGCAGAGCATACATGAACAGAAAGACTCAACTAATAAACGACTCATCATGATCTTATTTGTAAAACCAGAAAAAACAGAACAGGAGCAATATCTTTCCTTTCTGTCCATACCCTGCCCATAAAATGTAATGTGATAGCATCTGATTGTGTCTTCAGATGGATATCTGTGTCTTTCAACATACTATCTAAGCGCTCCCCGAGGAGAACAGTGAGACCAGTTCTGCCTGAGACAGTATCTGCCAGCACCAAGGAGTCTAATTTTCCTTTGAGTGAAGGCCAGTGGATGGGAAGAGGTCCCCAAATGCCACTTGTATGAATCTTTCAAGATATTCTCTGAAACAGGAAAACACTACAGACTACATTTTAGTAGAAGTCTAAAAATAACAAAAGAACATACCCTATTTTTAGATATCTAACTTACAAGTTTAAGAACACTAGAAGAAATCATTAAAAACAAACTGGGATTTTTAAAATGCTTTAAAAGATACTTTTAAATTGGGAAAACTGTTAAGAGATAGAATTTCAAAAATCCTGCATTCCTTCTGTTGACTGGCTGCCTCCTTGCTCAAACTTCCTCATCTCCAAAACTTAGAGTCCCAATCCTACATGTTATCAAGAGAATTTCCAAAGAACCAGAAGATGATACAAATAAAAGATTTACCACAAAAGAGAAAAACAGCTAAGGAAAAATTTTAAGACACGCTTTCACAAAAAGCCATTTAAAGAAGAGTGTAGATTAGTGATAAAGACAGTACTGTATAAAACAGCAAAAGCAATTTAATTATCCCTCATTAAAAGCAGCACCACAGACAATAACAAAATACTTGATTAAAGAAGACAAGTCGTTTTTTCTCACATGTCTCCTCACTGAACAATCTTAAGATCGGTAAGCATCTAATTCAAAGCTATGTCTGAAGATCTAGAATTTGCAATCAGGAAAAAATTATTATTTTTTACAATAAAATCCTGAAAATGCAGTACATTTACTGGACAATTTATATTTACCCTCCCTCTATCTTCCTCCCCATCTCCATCCAACCCTAGTACAAACATGCCCAATGTTTTTTAAGAAAGCTATGGCAAATAGGATTTGCAGGCAATACGGGAATTACCAGACTGTACAGCCATCATTAACATCTCAGGTTCCAGTAGCGTCATGACAGGTTCTTCTCAGAAACAAGAGCCCACAAATATAATGAAAAAACCTCAAAGTCGCAGAAGAAAGATGTTGTCTTCGGAGGCTACTGAAGCTTTCATAAATTCAGTCTCATGCCTTATGCTCAGATCAGACTGTGAGAACTCACTCCCCTTCTGAGTGCAGTTACCAATTTATCCACCCTTCACACAAGTCAAGATGGCACAGAGCTGATTTACTGCCGACAGGAAACCAAAAAGCACTCAAGTTAAGACATATGAAGTGTGGTTAGAACAGTGAGTGAGCTCCTCCCCTTGCTATTCGTCTCTGGGGGGAGGGGAGAGACGGACAGAAAGACCTTCAGAAAAGAGATCAACTGCTTTTTTCCCCCTCTCTTTTCAAGAAGAGAAGACGAGTGTTTTGTTCAAAACCTTAGTATGAGGGACTCTGCTGCTAATGCAGTTCAGAGCAACAGATTAAACATAATCCAAACAGCTCAATCTTGTGAAAGACACAGCCCAATTACTGACCCATTAATGGGAGGTGGGATGGGATCAGGCATATATAAACACATACACACAAATAAGTATGTACGGTGAGTTAGTTTTCTGAAAAAGCGTTCTAACGGCTTTTTCATCTGTGGTACTTATAGATAACAGGCTAAGGAAGTTGAATGTTTAACTACAGAAGCACAGATATTTTCTCCACTCCCTCTCCAATTAAAATATCTGTTTTAAAAAGTCATCTGAATACATTCCGGAGCTATAATCTGTCTTTCAGATCTGCCAAACTCCTAAAAGAGCTCCTTACTTGTGCCTGTGTAAGACACGGGATCTGTGAATAGACAGCTTACTGATGTTATTGACTTTTCTAAAATGCTTTATGATCTTGCTGGACGTTTGGAACACATAAGAAGACAGTTACAGAAATAAGAATTTCCCTTTCCTCATAAAGAAACTTCAATCCTTTTTCCACTAGCACAGAGCAGGATCTTCTGAATAAAAACGAACAAGAGGCATTTTAATCTTTCATCACAAAAACAAAAAGAAACTAAAATCTTTTCAAATTACAGCAATTTCCATTTATCCAAAATTAAAAACTCATTTCTTCCCTTCACAGTACTTTTTATTGATATTCATAATAAGGATATTAAGATGCCTTTCAGCATATCTGATTGACTTTCTTTTTTGGGGGGGGGGCTACATTGGGTCTTCGTTGCTGTGCACGGGCTTTTTCTAGGTGTAGTGAGTGGGGGCTACTCTTCGTTGCAGTACGCGGGTTTCTCATTGCAGTGGCTTCTCTTGTTGTGGAGCACGGGCTCTAGGCGTGCCGGCTCAGTAGTTGTGGCACACGGGCTCAGCTGCTCCGTGGCATGTGGGATCTTCCCGGACCAGGGCTTGAACCCATGTCCCCTGCATTGGCAGGTGGATTCTTAACCACTGCGCCAACAGGGAAGTCCCTGATTGACTTTTAAATAGCTGAAAACTAGAAATCCATTTTTGGTATGTTTAGCTAGAATGCCTCGGTTTTTTCTGGGTGACAGCCTGTATCTTGAAAGCCTACTGGGCAAACTCAGCCCAGCAAATGCCTTAATGCTCACGTAGTCACACAAATGATAAATGAAAGTGCTTAGAGGTCTTAAAAGAGAAAGTAGTCTCAGAATGATTGACGGCAATATTCTGTTATTAGAAAAGAGAAAGCAATTCAGATTTGCGGTGGGGGAGATTCTGTGGAGGAGAAAAAACTTCCTTTCTTTCTCACTCCAAGAACATCATGTTTAAAAGAAAAGCCAGAAAAGCTCTATATAGAACTGTGGGAATGACTCAACAGGCAACGGAGTGGCAGCCGGTGTGGGCTAAATGCTGCTCTGAGAAGAGAGAAGCATTCTCACTGGCCCCTTCTCACAACCAAGCTCTCAAACCATCTTATGAAAAACGGGTCAATTCCAACTCTCAGACTACATGATAGTCTGGTCAGAGGTTACCAACTAAAGGAAAAGAATCCCTAAAAGCTTGAGTCATTCCTTTGTCCATATGTGGGCTGGACAATTTGCTGTGTGAGGGTTTTTCAAGTGAAACAAGTTCTCACAGTTCTGTACTTAGAGGAAAATAAATACAAATTATAAGATTCCTGCAAAGAAGATGGTAGGAAGGGCAGAGGGCTGTTCCTCTTCTGCCAAAACTTTTCTGTTTGCTGTAGAAGAGTGCTCGGAATGTCAACTGTCAATATTCCAGCCCGACAGAGATACAGTACTGACAGTCACGTCACGTGGTGGTAGTAACATTAACACATCACATTTCAACTGATTTGTTTACTTTTTCACAGCAACTCCACACCCATTATTTCATCTGCACTTTGGGATAAAAGGAGCTAAACAAAAAGAAAACAATATTTAAAACAGAAATCCAAAAAATTAATCTTAAAAAAAAAACAATAAGCAACATAATCTGCCTACTGCTAGGATTTTGCATTCACCCTGAAGACAGCACAGCATCAGACTCAATGTGAAAACTGGTTTTAAAACAGGTTTCACAATTCTAAAAGTCTGAACTCCTATGGCAGCTTCAAATCCACTAATTTTTGTGCAAATTAGCAAAATTTCATAGAAAGAGAACTAAAGTAAACTTTGAAAAGGTCTCTGCACACGTGAACATGATTTTCAAGTTGATGGAACCAGGGAAATGAAGGGTAATGATCTTAATTCCCAATAAAATAAAAGCTCTTTTGCTTTTAATCATAACTCTCTAGCTAATTAACAAAATTTTAATATGATCTACAGTCTATTAATCTACTCTAAAGGGACTGCAGTATAGCAATATAGTTTATTCATATAAAGCTTTCCCACCCACCACTGGCTCCCCAAAGGCCTTTAATGTTCATAATCAAGAGGAACTAGACAAGTTCTTATCCTGCTTGATCTTCCTACTGGATTTGTCATGGTTTCCATACTCTTCTTAAAATTTCCCATTTCCCTGACTTCCTTTAAAAATACTACTTTCCTACTTCTCTGACCTTTCCTCTCAGAATTCTAAATCGCTCCTCTTTCTCTGCCCCTCTCAGGAGCACCCCTTTCCTTTCCTCTTGTACATATTCTCCCTGGGCAACCTCAGCCTTTCTTAAGGTTAACCACCACCTACCTACTGGTCCATATCAAGCCCTACCTTTACTTGTACTCTACCAACTATGCATCTCTACGTGGCTTGGCTATCCTAAACTCAGTACGTACAAAAGCTAACTTCCAATATCATTGTTTTGCACCAACCCCTCAAGACACTTTGCTTCTATTTGCCCTAACTTAGGTAACAGTACTCAGGTCCTAAACCATAAACTTAGACTCCCCTCCCTTCAGCCCCAAATATCTAAGTTTAATTAGCTTATAACTTATTTCTCAAATCCATCCTTTTTGTTCCATCCCTACAACCAGTGCTTTATTTTAGGTCCCTAATATTTCTTGTCTGGAGTACAGTAACAGCTTTTTATCGATAAAAACATTATAGAAAAGTTCAAACATACACAAAGGTAGAAAGAATGGCATAATAAGCAGCTTATGTACCCCATCACTTAGCTTCAAAATTTATCAATACACGCCTGCTTCCCCCAGCACCCAGCCAATACCGGATCACTCTGGAGCAAATTCTAGGCATCACCTAATTTCCCCTTTATTCTGTAAACCCAGAAGATAAGAACTATTTTCTTAACATAACTACAATACCACTACCACACCTATATCTTTTTATAATTCCTCAATGTCATCAACTATCCAGTAGATGTTCAAATGTTCCCTCCTGTCTCATAAATTTTGTATAGATGATTTATTCGAATCAGAGTCCAACAGGGACAACATATTGCATTTCGTTAATGTATCTCTCTCTCTCTTTTTTTTTTTTGGCCACGCCAGGCAGCTTGCAGGATCTTAGCTCCCCAACGAGGGATCGACCTCGGGCCCTGGGCATTGGAAGCATGGTGCCCTAACCACTGGACTGTCAGGGAATTCCCTCTTGAAGCTCTTTTAATCTATAGATTTCTACTTCCTCTTTTCTTTTCTTGTAGTTTATTTGTTGAAAATAACGAGACTGTTTTCCCACATTTTGGATTTTGCTAACTGTATCCCAAAGGTGCCATTTAACATACTGCTCCATCCCCTTTATTTACAGTAAGTTAGGAGTTAGACTCATAGAGTCATGACCCAATTAAGGTTCAAGTTTTTCACCAGAATATTTTGTAGGTGGTAGTGTGTACTTCAGCAGTAGCTTCTTAACTGTGCTCCTTCTCTCCAGCCTTTGCCTCGATTAAAAATCATCCTTGTTACCAACTGACTCTTGTTCCTCCTTCAAAACTCAGTTTAAGTGCTGCCTTCTCCAGAAAGCCTCCCTGATTACACCCTCCATGGATATGCTAAATAACCCTCATTTATGATCCCTCAGAACCTGTTCCCAACTCTATTACTGCTCTTTACCACATGGTTTAATGCCTCTGTATTAACAGAGCTCACACAGTGTCTAACATGTGACAGCATTCATAAATGTATGCCAAATGGAATGAAAAGCCCTATTTATCTCAGAAAATTCTAACAGCATGGGAAACGTTCATAACCACAAAAGAATCCTTACCTACCCAGAAAAGGCAGGTAGTCTGCTACAATTTTCATTAGAACACATGCCATGTTATTACTTAGAAAACTACATGAGGAAGACTGAAATTATCCACAGTACTGAGGTATAGGGTTAACATAAAAAAGGACATCCACAATAATAACCTCAGGAATATTAAGTGCTAATGACAATGAAAATGCCCAAATTGTAGGGGATGAGTAGGAGAAACCAGAGAAACAGAGCACCTGGCTCACCTAACAAACCAAGCAATCCTTTAAGCACTGAAAGTTGTCAGCTTCACTAACAACTGATATCAATTCCTAGGATGGAATGTAGTATACACAGGTATACAAAATTAAGAATGCCTTTTTGTGATCTCTGTGGGATTTCAGAACACAGAAATGTAATCTTGTTCCTATGTCCACTTCTGATTTGGGTTCTCACAGTACATGCAGGAGTTTACTGACGTTCAGCTCTACAAAGATCTAATCATCATATGGAAATTTCACAGGCTCCAACCAATTAAGTCTCTCCCCCAGACAACTGGTATTGGTCAAAGTGAAAATACCCAAAAGATAACAAAACCCAACACCCAGACAAGTTGTTACAGGTCCTGGGCAGTTTTCATTTCCTGTGAACACAACCTACTATTGATGAGAAACCCAGTCAAGACCTGCAAACCTGGGAGGCTCACACATTACCATAGGTATGCTATTCCTCAGCCTCAGGACAGACAAGGGCTATACCTCCAGCTAACTTTCCAAAGGACGGTCAATGTTAAGGGCTATGATAGCCACAAACAGCCAGCTCATTCATTCGGCATGTCTGAAATACCGTCATTATGCACGGTATCAATGCCAGTGGGGGCACAAAGACAACGATGAAACAGACTGCCACTGCCTCTGTCCTCAAGGGCCTCATAATGAAGTAAGGTAGAAAATCTCTAACCAACAATTTAAAACAGAAGAAATGAAGTGATAAGTAAGAGTACAAACAATGAGCTACACAAACGTAAAAGAAGCAGCAATTGGTTCTGGTTACCAGAGACCTGGATTGTTTCTTAGGGGAAGGATGATGTGAGCTGGCTTTTAAGAAAAACAGTCACCAGAGTTTATCAGTTTCTTTTCCAATTCCCAACTCCACACACTTGTATACCCATGAATCATAAAATAACACAGCCAAAAGAAACCCAGTCTTGACCTAATCCAGCCCCTTATCCAGAGAACTAAGATGAGAGACATGTAAGAAACTCTTCTTTAAATTCCTGACAAGTGGTTCCCAGTCTGTTACTTGAGTACTTGTGGAAGAACCTTAAAAATGATCTTTTAGTGAGAAAGGAAATGAACTGAATGGTCAAAAATGAAGAAACAACTACACACATTTGGGGAAAGATTATTCCTCACTAATCATCAAAGAAATACGAACTGAAATGAAAACATTTCAACGATCACATCATCAAAGTCCTTTACAAATAAGACTATCAATGTTAGTAAGTGAAACTGGCACTCCAACAGGGTTGACATAATTGTAAATTGGTGGGCCACTCTGGAATGGAATGGGACAATGTATTTCTCAAGAACCTCAATTGTTAACAAGGCCTACAAAGGCTTGTGTGATCTGGCCCCTAACTATCTACTTATTTCACATCACTTTCTCTCTCTCTCTCCACTGACAGAATGATATTCTTTTAGCTCTTCTGTGCCAAGTTTTCCCCAGTGAACCCTTGCCTGTCCCAGACCCCTTTCCCCACCTCCTCCTCTTCCCAGTCTGAACACAGGCTATGCCCTCTTTGCTTTGTTGAGCCAAGCGCTCACTACTTGTGCTTTGGCTATCAGCCTAAACATCTCTCCCTCCCTGACCAACCTCCCCACCTCCCCACACACCTAAATTAGAACCATCACAGTGAGATTTGCTAATCTGTTTAACATCTTGTGCTTTTTTTTCCCCCTAAGCACTTACCAAAATTTGTAACTATGAATTGGCTTGTGTAACTCTTCGTTTAATCTTTCTGTCTTTCTCTAACTGTAAACTCTATGACAATGAGAACCTTATCTGTCTTGTTCCTTACTGTCTCTCCAATACTTGGCATATAGATGGTGCTCAACAGTCACTGAATAAATGTTTTCAATGCTAAAACGGTCAAATTCTTTAAGCCAATATTTTCACTTCTGAGGACCTCAATAACCTAAAATGCAGAAAAGGCTTTTAAAATGTTCATCCAAATATTAGTGTAAGTGAAAAACAGAAAATGATTCAAATGTCCAATCAGTGGGGAAATGAAATAAATGATGGCACAGAATGGAAGTTCTACACATATTAAAAGGCTACTTATAAGAAGTATTTCAACGACTAAAAAATCTTAAGCTCCAGTGCTAAGTGAAAAAAAGCAGGACACATAATTGAGTCTATTGTATTAGCTCAGTTATTTTTAAAACATACACTTGGAAGAAAACTAGCGGGAAATAAACCATGTGCTAATAAGAATTTTCTCTGGGAGAGGGAAGTTATTTGTGTGTATGTTGTTTGTTTTTTGTTTGTTTGTTTGTGTAAGAGGGAGATTCTATCTGGTATCTGTTCTCCAGGAGCCTAGCACAACATCTGATGAATACTCAAGAATGGGAAACTGATTCTCTCTCAGTACTGAGATGAACTAGGTTATGAAATTCTCTACATCACATTTTAACCAGAATTGCTCGATGAACTAGCATGCTTAAGATCTGGGCATTTTCACATTGGCTAATCTAAAAAACCCTTGACAACCAGGCTTCCTGAGGAACGTAAGTAACAAATCTTTCCTTTCCCCAAGAAAATAATGTAATTTGGATCAGAAACTGCCCACTCAAAATTTTTACTTCTCCCAGCAGTTAATTAGTACCTCCTGTGCAACACTAAAGCATGAAAGGATACAGTGTACTCTTACAGGAAAAAAAATACATTATCTGCCCTTTCTTCCACAGGCTACACATATGAAAAACAAATGAGTACTTCCCAAATTTTACACAAAGGAGAAAAACCTATGAAAGGGGAATGAGTTATGTCGAAGTGAACATTCTGTCCTGTTCATTTCTCTTTACATAATTCTTCCCATCCCACCCAGCAAAGCACATAACAGACACATACAAATTGCATCTGTTATTTCTTCCAGAAAAATATTTGGGATCAGCAACAACAGTTAGAAAGCGAAAAAAATTTAAAAGATACCATAACAGCATTAAAACTTATGAAACCTCTGAAAATGAATCTAACAAAAGCTATGTAAAACCACCACATAGAAAATTATAAAACCTCACTGGGAGATTCAGAAAATCTAAAAAAATGGAGAGGAAATTCCCTGGTGGTCCAGTGGTTAAGACTCTGTGTTTCCAGCACAGAGGGCAGGGGTTCAACCCCTGGTCAGAGAACTAAGATCCCACAAGCTGTGGGGTATGGCCAAATAATAATAAGTTCTTAAATAAATGGAGAAAAATACCACATTTGTAGCACAATATTCTAAAGATGCTCATTCTCTCCAAATTGGTTTATAGATTTATTCCAATCAAAATCCCACAGTGATTTTAAAATTAATATGGAAATGCAAAGGGCCAAGAAAAAGACTCTTGGAAAAGGAAAAAGATGGGAAGACTGACTTCTCCCATAGAACAGGACTAACTACTGTTAACAGAATCAAGACTGAGGTATTGGTACAAGCACAGACACACAGACCAGTGGAAACAAACAGGAGCTCAGAAACACACTCACACATAGGCAAGTCCCTGATACATGAAAGGAGCTCTGCTGATCAGTGGGGAAGAAGATTATTTTCAATAAATAAGAATCCGGGACTTACCTGGTAGCGCAGTGGTTAAGAATCTCCCTGCCAATGCAGGGGACACGGGTTCGAGCCCTGGTCCGGGAAGATCCCACATGCCACGGAGCAACTAAGCCCGTGCGCCACGACTGAGCCTGTGCTCTAGAGCCCACGAGCCACAACTACTGAGCCCGCGTGCCACAACTACTGAAGCCCGCGTGCCTAGAGCCTGTGCTCCACGACGAGAAGCCACCGCAGTGAGAAGCCCGCACACCACCACAAAGAGTAGCTCCGGCTCGCAGCAACTGGAGAAAGCCCACATGAAGCAATGAAGACCCCACACAGACATAAATAAATAAATAAATAAATTTTTAAAAATAAGTAAATAAGAATCCATTTGGAAAAAAACCCCGGTTGGGCCTTCCCTTACCCCCATACAAAAAATTAAGATACAAAACTAATTAGAAATCCTTAATTAAAAGATACCATAAAGAGAATGAGAAAGATAAATCACAGAGTGTGAGAAGGTATCTGTAACACATTTAAGCAACAACTAACTAGTATTCAGAATACATCAAAGAACTCCTATTAGCTCTTTAGTAGAAAAAATAGGCAAAAAATGTCACTAGGCATTTCACAAAAGAAATCCAAATGGCTAGTACGTATAAGAAGAGATGTTTAACCTCATTAGAAAACAGTAAAATGAAAATCAAGAACATCGTAAGATACCTTCACATAACCAACAGAGTAGTAAATATTAAAAATGCAACGATTCCAAGTGTTGGTAAGGATATGGAGCAGTGGGAACTTCCATAAACTGCTGGAGGGTATATAAACTGGTACAACCACTTTGGAAAAGAATTTAATCTTACCTAGTAATTTTGTGTTACTATATATATGTATAGGAATTTCCATTCCTATGTATACATGCATGTACCCATGCGCCAGGATACATAAAGAACATTCACAGCAACATCGTAATAGCCTAACCCTGGAAACTACCCAAATGTTCACCAGAAGAATGGATTTTTTAAAATTATGGAATAATTTTCCATGGGAGCATTCACTATACAGTAATGAAAATGAATAAACTAAAGCCGTATGCATAAATGAATAGCACATGTACTGAACAAAAGAAGAATACAGAATCATTCCGTTCATATAAACTTCAACTAAACTACATTGTTTAGGAATATATTTGTAGTAAGTAAAACAAATGATTTTCAAGAAGTCAGAATAGTGGTTACTCCTATGAAGAAGAGACGGTGCTGTAATCAAAGAGAATGTGGGAGGCTTCCTTGGGGTTTACAATGAGCTACTGTTGAGCTGAGTAGTGGTTACACAGCTCTTTGCTTTATGGTTATTCTGTAAACTATCATGATTTATGCACTTTTCTGTATGTATGTTATTATCCTCCCCCACCACCCCCCAAAAAAGAAAAAAAGACATGAATGGTAAAATATGTATCACCAATCTAATACTGAGGGGGGGGCAATTAGTGTAAGAAGCTTTTTCAGCTATGCAGATCTAATTTCAAATGTTCTGTCCCATTCTTCTCTAAGTATATTCATATCTGTTGGATCACCAACAATCTGTGATTCAGAAGTAAAGGTTCCTACAGGTGTAGATGAAAGTAATTTCTTGTGGGTGATATTTCAAGTTTTTATTTACTCAATCCTTGGTGGGTTGGAGAAAAGTACTTTCTCAATAATGAGAATGCAAAATACAAAAATTCAAGTCCTACAAAGTTCTCATTGGCTTTAAGAAACAAACATGGATTTGTTAACTAGAACACAAGAAGTGCAGGAGAGCTATCTAGGGGGTGCTAGGGGGACCAAGCAGGAAAAAGGAAAGGTAAATCTCACCATTTTTAAAAATTTTGCCTCCTATCAACCTCTATCTATGACCCCCAAAATTATCCCCCATAAACAGATGACTAGCCCCAAATTTAGTCTGTAGTACCTAAAGTGGGAAAGAAAAACAAAGAAATTTGGTATTGATTAGCTCTTATAAAAGGGCTAATTAATGGTTTGTTCATCAAAGGAACAGGAGAGAAGGCAAAAACTACTAGCTATGGTCCAACTTATTCTTCTGTATACCTTTCAACATCTTCCTCAGTGCCTCATTTACTGTAGGCACTTTATAAATATCTGCTGAATAATAATTTCCATACTGGTCACAGCAATGAACAGTAGCAGAACTGTAGGAAGGTACAAATGACTGACCTGAAATAAACGTTTAAAAGTCAAGGATAAAATAAAAGGCCAAGAATACAATGCCCAAAATGCCAGCTTTCTCTTAGAAACATTTATGAACTTGTCATCCATTAAATTATCTAACTTTTGTCTATAATGCCTTCTGAGTAATGCATTCCATGTAATTACTATACACTGTGTCTTAAATCCATAATTCTCAAACGTCAAGAGGCACACCTCTTAGGATATAACCAAGTCCTCAACTTATAAATGGATTATATTCCAAAAGTTCATTTGTAATTTGATCATTTGGAATGTGGAATGTACCTTCCCACAAGAAATATGAATTATGGCAAAATTCTCAGGCTTGCCCACAAAAGCCTGTAAGGTAACTGAAATGCAATATATTTGCAATGAGAAAAAGGAGTAAATGGTATTTCAGCTCCCATCCTAGAGGCTCCTGAAAATACACCTTATGCAGTCTCAGCCAGTTCTGAAACTCATTCATACTTGAAAGACTTATCAGTTAGTATAAAGAAGGGGTGGATATGTGAGGAAAAGACAGCCAAAGAGCACTGCGCCATTAAAGGAAGAAGCAAAGTAAAACTTGAATTCTCCATTATGACACATTCATTCAATGTGTGCCAGCTGGCCAAAGGGGATGGGGTTAGATCATCAGAGAGATTTTTCTGGACTTCTCCAAGCCCAGCCTGGAGAGGATCCAAAGGTACATCAATTTTATCTTTTAGACCTAAGAGCTCAGCCTAGAAGAAGACAGACAAGTAATATTTAAAAATACACCTTGAAACGTCTCTACCAACTTTTTCCAATTAGGCCAATAAAGGTTGGGTTAAGGTACCTCCTCTCAGTAGGGTTCCAACTTGCTCTGTTTAGGAAATAGAGGTATCAGGACCGTGACTGCCTATTGCTCCGTAAGGACCCTTGCTCAATCAATGAATTTCCATATAAGATATGCCTCTAAATGAAAGAGATTTGAGAAAAAGTAAAACTTCACTCCACCTTTTCAACACACAGTACACCATCCATGAAAAAGCACCTTGAACCCCAGGATTTATTTTGCTCTAGAACACCACACTTTCCAATTCCATAACCCTCTTGAGGATTTTCCATTTCTGCTCTTACCTTTACCTCCCTACTAATAACCATGCAAAGCAGACTCAGTGTAAAATATAACAATGATTTTCTTACCAGTACATCCAGCCTTTTTCTCCTTTTCATAGGAAGAAGCACCATTAAGGTGCACAAACAGAAGACCCAGTTATGGCCAGGAAAGCAATGCAACTAGATACTAACAACATGCCCCTGTCCAGACATTCACCTGCTGGCTGCTGGATGGAACAAAAAAGAAAACAGTAAGATGTTTCACCAGGGAAACAGCTACTCTGCAACTTCCTAGTTTTCTTAACTTGATCAATAATTCCTATTTTCTCCCTAAAACAACAGAATCTGATTTTGACAGTTATTTTAATGATTTCTGCTAAGCAATTAGTATTTTTGGCCATTGACATACATTCTACCATATAAGGTATTTTTCTGTAGTCATCAAACTTCTTATAGATTATTTCTTTATTAAGCCCCTCCCCTCCCCTTCAGCATTATTCTAATACCAGTATTTCACCACTGTTTCCTTTCTAATGTTGAATAAAATTTCAATTCGGGGGGGTTATTTTTGCCTGCCAAAATTGTAATTATGCTGTACAGACTGTTATGTTTGTCTGTCAGTTTCAAGTATCCACATTCTCTTATAAGCAAGGTCACTATTAATCAATTTAGGGCTCCTGGCAGTTAGGAAACCATTCTAGCAACTGAAGAGGTTGGCTCTGACATAGCTTAAACTAACAGAGATAGATGATCTAGATCAGAAGTTTTCAACTTGTGCTCTTTCAAGAGCTGCCTGAGGGGCAGGATGCCAAGTAAGTGGGGTTCTGCCTCCTCCATACAGATTCCAGTCAACTGGAGCAGCCGTTTTACACACTGGACTTATACATAAAATTTCAAATTTATAGAGATCTTCAACTTTAAAAAAGTAGTTAAAACTTCTGGTCTAGGACTTCCCTGGAGGCACAGTGGTTAAGAATCCACCTGCCAATGCAGGGGACACGGGTTCGATCCCTGGTCCGGGAAGATCCCACATGCCGCGGAGCAACTAAGCCCGTGTGCCACAACTACTGAGCCTGTGCCCCACAACTACTGAAGCCCACACGCCCTAGAGCCCACGAGCCGCAACTGCTGAAGCCCGTGCGCCTAGAGCCCGTGCTCTGCAGCAAGAGAAGCCACCTCCGTGAGAAGCCTGTGCACCACGATGAAGAGTAGCCCCCACTCACTGCAACTAGAGAAAGCCCGCATGCAGCAACGAAGACCCAACGCAGCCATAAATAAATAAATAAATTTATTTTAAAAATAAATGAATAAAAATTAAAAAATTTTTTAAAATACAGACTCTCAGCCCTCATCCAGATCTAGAGAATCAGAATCTGCGTGTAACAAGCACCCTTGCTGATTGATTAGCACGTTAGTTTCTGGCTAGGCACTAAGGATACCACAATAAATAAGACAGACATAATTCCTGCTTTCACAAAGCTTCTCATCTAGTCAAATATGATAACAAATAAGTAGATAATTATGCACAGGGTACCTAGGAAGAACACAAAGGGCAAACCCCTAACCTAAGTTGGGAGTCTACGGAAGAAGTCCTGAAGGAAGCAGCACCTTATCCTGGTTCTTTTTTTTTTTTTAATATTTATTTACGTTTTTGGCTGTGCTGGGGTCTTAGCTGAGGCACATGGGATCTTCACTGCAGCACACGGGATATTTAGTTGCGGCACGCAGGATCTTTAGTTGCAGCATGAGAACTCTTAGTTGTGGCATGCAAACTCTTAGTTGAGGCATGTGGGATCTGGTTCCCTCACCAGGGATCAAACCCAGGCAGCATGCACTGGGAGTGTGGAGCCTTAGCCACTGGACCAGCAGGGAAGCCCTTACCCTGGTTCTTGACTAGAAAGAAACATTAGCCAGAAGAAGAGGATGAAGGCCATTCCAGGAAGAAAAAACAGGACATGAAGTGGAACTGAGATGTGGAAATGTCTCTTGTGGGAAATCCCAAATATTTTATTGTGAGCGGGAAGAGATGAGAGGCAGGGCAGAAACTGGCTATGAAGGTTTGCCAAGATGAGGAGCATAAAGGGAGGAAATGGGGAACCGCTAACTGATTTCAGGCAGGAGAGCAGTAGCCTCATTTATGGTTTAGAAAGATCATCCCATTGGCAATAGGGACAAGATGAGAAACAAGGAGAGAGCAGTTAGAAGGCCATTCTTGCAGTAATCCAAGTATGACATTATTAAGAGTCTGATCCAGGCTTCCCTGGTGGCGCAGTGGTTGAGAGTCCGCCTGCTGATGCAGGGGACATGGGTTCGTGCCCCGGTCCGGGAAGATCCCACATGCCACGGAGCGGCTGGGCCCGTGAGCCATGGCTGCTGAACCTGCGCGTCTGGAGCCTGTGCTCCGCAACGGGCGAGACCACAACAGTGAGAGGCCCGCGTAACGCAAAAAAAAAAAAAAAAAAGAGTCTGAACTAAGTGGCAGCTGTAAAGATGGCAAGAAAAGAATGAATTCAGTAGATATGACCATTGTGGAATTTACAAAAATTGGTGACTGGTGGCTGGGAGGAAAGATAAAGGAGATAGAAAGGAAATGGAGTAAAAAATTACTTCTAAAAATAGCATGTTATAATCTTTCTGGAGGACAATTTGGAAATAATGACTTCAAAAAATTAAAAACTTCATACCCAAACACGTTACTTCTGTGACCAGAAGGACACAATGTTCTTTATGTCCTTATCTTTTTATCCACTTCTGGGAGTTTGTCCTACAGTTACTTGCAAGATTTATATACCAAGATGCTTACTACAGTATTATTTATAACATAAAAAAAAAAAAACAAGGTAAAGGTCTCACAGGAGACTGGCTAAATGTTGTATACACACAATACAAATATCAAGCAGAGAAAAAAATGTTTTCTAATATAGCTGAATGATATAGTAAAATCTCATAAAATAATATTACATGAAAACAATTTATACAGAGTATATATGTGTAAAAGTAAACGAATGAACAAATAAAAACTGATAGAAAATATATTAACTGCTGCCATTAGCTATCACTGAACTGTATAATCATGAGGGAATTTTCATTTTCTTTTTTCCTACACTTTATCTGATAATAAAACAAATAAAACCCTTAAAGATTTCATTCAGAAAGAAAACAAAACAAAGCAACCCCTTGGTCTGAACATCTGGGTAGAAGGTGGTGCCAATTTCTACAATGACGAATTCAGTAGGAACAGCGGTAAGATGATGAGTTTAGCTCTGAGCGTACTGAGTCTGTGGCACATCCAGTGAAGGTGTTCAACAGACAGCCAAGCATATGAGTCTGGAGCTCAGGGCAGAGACTTGGCCTGGAAAGATAACATGGAATCAATAGCATATAATGGAGGTTAAAGCCAGAGTTCTGGGGGAAACCATTCAAGGTAAAGATATAGAGTAAGAAGTTAAGGAAGCTCTAGAGCTGAACACTGGAGAGTAATAAAATTTAAGAGGTGAGCAGAGAAAGATAGTAAAAGATCTGAGCAGAGAAGGGAGTGGCTAGAAAGACTGAGTTTTAAAAGCCAGTAAAGAGTAGTGTCACAGATGTCAGTGGAGGAAAAGTTTCAGTCAGAGGGCATAGCCAACCATGTCAAATGCTACAAAGAGGTCAAATAGAACACAGAGTACCTATTTGGTCTACAACAAAAAGAGCACTAATGACTTTGGCAATGGCAGTTTCTGAAGAGAGGTAGGGACAGAGGCCAGAATGCAGTGAAGTCTCTGGAATGTGGGAAAGTAGAGAGACAGTAACTGTAAACTACTCTTTCAGGAGCTTGACTTTAAAGGGAGGGTTAGAGAATTGTTGTTGTTCAAAATGGGGGGAAAAATCAGCTGATTTATATGGCAAAGAGCTGAGACAAAAAAGGCTGAAGATACACCAACACCTCTGCCTCAACAGTAACAGCTGCCTTCTACTCCACTGAGACCATCACAGCTGTCAGCACCAATTTTCTCTACTTCCTGCCCAAGATATGACAGTTTTGCTGTTTGCTGTCTGTCATCACCTTCACTGCCATTCCTCCCATCCCAGAGGAATGCTGGTCCCCACTCACACTCAAGGCAGAGCCAATGCCTTTGGATCCCATCCTCTTGCATCTCCCAGGAACAATGCTCCATCAGTTAGCCTTTCCCCTTTTCTGTCTCCAGCTTGTCCCTCTGGACTCTTTCCCCTTAACGTATAAATAAGCTGAACTTTCTGCCATCTTGGGTGAACAAGTAGAAATTATAAATGGGAAAAGAACACAAGAAAACTGCTTGAGTGTCCACTATTTCCCAAAATAAAAAATGCCTGAGTTTCCATTACATTTCCCACTACGCATGTAAAACAGAGTTCTTGCCACAAACAAGTAAACCATTTATCTATTTATTCAACAAATATTTATTGGGTGCCCACTATGAGCCAGGAGTTGAATATATACTGTGAATAAAATAAAGTTTCTGGACTCATGCAATGTACTATCAGAGAGGGGAAATACAGACAACAAACATATATACACACATGTACAAACACATACACACACACACACACATAGGTCATAATAAGGGCTTAGAAGAAAAACAAAGCAGGATAGAGAGTAATGGGAGGTGCTATCTTAATAAGATAGGCAGGAAAGGCCTCCCAGAGAAAATAACATTTGTGCAGGAACTTCAGTAACAGCACAAGTATCAAGGCCCTGGGGCAGTAGCATACTTGATATATTCAAGAAATAACAAGAAAGTAAGTGTGGCTGGAACAGAGTGAGCTGGGGAACAGAGGTAAGAAATCAGGTGATGTTGTTCATGGGTTAGCTGTGAGGTAATAGATTTAAGCTACAAAAAAAAAAAAAAAAGAAATCAGGTGAGAGGTGATACCAAGACCACGTCGTAAAAACTATGATTTCATCATAAGCCTCATGAGAAGATATTGAAGAGTTCTGAGAGAGGAGTGTGACAATGTCTGATTTCAGTTTTCAAAGGCCCACTGGGTGGAGAATTCCAATTACAACACAGGGTGATGAAGTACGAAGACAAAGGGCAACTGGGCAAACACAAAGAGGGGCACGTAACACTGAATATGAGTGAGGACAGGCTCCTCAAAGGGAGTGATGTCTGAACAGAATACTGAAGGACAAGTAAGAGTTAGCAAGAAGGTGGCAGGGTGGCGTTTGGGGAGGGGGGTTCCCAAATGGAGGGTAGAGATGTAGAAAAGCCAGAGGAGTTTTGAAAAGGTTTGGTATTTCTAAACCCCAGTATCAAAGAGACAAAAAAATTTTATAAAAATATACCACTTATAATGTCTACCCCCAAAAAAGATACCAGGGAATATACCTAATAAAATATTTGCATAACCTTTATGGAAAAAATTATAAAATCTGTGGGTAGATATTAAAGATAGCCTATTTAATTGGAGAGATAAAACTAACTAATGGACAGGAAGACCCAATATTTAAAATGTATATTCTCCCCCTTAACCTATAAATGATATATTTCAAATCAAAATCCCAGCAAGAACTTCACAGCAGCATGATTCATAAGAGCCTCAAACTAAAATAAACCAAATATCCATCAAAAGTAAAAATGGACAAATTACATTCATAAAATAGATTGGTTATATAGCAATGAAAACGAACTATTGCCACACACAATTCAACCCAAATGAATTTCAAAAACATAAAAGAAGCCACCAACAGAACACCATACAGCATGATTCCATTTATATCAAGTTTAGAAACAAGCAAAACTAAACTACTGTGTTAAAAGTCAGGATGGTAGTTTCATCTGATCAGGAAGAGGGAGTACTGATTGGAAAGAGGCACAAGGGGTGGTTCTGGGGTGCTGGAAATATTTTATTTCTTTATTAAATAGTAATTACGCACAGGTGTACTCACTTTGTTTGTAATAACAACCAGGATGATTACAATTTGTGTTACTCTGTATCAACGTTATACTTCAATAAAATGGAAATATACTGATATCTGCAATTTACTTTGAAATGTATCCAAAAAATAAGGTGGATTGATGGACAGTGGGATGGATAGATCTACTATAAAGAAAATATTATAAAATGTTAATGGTAGAATCTGAGTGGTGGATATAAAGGTGTGCAGTGTAAAACTCTCTATTTCATCATATGTTGGAATTTTTTCATAATAAAATGTTGGATGAGAAAACCCCAATGGGTTTTCTTGTAGAACTTCACAAGCTGATTCTAAAATTATGGAAAAATAAAAGGCCAAGATTAGCCAAAACAACTTTGAAGAAGAAAAAGGCAAGGAGAGACGTGTCCTAACAGATGGCAACAGTAACTAAAATGATGTAAAGACACGGAGATAGAGAGATCAGTGAAACAACAGAGAGCCCAAAAACTAACTCCTGTACACAGAGAAACAGAATAAAGCTGGCATTAGAGATCACTAGGGAAGGGAATTCTATGGTGGTCCAGCAGTTAGGACTCCAGACTTCCACTGAGGCGGCATGGGTTTGATTCCTGGTCAGGAAACTAAGACCCTACATGCCACGTGGCACAGCCAAAAAAAAATATCACTAGGGTAAAGAAGAACTATTCAATAAATGGTGATTCACAGATTAGATTATAAGACATTACAGAATACCTTTAATAACTCACAGGGAAAATAAATATTGAACAATAAACACAAGTTTCTGAAGAACACATACAATATAGTTCTCCCTCTCCAATTAATATATGTATTACATAAATGTGTATATGGGTTTACAAAATGAGAAATATTACATGGGGAGAAGCAAAGAAGTAGGAAAAAAACCCAGAAACCAATTATGATAACCCAGGCAAGAAATGTTGGGCTTACAATGACCACCTAAACTTATCATTTCTCTATTTTATAAGAAATATTAAGATTATAAGAAACTTTCAAGAGACATAAAATAAAGTAAGGATCTATGACATTAAAAACATGAAGACCTGGGTTCAAATCAGGCAATTCAATAATTCCATATCTACTCACCATTCTTCCGCTCACTAAGTGGAGGCAAATTGGGATTCCTGCCAGGATGGAGGCCTAGGGTCAGCTCGGGCTGCAAGGAGAGCTCCTGCAGTTCATTGGCAACAGCTTCGCTTTGGGGGCTGGGTGCCGCGGACAGGGACACCAGCACTGGTTCATCATCATTTTCGCCAGCCCCTCCTCCGTCCAGCCCATTCACAGCAATGACGGAAGGGGGCAGGCACACTACACTGGAGAAATCCACCTTGGCTTTCGTGATGGCAACCTGGAAATGGAAGGAGAAATTAAAAGTTTAGTTATGGAAAAAAGACTATTCCACTGAATACATGCTGAATACTAATTATTATAAATTATAGTACTGGTGAGCTACCACTATTCTTAAAAGCTTTTTGTAAAGTAAACTAGCATCATTATTAAATTTTTACTATGCTCACAGAGTGCATGAGATTTCAAGTCCGATAAGTGTCCTCAACTATATCACTCAGGAGGATAATGTACGACTGAAATAAAACCAACACACACACACACACACACACACACGTGTCTAGTGGGATAAAAGGAAATAGTGGTCAAGGAGAAATAGCTATGAGATAAATGTTACCTTCCAACTACTAAGGAAAAATATCTTGTGAAATAATACTTAATGAGTACAAGGTATTAAAGTATCATATTGTACCAACATAATCCAGGGGAGAAAATTTCTTTAAGAAAACAATCCCCAGGGCTTCCCTGGTGGCGCAGTGGTTGAGAGTCTGCCTGCCAATGCACGGAACACAGGTTCATGCCTCGGTCCAGGAAGATCCCACATGCCGCAGAGCGGCTGGGCCCGTGAGCCATGGCCGCTGAGCCTGTGCGTCCGGAGTCTGTGCTCCGCAACGGGAGAGGCCACAACAATGAGAGGCCCGCGTACCGCAAAAAAAAAAAAAAAAAAAAAAAAGAAAAAGAATACAAATGATTTGAAAGTCTTTTTAACAACAAGGGAATTAATGGTTAAGGGAATTAAGACTATATTCATCCACCAAATGCTGTGAAATTATTAAGAATAATTTTTACAAATTAAAATGTGGAAACTGTTTATCTAAAATTAAGTTTACAAAAAGATAAAAACACATATTCATATAAAAATATTATACACAGAAAAAAAGACCATAAGGGAATTTACCAAAACACAAAATGGGTTTTGTTTGTTTGGACTATGAAAAGTTTTACTTTCTTTAGTTTCCAAATTTTCTCTAAAACACACATATTGCTTTTATAATGAAAAAGCTATAATTCTTAATCTAAAAAGGGGACCTAGGAGTTCCCTGCAGACTTTAGTGAGGACTTTAATCTGCTTCAGATTAAGAAACCAACAAAATATTGGAAAGCCATGAAATGAAGAAAGGCACTGAAAACTAAAAGGACCATCACATTCTACCTTCACGTAAGGCTATAATGTGCCCAAACCTGACTGTTGTTCTGGTTGCTCTTCATAAAATGTAAAATGGAATGGAAAAGATCAGATAAGACCAATTAAGAAGGGGGGGTGACATTAGGAAGAATAAAGACATTAAGAAGGATTCTCTACTCCAAAAATGCTGAAAGAAAGTGAGGCAAGTTCAAAAAAAAAAAATATATATATATATATTAGGAACTCAATAATCTAAGAGGTAGTATGGGCAAACATCGGGAAAAGAATTTTTTGAGGGTTTGAACAATTTTAGGAATTAAAAAATAACAAATGTTTACCAAGAAAATCCAGAATCTGAACTTCAAAAAATTTTTTCCCATCTTGCCTATGACTTACCATCATTTAAGCCATGTCTCTATGTGTATTGGGAAAAAACAACTGTTATACATGATTAATCCATCTGGCTTTTTCTTTGCCACTGACCCTGAAAGGGAGTATTTGCTTTCCTTAACAGCAGCCTTTTCAGGCTAAAAAATTCAATTTTATGATATTTAACAATCCTTTGAGACCCAAACTCCTTAGGAAAGAGTCCTCAATACCCTCCCCACCCTGAAACATATGAGCGTGCTCACACATACATGCGCACATGGATGATGGCACTGAGGTGTGAGTTAAAAAAAAAAAAAAAAAACCACTCTTAATTGAGTCCTAAAGGAAAGCAGGAGGAGGACAGTATCAAAACTTCCGCCTTGGGCTTCCCTGGTGGCGCCTTGGTTAAGACTCTGCCTGCCAATGCAGGGGACACGGGTTCGAGCCCTGATCCCGGAAGATCCCACATGCCACGGAGCAACGAAGCCCGTGCACCACGACTACCGAGCCTGCGCTCTATAGGGCCTGCGAGCCACAACTACGGAGCCCACACGCCTAAAGCCCGTGCTCTGCAACAAGAGAAGCCACCGCATTGAGAAGCCCACGCACTGCAACGAAGAGTAGCCCCCGCTCACCGCAACTAGAGAAATCCCATGCACGGCAATGAAGACCCAATGCAGCCAAAAATAAGTAAAATAAAAATAAATAAATTCATTAAAAAAAACAAAAACTTCCGTCTTAAGACCTAGGAAAAGTAGCTTCACATACAATTACAGGTTTTCAATAAACAGCTGTTAATATACAATGGAATATTATTCAGCTACAAAACGGAAGGAAATACTGTCATTTGCAAAAACATGGACAGACCTTGAGGGCATTATGCTACGTGAAATAAATAAGACAGAAAAAGACAAATACTGTATGATCTCACTTATGTGGAATCTAAAAAACAAACAGAAAAATAAAAACAAACTCATGGGGGCTTCCCTGGTAGTGCAGTGGTTAAGAATCCGCCTGCCAATGCAGGGGACACGGGTTCGAGCCCTGGTCCGGGAAAATCCCACATGCCGTGGAGCAACTAAGCCCATGCGCCGTAACTACTGAGCCTGCGCTCTAGAGCCCACAAGCCAAAACCACTGAGCTCGCGTGCCTAGAGCCCGTGCTCCGCAACAAGAGAAGCCACCGCAATGAGGAGTAGCGAGCCCCCGCTCGCCACAACTAGGGAGAAACCCGGGCACAGCAACAAAGACCCAACACAGCCAAAAATAATAAATAAATAAATTTTAAAAACCTCATAAAAAAGAGATCAGACTTGTAGTTACCAGTCGTTGGGGTGAGAGGTGGAGGAATTGGATGATGGTTGCCAAAAGATACAAACTTCCAATTATAAGATAAGTAAACACTGCTACATGGTATATCTGAAAGCTGTTAAGAGAGTAAATCCTAAGAGTTCTCATCACAAGGAAAAAAAAATGTTTTTGTATTTATATGAGATGATGACTGTTAACAAAACTTATTGTGGTAAACATTTCACAATATAGGTTAAGTCAAGTCACTACTTACACCTTAAACTTATACAGTACTATATATCAATTACATCTCAATAAAACTGGAAAAAAAGTTGTTAAATCATTATAGATTATATGAGTTCATACCTCTCATTAGAAAATGGAGAAATTTAACTGAGATGGTAGCAACTGTGTGTGTATACAGTAGACAGACCCTGCAAATAGTATTTGCATATTAACAGCCACTTGGTAAATGCCTGTCTGAAAAAGACAGAAGCAAATGAAAGATATTTAAAGACTGTCTGGGGACCAAGACAGGCAAGTCTTGAGGAAAATCTGAACAATACAAGAAGACTGTATGAAAAAATACAGAAAAATTAAATATAACGTTTGGAAGTCAGGATAGGAACCAGCAAACATCATTCCACTTAAGTACTCCAATTTGCTCGGGTAGAATCATAGTTTCATGTAAAAAATCCTTAACCAAACAGCAAAATCCCATTATTTCAGACTTCACTGATACCTGTGATACCATAATGAAGTATGAGATTAAGAAATATTTTATGCTACTTGAGGGAGGGGTAGGATAAAAGAGTGCCACCAATTTTATAGTGTTTACCAGATTAAGAGAAAAACTAAAATACTGCCTCATAATGCATAATTCTTTACACGATTACAAAAGAGACTAGCACATAACACAGTCAACGTTAATATGTAAATGTATATTTCGCATTTCCATTAAAAATGGCCTGGCAGGGCTTCCCTGGTGGTGCAGTGGTTCAGAATCTGCCTGCCAATGCAGGGGACACGGGTTCGAGCCCTGGTCTGGGAAGATCCTACATGCCGTGGAGCAACTAGGCCCGTGAGCCACAACTACTGAGCCTGCGCATCTGGAGCTTGTGCTCCGCAACAAGAGAGGCCGCGACGGTGAGAGGCCCGCGTACCGCGATGAAGAGTGGCCCCCGCTCGCCACAACTAGAGAAAGCCCACGCACAGAAACGAAGACCCAACACAGCCAAAAATAAATAAATAAAAAAAATTTTAAAAAAAATGGCCTGGCAGTAGTGTTTACTGGACATAGAGTTTTAGCTTTGCAAGATGAAAAAGTTCTAGAGATCTGTTGTACAACAATGTGAATATACTTAACACTAGTGAGCTATACACTTAAAAATGATTAAGATGGTAACTTTAGTATATGTTTTTTACCACAATAATTTTTTAATGGCTTGGCAAGATCTCTGCTTAAGAAATAATTTACTAAACTAACTCATTCATTGAGCTCAATTGAAAGAATAAACTGTCTATTCTTTAAAGTGTCCCTTAATTTACTTTTCAGTAATTCAGAACAACCTTCCTCCTATTACTTTGAATTAGAAAATTATTATTATTGCTGAGATTTGGAGATCTGACATTCACATGTGTTACTGCTCCTAAAAGACAATAAAGATCCACCCATCACATGATGTCATGATTTCTCTAATGAAGTCTGAAGTTAAACTGCATGCGTCTGTAATTCTGGTATGTACTTAATGCACATAACCAGTACTTCTAAAAAAAAATGATTTTTTTAAAAGAAAATGTGCACTATGAGCCCTAAAAGAAAGTCAACCCAAGTCAAGTGCTAGGCATAAAGAAAAAATGAAGACGTTTAAAAAGTGATCTTTTTCAGAACTCATACATTTTTAATAGATTAAAGAAAGGAATATTAAATTCCGTAGTGACCTGGACCATGACTGTGCCTGCCACTGCCTGGAATGAAAGAAAAAGCAATTTGAAAAACTGTTTTACTGAGTGTTCCATTCAGAACTTATTTTAATAGCTTAGTAACTGATTAAGTTCCATATTTATAGGATCATTAAGGGCTTGAAGAGGTCATTTTAAAATTTTACATACCTATAAAGTTTACCAAACATTTTTACTGGGCAAATTATATGCTACAGTAGTATTTAATTTAAAGATTTCAAAAGTTTCAGGATATAGCCTTTCAAAATGCTAACATTAAATGGTATTACAATAAAATTCTTCCATAAAAAATTGTAAGGGGCAGGAGGAACAGATGAAACAAGAGAGACAGAACACTGGTAACTGTTGAAGCTGAATACTGGGTATATGGAGATTCATTATACTATTATTCTCTCTATATTGGTGTACGTTTGCTAACATTCTTATAATGTTTTTTTTCTTATAATGTTTAAAAAAAATTTTTTTTAAAATAAGATTCTTCCATAGGACAAAGTGAAGACTTGGTGAGACATAAAGCAAGGTTTCCTTAATCTTGACCTTAGAAAATAAGCCAAACAAAAGTCAAGCATAAGCACTAACAAAAGAAAAGAGAGAATATTTAGCATGAAATATATACATTGGGAAGATTTATTTCTCTAGCAAACATACGACTTTCTACTCATTTTTAAATAGCCCACAGGAGAAAGTCCTAGTAAACTCTGACCATCTAGAGACAAGATCCAAAAATGTTGAGGAATCGCCATCATGGATTAAGTCTCCTCTACCAGTTCCTAAATATGCCTAAAGTTTTATTTACTGTAAAACTTGCATGAAAAAGAAAAGCTAAAAGAGTAACAGTCATCTCAGATTATACATATATTATTTAGAAAAATTAAAGAGTTATATCTCAAAATACTTTCTGACATGTCTCAAAGGAAAGATAATTAAAATAACCAAAAGAAAAAATCTGCATCATGTTTTAGTGTTGTAAATTTATAATTCTACTGAGTCCAAAATCAAACTTTCTTTTTCATCATAGGATCACCAACTCCAATCTTTTGGCTGCTGATTCACATACGATCTGTAGCAGCCAGAACAAAAACAACATGGGGGCAGGGTCATCTCCCACAACCCATCTGTTTCCCTCTCTTGCTGGCTTGATTCCCCCTCATCTTTTCTCCACCCCACCCCCTTTTTGGGCTGCATGCCTTCTGCTGGTGCCGAGCAGCACATTAACTAGACGCAATAGCACAAAATGTGTTAGAGAAATGGAAGAGCTCAGGCAGACAGCTGATAACTCTAAAAAAGTATATACTAACATGATTTTTTATTATGACCCATGACAAAGAGTTTCATACAACCAAATGATATTACTCTTCTGAAAAAAATTTCTCTGTTTTTAACTGTACAGATTTTTACTCTTATTTTCCTTGATTTATCTTCAACAGATAAACCAAAATCTTTAAAACTCTTACTGTCTAAGCAGATATATATATATATATATATATAATTTGACACAAAGGAATTTGAGAACAAGTATTTTCTGAGAGCTAACTATGTACTAGGTACTGCCCTAGATCCTACAGTGAAAGGTGAGGAAAACACCTAGCCTTGGCTAGCTAGCTGCCCTTATCTCTGTTACCACCATCCCCATTATCTTCAGATGTCTTAAAAACTACTCAGGCTACTACAGATGGCAAAGAAAAGGCCTTTCTGCTCCCTCTTCATCTTAGAAGTCATCCAAAACCAAGGAGTACAAGAAACAGGAAAATATAATCTAACTCAAAACAACAGAAAGCACATGAAGAGTGGTATGGCAGATTAAAGATGACTGCAAATTCCCTGACACTTCTCCCATTGGCAGGTGAGGTCTATTTCCCCTCCTCTTGAATCTGAGCTGGGCTGTGACTCCCTTAACAATGCAGTACAGTGAAAATGATGCTATGCCAGTTCCAGGTCTAGAATTTAAGGAGACTGGCAGCTTTTACCTTGATCTTTGGGAGCGCTGTACTCCCCGAAGTCCAACTGCTCTGACGGAGAGACCATAAGAAGAGGTCTCAAGACTACACTGAAAAGAAAAGGGATCTAGCTAAGACTAGCCTTCCAGACATCCCCACCAAGGTGTCAGGCCTGTATACTCCTGGACACCCCCCAGGCACGCCCAGTCACTTGCTGAATGCCACCATGTGGACCCAAGTTAATAAACACCATGTGGAGCAGAAGAACCCCCAAGCTAAGCCCCACCCAAATCCCTGGCCCACAACACTGTGAGATACAATGAATGACATCAGATTTCCTAACATCAACATTAGAAACTGACATAATAGAGTATGCTTTCAAATTGTCAGGAAAAAACTTATTTTCAAATTGGAATTGCTTATATAGACTATCAATCAAGTAGGAAGGCATTCCACGTAACAAAAATCTTACCTCCCAAGTAATTTTTTTCAGAAAGTTCCATGGAGCTACAGCTTTTGCTCACTTCAGGGTTTCAGCGCCTCCTGATCATTCTACAGGGAATCAGTCATCCAAGTTTTTCCTCTTATCCCAACAAAACAGATAAAAGGTAACAATATAGTACTGCCTCTTCAATACCAACAGTACAAGGCCCTTCAGAGTACCTGCTTCATTTCTCACACTCCCCTTTAAGCACCCACTGCTCCCACCATATGTTGCTTTCTACTTGTGACAGTCTAGAACTGCCTCTTCTTCCCCAACCTTCCCCTTCTCCCTTCCCCAACCTCCCCTTCTCCCTATTATCCAACCCCTTCCAAAAGGCTATGCTTCCATAAGATCCCAGGCTTGCTTCTCACTGCTTACTTTTACTACTATTAAAATGGACTGATCCTCCACTAGGCAGTTAAGTTCACTGAGGAAAGGAATTCCATTCTACTGTCCTTTTGACTCAAGTACCTAGATATCATACTTGACGCAGAACAAGAACAAACATTTGTTCATTTACTGACTATATTAATCTCATGGCAACCACATGACATACACAATCAAAGCCAGCACTGATACAGAAAAAAAAAGAGGGAAAATGGTTCTGTCACAGGTAGGTATTTATGTTTAAATAGAAATACACAGAAGATCAGAAAAGGCTTCCTAAGAGAGGTAATATTAATGTTTGGGAAGAGTCATAAAAAATAGATAGTATTACAAAACAGAAACAGGCTCACAGACACAGAGAACAGACTTGTGGTTGCCAAGGGGAAGGGGGTGTGGGGGAGGGAAGGGTGGGGAGCTTGCGATTAGCAGATGCAAACTATTAGATACAGGATGGATAAACAAGGTCCTACTATAGAGCACAGGGAACTATAGTCGATAACCTGTGATAACCATAATGGAAAAGAATACGAAAAAGGATATACATAACTGAGTCACTCTGCTGTACAGCAGAAATTAACACAACATTGTAAATCAACTATATATGTCAATAAAATTTTTTTAAATAGGTAGTATTGACAAGATTCACTTACTTCTCATTCATTCTTTCGATAAATATCTACTGAGTAACTACTACATGCCAGGTACTGTTCTGGGTGCTACAGGATACTACAGTGAATAAAACAAAGTTCCTGCCCTCAGGGAGCTTATATTCTTCCAGGAGACAGAACAGCACGAACAAAAACATGGATGTGAGAAAGTGTGGAGTATGTTCTAAAAGGGCAATCAAGTACAAGACTGTACTTGTACAATATACGAGATATGACTGGAACAGCAAGCTGAGTTTCACTCTAAGAAGTAGGGAACATAACACAACATTGTAAATCAACTATAGTCCAACATAAAATAAAAATTTTTTTAAAAAAAGAAGTAGGGAATAACATGGTCAAACCATGTTTTAGAGAATTAATCAGGCAGTACAATAAATACGGGATTGGAAAAAAGGAATATGAGGTTGGGAAAAAAGTTACGAAGCTACTTTCACTAGGCAAAGTATAATTTACTGAGATCCTGAATTTGGGTAGCAAATGTAGAAAGATGGGAACCGTCACACACAACATGGAGTCATACCTGACACAGAGCAGAAACTCTACTCTTTGCTGAGTTCATGCTGAATGAATGAGACAGAATTTATAAGTGATAGGACATGTTTGTATTTGGTTGTGGGGCTGAGGAAAGGGAGGTGTCAAGATGACTCCATGGTTTTAAGCCAGAGTGACCGATAGAACGGTGATTCTACTAAAAGAAGCAGGCAAGAAAGGAGGAGGACATTTATCTGAGAGGATGACCAATCTGATTCTGGGTACTGGGTGCAGGAGCCAAAGCCAAATAATAGAAACATCATTTGAGTTTCCATCATATACATAAGAAGGAAAATATGGACATGAAAGTAGAAGGATAGAAACAAAAAGGAATACAAGAATAGGAAGAAAACAAAACAAAAAGCGTAGTGATAGTATTAGTAAGAGGAAAAGGCAGAGGTATAGATATAAGGGAATGAGAAATTGCTATCATACCTGACTCTGTTGATAACTCAGGAATTCCTAGTCTCAGATAGCCTACTTTGGTTTTAGAGCATCCCTCTGACTCCTAAAATTATCATATACAGCTGAGTATCTAATTACATATCGGTACTTTCTACTCACACTATTTTAGAAGAAGCTCAATAAAGCTGTAACTTTATAATGCTGAGGGGCAACCAGCTGTCCCTAAACTTAAAGACACAAGTAAGCTTAAGGGCTTATATAAAAGGACATGAACTTACCAGCTGGAAGCAGGAGAAAGAAATAAAAACATTTAAAATAAAGAAAAGTAAGATATGTATTTTATCTGCAGGCTCAACTCCTTTTCTTTGTATTACCTCTCCACACCACTCTCTACAAGCCCCTGCCAGATACCCATAGCTTAGAACATAACTTAATGGTGTTGGGTACACATGGGAACACCTTTAACTGAGTGACACAAACTGCTTTTCAGTCTTAATGTCACCTAAGAAGACCTTCTGGGGTGGATCTGGCTTCCATTAATTCACTCAACAAATATATATTGAGCAGGCACTGTTCTAGGAACTGGAAATGCAAGACACAGAAAATATTCCTGCTTTCATGGAGCTTATGTTATAGTGAGACACAAAAATAAAAGTAAATAAATACACAATAAAATAATTTCAGGTAACTGTTAAGTATTATGGGGGGGGGGTGGAGGAAGGTTAATTTAAATGTTCAAAAAAGGTCTCATTGGGCTTCCCTGGTGGCGCAGTGGTTGAGAGTCCGCCTGCCAATGCAGGGGACACGGGTTCGTGCCCCAGTCCGGGAGGATCCCGCATGCCGCGCAGCGGCTGGGCCCGTGAGCCATGGCCGCTGAGCCTGCACGTCCAGAGCCTGTGCTCCGCAACGAGAAAGGCCACAACAGTGAGAGGCCCGCGTACCGCAAAAAAAAAAAAAAAA